>NC_088642.1:7908294-8222935 GCF_036013475.1 Columba livia | reverse complement strand
CACAGACAAGCATTACCCAGCATTATCTTAAATGGAGTGAGGTGGGAAACAAGAATTCCATCTAGCAGGAAATGTCAAGTTTTCATACATAATTTTTGTTCTGGACCATGACCTTTCAGAAATGCTTGGGTTGACATAATCACCCTTCCTCCTCAAACACCAACAAACATAGACAACAGGATAACTCAGAAGCACAGGTGTCTCCCACAGCATCAGAGTATAATGTACACATTGGAGTACTTCCTCCCAGAAGAAGTCCCTCCTGGACCTCAGAAACCTGTCCAATAAAAGCTTTATCAAATCCACTATTTTTATCCCCAAAGTCTGGATCCTGAAAAATTAACACTTTTGTCTGAAAAGTTATCTCCCTCAGCACTAATTATCGTGTGAATAATAAGTATTTAAGAAAACAGCTTTTTAGTAGGATGTTTCAATACATTTAGACCAAATTTTGCTGGTGAAGAATAGTGGGTAACGGAACAGCAGATCAATAACATCTCTCTCTTATCAATAAAAAAGCATTTCCAAATTTGTTAAGATGAAGGTATAGTCCAGTTGACTCTTAAGAAGCATTACAATAAGGGGACAAATCCTTTCTGTAAGGTCATTAGGAAACTGCTTCAGAAGAGAAGAACCTACATGTGGTGGCAGGAAGAATAATTCTAAACATTCACAGATGAGAGAAAAGATAGTTATACATCTTCAAAACCAACATTTCTGTTAAAGGGAATTTCTCAATTTCTTCAACATGGAGTGGAAACAGGTATCAATGGAGGTATTTTTCTCCTCTAACTTTTGTCATCTGGGAATTTACTTAAAACTAGCTGCCCAGACTCTACAAGAAACGTGGAGAGATGCAGAAAAACTTCTATAAAGTGATTGATCCTCACCTGTCTGAGGAGTGAATTAATGACCGTGTGGGAATATCTCTTTGCTTCTTAATTGACTGTTGAAGCATCTCAGATCATCAGCTAGGAATAACAACCCAACCTTTAGAAGACAGAAGTTATGGAAGATGAATGCCCTTTCAATGACTTGCCTTGAACCCTACAGCAAGAATAAATCCAGAATTCTGCTCTTCTTATTTCCAGACCTATGTTCTGCTGCTTGACCAGTGGTGACCTCTGCAATGGCAATATTTCATTGAGAAAAAATCCAGAGCCTATAACATTTTCAATCACATATTTTACAGCATCTTCTTTTCAGTTCCATCACCATTTCTGATTGCTTTGAGGCCTTAAAAATAAGTGTATTTTAGTACATCCATATCTGTTTTGTCCAGACACAGAAACAAATTCAAAGTGAGCACGATGACGACAATAGCATCACACAGCACTATTTAGATGATTTAAAGTAATTAGAAATGGTTATGCGACCCTCTGATGACACGGGATATTTTCCGATTAATATTCAAAAATGTTTTACCTATTCTAATTTTAAGTAGTCTTAATAAAAAGTAACATCTGCCCTTGGGGCCCTCATCCACAGTCTAAGAAAATTCACCTTGTAAAAATTTCATTTCCTTGTACCCTGTAGAAATTTCTCTTTTCTTGAATTTTGTGCACACAATGTAGCCTCTACTGCTTCCTGGGAGAGATTAATTACACAGACCTCTAAATTATCTTATTGCAGAAGTCTGAGCGCACACACACATCCCATCCAATCTTGTGTTTGCCAGCCATGAAAACCACATATGTCCTTAAGCAACAGAAAATGCTTGCAGTGAAAAGGATATACCCTGCTGAGTTTCTGAAGGTACTATGCACTACTAATAAATAGATACGATCTATCACACAAAGGCAGACATAAGAAATCTTAGAGTTGCGACCCTCTAAAGGTTTAAAGCAGGCATGTACCCATGAACCTATGTGCTCCTTGAACAAGATGTGGTTTCTGAAATAGTTGTTATTAAAGTGCTGAGATGGTTGCCTTACTGTGGGAGGCTGAACCAGAGAAAATCACTGCAAGTCCTCTCCAACAGCAAGACAGAGTACGCAGCCCATGATTGTGCTGTTGCTGTCTTCCAGACAGATATTTACAATATGCACTTACATGGTACTCCACTTCAACAATAACAGGCCTTAATTGTATTTGATAATCAAATCTGCTGCTCCACTCAGGTACTGTATAGCTGGCAATTCAGAATGAATATAACAAATAGGTCTATTTTTTTTTTTAGCACTCTTCTTGATTTTTCCCTAAACCCAGTGCAAAATACAGTAAGTATATATGATCCAGGAGGCATTCCCAGAGCCAAGATGTTTATATTAATAAAATAATACTAGAAATAGGATTATGCTAATGGAAATCAGTCCCACTTGCATTCTGAAAGTATCTTCTCTACCATCTTATAATATTTGAAAAAGAACTGATTTTTCTCTCTCTCTTTCTCTCTCCCCCTCCTCCCTGCTTTCTCCCTGTGTCTATTACAAGGATTTTAATAGAAAGACATTCAAGTTGTAACACTCAGCAGCCCATGAGAATCAATTATTATTTTTTTCAGTCGCTGGTTACCATATTATTTTGTATAATTGTTGATGTCTGTTGTCTAAATTATCTCACCCAAAAAGCGATCACACGCACATTGAAAAATAAGAATAACAATAATAATTAAAAAAGAGTCTAACAACCCTTCACAACCCAGACACAACCTTGAGGGAAAGAAAATACAAAATAGAAGAGAAAATAATAATAATAATAATAACAAATTTTAAAAAAGAGAACAGCCCATCTAGCTACTTCATCTGCCCAGTAAGTGCTGGTGTGTGATGGATCAGATAGGCTTGATGGCAGGTGACGGGGGTCGGGGCTTTGCACACACTCTGAAAGGGTTTTGATGATTGCAATTACTCGCCCACGCTTTGACATAGCACACAATGAAAGACTACAATTAGACAACTATTATTCCTAACTGCTGATACCAATGATGTCCATACAAATGCATCTCACTTTGTGATTGCATTATTCATACTTGAGGTGCATTTGTGTAATATGAGTTTGTGAAGGGAAAGGGGTGGCAGTTGTTGTTTGTATTTGTGGCACTGTATAAATTATCTAGATTTATGCACACTGCCTCTGTAAATCTATATTCAAGCACAGTCATGTACATTGTTTTTCTGCTGTATCTGCAGACTTGCACTCATGGAGATGTGGCAGCATCGTTGGGACGACAAAGTGCATTTCCCCTGATCTGTACTCAGAGCTCCAAGAAGGGCTTATAACGACATTTCTGGGTTTTGGATGAAGCCCTGGATGGGTATGTGAGAGAAAGGGACATGGCTTTCTGTCCTTAGCATGTGTCTTTTCAGGCTCTCTGATCCTTTGCACCACATTTCCCCTGCACTGCTCTGTGCTGAGCAGTGGATTCTGGATAATGTCTTAGAATCATAGAATCATTTTGGTTGGCAGAGACCCTCCAGATCATCGAGTCCAACCATAACCTAACTCTAACACTAGACCATGTCCCTAAGAACTTCGTCTATGTGCCTTTTAAACACCTCCAGGGATGATGACTCCACCACTTCCTAAGCAGCCTGTTCCAATGCCTGACAAGCTTTTCTGTGAAGAATTTTTTCCTAATATCTAATCTAAACCTCCCCTGGTGCAACTTGAGGACACTTCCTCTTGTCTATCACTTGCTACTTGGGAGAAGAGATCAACACCCTCCATGCTACAACCTCCTTTAAGGTAGCTGTCTTGTTCAAAAGAGGTTTAACTACAAGAGTCTTTTAAACTGACAGAAGATTAGAACAAATTATTTTGAAGCTGAAATTATTACCTCTTCCAAGCAGACACAACCCAGTGCTGTTGGTAACCTTTTTAAACTGTGTGGGAGCTGGTTTAAGTCATTGCTAGGCCACTCTCCATCATCTTTGCTAAGTTGTGGGAAATGGAAGAGGTGACTGAGGACTGGAGGAAAGCAAATATCACTCCAGTCTTCAAAAAGGGAAAGAAGGAGGAACCGGGTAACTAGAGACCAGTCAGCCTCACCTCCATCCCTGGGAAGGTGATGGAACAACTTATCCTTGGTGCCATCTCAAGGCATGTCAAGGATAAGAGAGTCATTCAGGGCAGTCAACATGGCTTCACCAAGGAGAAGTCATGCTTAACCAACCTCATAGCCTTTTATGAGGACATAACCAGGTAGATAGATGATGGTAAAGCAGTGGATGTGGTCTATCTTGATTTCAGTAAAGCATTTGACACAGTCTCCCACAGCATCCTCGCAGCTAAACTGAGGAAGTGTAGACTAGATGATCGGGTAGTGAGGTGGACTGCGAAGTGGCTGAAGGAAAGAAGCCAGAGAGTCGTGGTCAGTGGGGCAGATTCCAGTTAGAGGCCTCTATCTAGTGGAGTGCCTCAAGGGTCGGTACTGGAACCAGGACTATTAAATGTATTCATCGACGACTTGGATGAGGGAATAGAGTGCACTGTCAGCAAGTTTGCTGATGACGCCAAACTGGGAGGAGTGGCTGACATGCCAGAAGGCTGTGCTGCCATCCAGAGACCTGGACAGGATGGAGAGTTGGGCAGGGATAAACTTAATGAAATATAACAAGGGCAAGTGTAGATTCTTACGTCTGAGCAGGAACAAGCCCAGGTTCCAGTATAAGCTGGGGAACGACCTGTTGGAGAGCAGTGTAGGGGAAAGGGACCTGGGGGTCCTGGTGGACAGCAGGATGACCATGACTCAGCACCGTGTCCTTGTGGCCAGGAAGACCAATGGCATCCTGGGGTGTATTAGAAGGGGGGTGATTAGTAGGTTGAGAGAGGTCCTCCTTCCCCTCTACTCTGCCCTAGTGAGACCCCATCTGGAATATTGTGACCAGTTCTGGGCCTCTCAGTTCAAGAAGGACAGAGAACTGCTGGAGAGAGACCAGCGCAGGGCAACAAAGATGATTAAGAGAGAGAAGCATCTCCCTTACGAGGAAAGGCTGAGGGAGCTGGGTCTCTTTAGCTTGGAGAAGAGGAGACTGAGGGGTTAATGTCTATAAATACGTGATAGTTGGGTGTCACAAGGATGCAGCCAGACTCTTCTTGGTGACAACCAATGATAGGACAAGGAGCAATGGGTACAAACTGGAACAGAAGAGGTTCCACTTAAATATGAGGAGAAACTTCTTCACAGTTAGGGTGACAGACACTGGAACAGGCTGCCCAGCGAGGTTGTGGAGTCTCTTTCTCTGGAGACATTCAAACCCGCCTGAACACATTCCTGTGTAACCTCATCTGGGTGTTCCTGCTCTGGCAGGGGGATTGGACTAGATGATCTTTTGAGGTCACTTCCAATCCCTAACATTTTGTGATTCTGTCTCCACTGAAGTCAGAGCACACTGGCCATCATACACCACTGGAGACTTTGACATATAGCTAAATGTTGGGAGTTATTCTGGAATCATTCATTTCTCATAACTAATATTAATAGTACTTAATAATAAGAGAAAGCCATAGCAAGAATATCCAAAGTCGATTAATCTAATTTGGGCTGCTGCAGTTTGACTGAAAAAAAGAACACTCAGACAGGGAATTAATTAAGAAAAGCTATTCCATGTTCGGTGTGCACTATACCTTAATCTGAATGAACGTATCTGTGTAGAGAGCCCTTTCAATTTATTTTATCCTCTAGTAAAGGGAATTCTAGTCAAATGTTGCCAAAAGGAGTTATATCACCAGTGGGACATGGGCTCTGTGCTCTGCTTGGGAGAAGAGCTGCAGGATATGCTGGTGCCTGGGTTAGCCCTTGCTCTTGCCTTAGCTGTGTGCATAGCAATTCTCACTATAGATACCAGCAAGACAACCATTGCATGAGCAATATATCATTAGATTTATACAGCCTAACTTAAGTAATGTGAAACCCAGAGGCAAAAGGAAATTTGACCCAATTTTACAATCAATCATGATTTTAATTGATTTATTCCTGCACCATCAGGATGAAAACATCCATACAGTCCTACAATACACTCATACCTCCTGCTAGTAAACATTTTTTTTATTAATATTTTTGGACTGCATTGAGAATTCCTCTCAGGAAAGTCAGTCACAATGAAATTAAATGCAAGCGTAGCCGTTAATGACCAAATCATAAGGCACAAACTAATACAAAACAAGAGTAATAAACCTCTCTAGGGAACTGCATCATTGTTAACGAAGCAAGTAATCAATAGCCCATTCTTTGAAAGTGTTGCTTGTTGCATGACTGCTTAGATGGAGACTCGAGTAACGGCAGCAGCCCAAAAATGTTGCATCCTGAAAGAAGCTACTCCATGAGAATCGTTTGGGAACCATGAAATCTAGGAGATTTAGGAGGCCCTTTTGCTGATGGAAAGGTTTGCAAATCTACAGATTTGCTTTCTTAGAGAATGCAACACGCAGCCTTCTCTAGCCCCTGAATTCCAGTTTGTGATTTATCCAAAGGAAATAGTAGTTTGGGTAACCAAGAAAAATGAAGGCCCTGCAGGCTGGGGCCCGAGGGAGATGCTCAGATGATCCACTTGTGCTGATGCTTGTGCTTCCATAGGTCCTCGTGGTTAGAGGAGATGGGCCAGGGGAAAGCAGGAGAAGCAGCACAAAGGGAACCACGGTCAGGAATAGTGCACCTCATGCTGCTACCAGTGTTGAAGGTCTCTCAGCCAGGGGCTTCTCCTTTCATAGGAAGAGAAGGGAGAATGAGAGCTGGGATGGGAAACCAGCACCCTCTGTCTTTTCCCTTTGTGTGTCTGAGTGTCTTTCTGCTTTCCTTTCATCAGCCTTTTCCACCCAGGGAGACAGCTGTGGAGGTTTTCCTAACATGAATGTGTTTGGCCTGAGTCACGGCAGCTCCCTGCCTTATGTCTCTGGGGTTTTCTTTTGGGAAGCTGGAGCTGCTAATAGCACATCTGGCTTTCCTGGCTTTCAGGATGGTCGCATGGGGTGACAGGTGACGGGGCTTGTCACTGTTTGTAAATGTCAAGCAGGGAGCAGGGAGGCCATGCGTCAGAGTTCAGGGCCAGGTAGATGTACTTTGCCTCCTGCCGTCTTGTAAACTGTCCAGGCTTCCTTCATCTCCCCAGCGGGATTTCCAGCCACAGATGTCCCTGAGACCTGACAAGGTGGTGACAGCCCTGCTGCAGGGAGGGTGGATGCATGGCAGAGCAGAGAGGGGCTTTGCAGGGATGTTTTTGTAGCAGGACAGGATGGAAACAGGGGATTGAGGGTGCTGGCATGGGCTTGCTTTGGCAAAGCAGGTAGCACCCCATAGAGCAGCACCCTGGGCCACTGGTTCTGCTTCCTACACTGGGGGTTTTCCAACGGTGTTTTGCTTTTATAGTGCCAGGAGCACAGCTCTGTAAAATAACCTGTCTATCCATCTAAAAAGTAATGCACTGTGTATTCAGTGCTGATGTCTAACTACGTGTGAAACATGTGCTGTGAGTGCCTGCTCCATGAGAAGGAAACATTCAAGCTAAAATCCCTGGCACTCAAGAAATGAGCCTTTGCTGGGTGGAACTTCATCAGCAAAAAGCTCATCCAAAGAAGCCAGATCCTGGTTTGGATCTACATCTGGAAGCTACATGTTGGCAAGAGCAGCCATTTCCCAAACTGATTGTCTGGGACAGATGTTCTCCTGTCTCAGAGAACTCTTTTGGCTTTTCAAGACCTGAGCACAGGAGCCCTGCACAGAGGAAAGGAACTGCTGCAGCAGATCGTACTTGGGACCTGGAGCAGCTTACGGGCATCGCAGTCTGTACCCCAGCATTATACACCTTTCTTTAGAGACTAAGGTCCCAGCACCGAAACCAGGTGTATTAGTCTTAGATATAACACAAGAGCAGCTCCATTGGCTTTGAGAAAACTGCACAGGATTTAAACTATGCATGTGTTTAAGCACCTGGCATACAACCCTTTCTCTCTGGTGCTCTTTTTACTCCCCTGGGCTTAATTTCAACTCCTTCCACTTTACAGTATGTGGCCTCTGCTGTAAATTCAGAGCGCCAGGGAACTGATTTTTTAAAAATACTTTCTGCTTGAAATATTGCAAGTAAAGAGCAGATGAGAATATATATCAGTTAAATGCTTTTTAAAAGGCATAATATGACATGACACGACACACTGGATTCTAAATTTAAGTACAGTAGCAAGGAACCCCCAGCTGGAATTTCCTAAAATATGGCTTTCCTTGTCTGAAACCACTTTTAATTTTAAGTGCTGACTTTCCTGACCCAGAATAAAGTTACAGGCAATGTTTACTAGCCAGCATAGAAGGGAATTGCTCCCTTATTGCATTCCAAGCGTGCAAGCCACTGAAAATCAATATAACGAAGTAGGAAAGAAAGAATAAGAGCATATCCACTCATCTCTCCCCTCTGCACGCACAGACAGACACATCCATAGACCTGTCTCTCTCCTCCCTACCATGACAGCTAATGGCCCTCTCTAACCTTAGAGGTTGACAGTGAAGTAAGATGAAGTTTGTCACATTGTTCCCGAGCAGTAAGTTGTACAGATAGGTCACCTCTGTTTTTTAGCTAGTCAGTCAAGGCTACCTTTCCATAAGCAGTGCACAGCTACCATTCCCCAACAAATAGTGAAATGATGAGTCTATGTCACGGTGGAGGACACCATCTAAACTCCTGGTATCCCCTTCAGTTCGGTAACATGATAGTAAATGACAGGGACATGAGATGGGACTGATGCGAGGCAGGAGTTTCCACAATGAGTCTCCTTGCGGAGGCAGCGAGGGGTTGACCTCTGGACGTTTCAGAGACACGGGGAGCTGTGAAGAGGTGGAAGGTTGTGTCTAAAAACTGCTACTCCAGGGCAGGAGGCTGGAGGAAGGAGGATGATCACTACTTGACGCCAGAGCCTGAGGGCAGACAAGATGCTGCAGGAGCAGCAGTGATCCAGGAGAAGTCTTCCAGACGTCTTGCTTTCTCAATTGGTGTCAAGGAGGGAGGAAGAAAAGAAAAAGGAGGAGAGGAGGAATGGCTTGCTTGTCAGTTCTGCATCAGTTGCTAAGCTTTCTGCAGACAGGCCACACTACTCTTAAACGAGGACAGATCATGTCTTTGGTAACAAGAATACTTTTGATTTCTGTGTGGCTTGCAGACTTGTTTGCTGGAGAAACACATGATCTTGTCTGCTGTTTTGGGATTTATTTAAGTGCAGCTCTTTCAACACCAAAGTAGA
Source organism: Columba livia (assembly GCF_036013475.1). Taxonomy (NCBI): domain Eukaryota; kingdom Metazoa; phylum Chordata; class Aves; order Columbiformes; family Columbidae; genus Columba; species Columba livia. Next base: position 8,213,770 of record NC_088642.1, on the reverse strand, counting down.
GGCCCAGTGCAAAAGCAATACTCCCTTCTGTGTTCTTTAAGAAAAAGACATTGTTTACTGGAGGGAGCCTGAAAGTGGTTTTGGCCCATGGTGTCATGCACGGCAGATGTCTTGTCAACCAAAAATCAGCTGCAGGGTTAGCAGCAATCACTGAGTGCCGAAATCTGTCAGGTGTAGGAAGTTAATGTAAGTGGCTCTGTCATCTCGAAAGTCTTTGTGCCACGTAAAGAATTTCTTCCCCTGGCAACGCAGATGAAGGATAAGAGAAATGTAGATCCCTGACTATTTGGCACTATAGGCTGAAGCTGAGCCAAGATGAAGTCTCTGCAAGATGAGCAAACCCGCCTTATCCTGAGTGGCTCTGATCTGCCCTTAAAATACAACCCAGGACATATCTCTAAACAACACAGTCCCTGTCAGACCTCAGTGGCCGCAGCCTTGCCTGCAGCCTGACAACTTTATCACCTCCCTCCCTCCTGCTCCTCTCACTCCTCCTCTGGTGCATGGGGTGTTCAGGGCGATGGCTAGTGCCAGTGTTAATGGGAATAACACTTGGAGGCTGCTGGAGGGAATCAAGGCCTCTTGTCTTCCCAGGCCATTGCTGCTTTGCGAGCTCTGGTTCTCACCTTTAATGTGGAGTCAGCTTTCTTGGCACATGGAGGATTCACCCTGCGGGATACTTTGCTGACTTTTCTCTTCACCTCGACTCAGACATGCACAATAGAAATAGCAGCTGTGGACTCCTATGGTTTCAGCCCCTGCCCTGTTTCAATTAGAGAGACACACGGGTTTGTAGAGGAGGCTTTCAAGGAGGGTTCGTGGGTTTCCTTTTGAGTCTTAACACACAGAAAAAAATAGTTGCACTAAGCTGCCTGTTCCTCCTGAGCGCCTCCAGGCACCTGGCAAGCGATCAGTGATTCTGCTGTCCTCCTTTGTCTAATGGAGGAGCACAGAGTGTGCTCAAAGTGCATCACTACCCCTTCACACTGGTCATACTGACACAAACTGGTTGCATACTCGCAAAATACATCCTGACATCTTTGCAGTGAGTTCTCCCAGGAGAAGGACTTGGGGATGTCACAGAGGGGTGAAAGACATTGTGAAGAGGAAGCAATGTTGGAAAGGCAAAGTGTTTCTTGCCTCTGTGTCACCCAATTCTAGAAACTGTGGATAACTCAGTTCAGGGTGCAGCATGGCTGTTGCAATGACGAGGTCACCTCTGTGAGCAGCTCAGTCCTCGGGCTGGGGAGGAGGTGACCCTGCAGAAGTGAAGAACATTCTTACAAGGTCTGTAGGAAAGACACATCTCCCAGTTATCCTGCTCCAGACCCTAGGCAACACTTTCCCAGCACACACTCATCAGGCTAAAGGTGTGGAGGTGGGCAGAAGCTAATCTGGACCCCCAGCACCTTCTGCTGCTGCAGAGAAGATGGGAAGTAGCTGGGAGGGCAGAAGATGACACATAAGAGCTGAGCACCTCTTGATGGGCATGCTTATTCCAAGGAGTACTCAGCCTTATGATATCCTTGTGACCTGGAAGTCCTCTTAAAAGTACACAGCACAACACGAGAACCACACCATCACCTAAAAAGTGAAACCACTTCCACAGTTATTCATAGGTGCTCTTGTTACTGAAGCAAGAGTCTTCTCCCTGCCCTACTCCTCCACCTCTTTCAGTAGGGCGAGGGAAGGTAGTGTAGATCACCTTCCACGACCAGAACCATCCTCTCCCAGGAGAGAAAGGAAGAAGAGGAGATACTAGCTGCAGAAATGGGGAGCTAGGGTAAACTCTGAAATTATTTGAAAATTAGAATTACTTTTATATTTAGTTAGTTTTCTTTAGTTCTTTTGTTCTTTAAAGAATTTATATGAAATTGTTCTAAAAAAAAAAAAAGTCAAGCTAGAATCTTCCCTCAGACACTCGCCACTTGGTCCTGGGGAAAGCCTGTGTGCTCTGCAGCCTCCCGCGAGGAACATAACCAGCTATGAAGGGTAGTGCCTGCTAGAGAGTTATGGCAATGACAGGGCTTAGAAACCAGTCAGGATTTTCACAGCAATCTCAAGCTGTTTGAGGCCTTGCCCTCTGCTGTCATGTGCACACTTGAGATTTTTTTTGTCTTTCTTGTTCGATAAATCCCTGGTTTTCTAGACCTCAGGAGTGTATCAAAGTTTGAAAGTGACCCAAGTTCAAGCTAAAGGCTCAGCAGGAGACAAATAAAGGAACCTCAAATCTATTATTAAATAAGTAAAACCTCACGACATCTTTAGGTTTGACTTACATTTTCTGAGTCCTTGAAGTTGCTAATAAACACCAAGCAAATGGCTGGAGCTTTGATCCTCACCTGTGATTATACTTGGGAAAATGTTCAGAAACATACTTGTCAACATTTAGAGAATCTGGAAAAATTCTCCACATTTTCGAGTTTGGGCAAGCTTGTACACAGGGTTTTCCAAAGTCAGGCTGTATTTGGTTTGTGTGTCCAGGTCTTGGTAGTGGAGGGGCTACAGGGTGGCTCCTGTAAGAAGAAGCCAGAAACTTCCCCCAGTGGCTGCCAGCTCCAAGATGGACCTGCTGCTGGCCAAGGCTGAGCCCATCAGTGACAGTAACAGCTCTGTGATAACATATGTAAGAAGGGGAAAAAACGTGCTGTTCAACAGCAGCTAGGGGAGAGTAACGAGACTATGTGAGAGAAACAGCCCTGCAAACACCAAGGTCAGTGAAGAAAAAGAGGAAGAGGTGCTCTAAGTGTCAGAGCAGAGATTCCCTGGCAGCCCACAGTGCAGAACATGGTGAGGCCGTCTGTACCCCTGCCACCATGGAGGTCCATGGTGGATCAGATATCCACCTGCAGCCTGAGCAGATGGATGTGCCTGAAGGAGTCTGTGACCCCACGGGGGAGCCAGGCTGGAGCAGTCTGTTCCTGAAGGGCTGTGCCCCATGGAAAGAGCGCACACTGTGGCAGTTCATAAAGAATGGCAGCCTGTGGGAAGAACAAACATTGGAGAAATTGTGAAGAACAGTCTCCTGTGGGAGGAACCCCATGCTGGAGCAGAAGAGGGTGAGGAGGAAGGAGCAGCAGAGATGTTTGATGAACTGACCGCAATCCCCACACCTCGCCAGTCTGTGCTGCTAAGGGGGGCGAGACTAGAGAAAACAAACAGTGAAACTGAACTTGGGAAGAAGGGAGGGGGAAAGTCCTTCTAAGATTTGTTTTTATTATCCTACTTTGATTTGATTGGTAATAAATTAAGCTAATTTCCCCAAGTTGAGTCTGTTTTGCCCATGACAGTAATTGATGAGTCATCTCTCCCTGTGCTTATCTCAACCCATGAGCCTTTCATCACATTTTTTCTCCCCACCTGTCCAGTTGAGAAGGGGAGTGATACAGCAGCTTGGTGGACACCAATCAGCCAGCCAAGGTCAACCCAACACAGGCTTAGAGGCACGTGTTGTTTCTCACATCTCTAACACTGAGTCAGAAAAAGAAACAGAGGAGTCTTAGCTGGAAAGTTCTCATTGAAGTAAGAGAGTTGCTCTTCTATCATGGCCAAATGCAAACTCTGAAAGTCCATGAAATGACTTTCAGCTTGTTGAAGTACTTTGCACATATTAATTAAACTTTAGATCACCTGGCTTAAATCAGAATAGCAGAACTACTTCAAAACTAACTTTGAAGTTTGCCTGCTGTGAGCAGAAGGCTAGACTGCATGTCCTCCAGAGGTCTATTCCAAACAAAATCACACAACTTCATGAAAATGGCACAAAACTGTTGTAACCTGGAAAGCTGGCTGCAGAGAAAGGAAGAGACATCGGAATTTTCTAAGCGCAGGCCACCTCATTCCTCAAGAGCTGGAGGCTGAGCTCCATAGTCCTGCCTCGCTGTCGGCCATCTCCATCGTTCAAATGCCAGACAGTGCCCCTGACATGAGCCTGGGGACACGAGCTGTCTCTCTGTTGAACAATTGCATTACTTTCAGAGGAAGTAAAAGCATGAAGTGTTTGAAGGTCTCTCTGTCTGGGCAGATTTGCATGACCAGTTCTGTTAGCAATTGCGCATCTCTGGCACGCCTGGGTAGTTAGATGCTCTTCAAAGATTTGCAGTGGGCAGTTTTAGCCATGCATCTTTTCATCTTTTATAGCTACACTCCTTATGTCGGAGCCATTAGCAATATCTCTAAACTCCCTTTCAATCATGTTTTACGGTGCCTGTTCAGTGCATTGAGGTACCTTTTATGGTTGAGATGACACTTTCATTACAAGCTGCTGTTTCAGTGGTTTATAACTTTCCCCCCAAATTACCTTTGGGGGTTAAAATTTTCTCACGCTTTCTTATTCACAGACCAGCAGTGAATTTATTTAGAAAGTTGGAAGCTAATCTCCATAGCTACTTTGGAGTTATCAGAACTTAGGGAAAAAAAATGAAACAAAACGAAGCCAAACCAAACAAAAACCAAAACAAACCAGAAACCCACAACACAACAAAAAAAGGCCACCAAAAAAGTTTAATATTTTTGACCATTAACCAGAAAAAATAGTCATGTATTTTCTACCTTCTATAACACAAAAAAACCTATAGCAAATGCAGGCTCCATAAGACACCTGTTTATAGTGATTAAAACTGGGCAAAAAATAAAAATTAAACACAATGAGAAATTGCAAACCACTCATATACACTTCAATCCTAACAGAAAGAGATGTAAAATGTACTTATGGCTATTGGATGTTGAAGGACCTTTTTGCTGGCTTCAGCATTTTGACTTTTCTGAGCTTTGTGCAATGGGCCCTTACTACAGCATCAAGAAATTCCTTTAAATTCATAAGCCAAACAGTCGTATGTACTCAACAAATATATAAGCAAGTGCAACTAAGGTGTTTATCAACTGTTCTGAAGGCATTCTCTCACATGTGTGTTCCAACTGGTTCTTGATGCTAATTATTTTCAGACTTTTTTTGGCTGAAGAACAGTAGTCACGGTTTGGGCACATGCTGCTTTGAGTTGTGTCTACTTTCCTTTTCAGGGAAAGAAAATGCATATTGTCTTGTTTCCTTCTCAGTGCTTAAATCTGTTTTTTGGATATGTTTGCTTATTTGTGTGCTTTCATCTGAAGACCTAAACACCACCAGAGTGAGGCAGCTGGGTGAGATGGACATCTGCTTTGATGTAAAGTGAAATAATCTTCACAACAAACAGGTAGATCTTGTTATGGCTACCGCAAATCTACCTGGGCTTCTTTTAGGTATATGTCAAGAGGAAAATAAATATGGAGACAGATTCAGTTTAGATTATTCTCCGTGGATCTGCTCCAATGTTGGCTCAAGCCAGTGGGTCCCTTTTCATTGGCTTTAATTGTTTTCCAATCAGGCTCTAGGGTCTGATTTTATGTTCAATGACCCAGTTCTTCATGATGAGGTTTCAGCTATTTCAAAGTAACTGGAGTTGCCAAAGAGTTTTATATCTAAATGGCTCACCTCCCTCATAAATTTTACAAAAGCAGTTCCACCTACAGGATCCCCAAAATTAACGTGAGTTAAGCAGCTCCTACAAAAGGGGCTATGAATATTTGCTTGAGCTTTTAAAATTTGCATTAGCCTTGTGTTTGGATTCCTCTGCACATTTTAACCTGTGCAGGACTGTCTTAAACAGCATCCCCCGCAGACTTGCTATAGTATCTCTCTAATACAACTAAAACCAGAAATCACCACTTTGAATCTAATATTTTAATTCATGGAACTCTTAACTATACCCCTTTTGAGCAAAGTACCTAACTACCTCATTTTAGCTTTCAATACAAGGAAACTTGAGCAGCCACACTTGCTTAAATATTAGGTAGAGTTCAATGGTCTCAGCAGCCAGATCCAAACTGAATGAAGCAAAAATCTTCCTCCCCACATTAGAGGTCACAAATAAGTTGATGGTTTCTCTTTAAAAGGCGAGTTACTTCATCCTGCAGTATGATATGCTGTATTTAACGCTTCATTTTAAGCTGCGTTGAGCTCAAATGAGTATAAATACCCGATGGTCATTCTCTTTATTAAACTGGAGCTACACAAAGGACTAATAATCTGGTTGTCTTGTTGTTCAGTCTAATTATAGTAGGGAGTGTGAGGAATCCCTTGTGTCTCCTGACTTTGGATGAAAACAATTAGTCTGCAGGTTTCTTTTTTTGGCTTTTATTATTATCATCATTGCAATTAATAAACTTCATCTTTCGCTACTATAGTCTACCAAAGTGCATATTTCAAAAACAGGAGAGAAAAGGGAAATGAGGCATTCTGTTTTTTTCACATGACTTCTGTCTTACTTTTTGGATAAGATTTGTTTTGTATATCAAGGTAGTGAGCTCAAAGGCTGGATTCTGGAGGAGGATATTAGAACAAAATGGTCAAAAATGTTTTGGTAATGGAGGCTGCTGTCAACATTTCTCAAGAATAGGCCAAGTGCAAACCTTGAAGAGGGGCCCTAGGGGAGTGATTTATAGTATGGACTGATACAGTACATGCAATTTGTTTTAATTAAGAAGATGGCTTATTGCATAATTCACATTGCACTGGCTGAAATGACCGCACCAGGCAGTTTTGGAGAATTACAAGTCATCTCATAAATTCCATTAACTGTAATGCAGCGAATGTTGCAGGAAACAGTTTCATCAAGAAACGTAAATGCAACATTGCTACTTCTCGCAATTTTGCACCAAAACTAGTTCTGCAGTATGTCTTCAGGTTTTAGCTGCTATATATTATGAAGTATAGTTTTTTACTCTCCCTGATACACTTAACAGACCTGCAAATATGATCAGCATTCAAAACATCCAGCCAAATCCTTAAGTAGCAACAAACAGCCTGGCGCAAAGGAGGTAAACAGGTCCCTAAGCCCATCAGCTGATCATGGTCCCTAGGCCTGCAGAGGTTGTTATGCTGATGTATTGCAGCCTACAAGGCACAAATAATAGTGTAATTTTCAAAAGTGATTGCTGTTTTTATTCAGGAGAGGGTGTCCAGCACAACCTGGGATGCTTGTGACATTCAGAATAAGCACAACTAGGGAGGAATAACCCCAAGCACCAGTACAGGTTGAGGGTTGACCTGATGGAAAGCAGTATTGCAGAGAGGGACCTGGGAGTTCTGGTGGACAACGGGCTCACCATGAGCCAGCAATGTGCCCTTGTGGCCAAGAAAGTGGAAGGTACCTGGGGTGCATTAGGAAAAGTGTGACCAATCGGTAGAGGAAGGTTGTCCTCCCCCTCTACTCTGCCCTGGTGAGGCCACATCTGGAGTTCTGTGTCCATTTATGAGCTCCCCAGTTTAAGAAGGACAAGGAATTACTGGAGGGAGTTGAGCAGAGGGCCATGAAGATGATTAGGGGTCTGGAGCATCTTTTTTATGAGGAGAAGCTGAGAGAGCTGGGTCTGTTCAGCCTGGAGAAGAGAAGCTGAAAGGGGATCTCATCAATACTGATAAATATCTCAAAGGTGGGTGTCAAGAGGATGGGACCAGACTCTTTTCAGTACCCCCCAATGACAGGATGAGGGGCAATGGGCACAGACTGAAACACAGGAGGTTCCATCTGAATGCAATGAGAAAATGCTTTACTCTGAGGGTGACAGAGCCCTGGAACAGGCTGCCCAGAGAGACTGTGGAGTCTCCTTCTCTGGAGACATTCAAACCTGCCTGGACACATTCCTGTGTGATCTGCTCTGCTGAACCTGCTTTAGCAGACGGGTTGGACTGGATGGTCTCCAGAGGTCCCTTCCAACCCCAAACATTCTGTGATTCTGTGTGTGATTCTGTGATTCACTCCAGCTTTGGCTTTTGTACTCTCAAATTAAGCAAGCCTCAGAAAAAATATGAAAAAGTGCTATTACACAATTAAAAAGTGAGTCATGAAATCATCACACAGAACTGCAATTGAGCAGAATTAAAGTTGCCTGGATCAGCCCAACATTGGCGTTATCAAAAGTCTTCAGGGACAATTTTGTAGTATGTACCTTATTTTAATGTCACTTTGTACTTCAAGACAAATACAAATAATGCCCAACATATATATGGTAGAGTATATACGCAGAGATACCATAGTATTATATGCAGTACAAATAAAGCTAGAAAGAACCTAGGGATCTGGAAATGAGGGGTACCATTTAGTTTTAAAATATTTACTATTTCAAATGAATCACTCATTTCACTTCAGTTACTCCAGTCCCAGAAAACTGCAAATATCATACCCATGAAAGAAAAAAGCAACAGACATCTTAACATGTTAGTGAGGTTATTAAAGAGAAAAGGGAAGAAAGGAAGGAAGGAAGGAAGGAAGGAAGGAAGGAAGGAAGGAAGGAAGGAAGGAAGGAAGGAAGGAAGGAAGGAAGGAAGGAAGGAAGGGGGGAAGGAAGGAAGGAGGGAAGGAAGGAAGGAAGGAGGGAAGGAAGGAAGGAAGGAAGGAAGGAAGGAAGGAAGAAAGATCTTGGATCATCACTGAAATTCATGATGAGACATAACCATTGTATATATTCCCTCAGCAAAACAATGATAAACCAAATAGATGTGAGAATCTGATTCCTAATACCATGTCACAGATTTACCTCACCTAACACCAGCCACCTAAAACTCACACGTCTATTCTGTCTATAGGCGATAGCTGTAGGTTTCCAGAAATCTATTTACAATCTGAGGACAGAGTTTTAAAACAAACAGGGTGAGCCACCCAGGCTAGCCAGCAGAGAAGTGAATTTAGATGTGACCTTTTTGTGCAAAGAAGCAAAGCATAGCTAATGTTGTAAGAAAGCTGCTTTTCTAAGGTAGGTAGCTGCGGCAACCTGCTGTGAACATTTTAAAATGTCACAGCCCTGAATGCATGGCTGCTGGTGTCAACAGAAAAGCTTTCAAAGTCTCTGGTGAACTTGGGTGATCCCTAGACCATGGTGGCCAACTGTTTGGTCTTGAGCTACAAAGAGCTGGCAGAGCTCCTACTCCCAGTCTGCTGGATGGGGTTTATGGCAGGAAAAAGCAGCGAGGTACATGTTGGACTACCTGAATAGCTCTTTGTGAAACAAACCAACGGAGCTTGCTGAAGCTGAAATTTCCACCTTGTGCAGTCCAGTGGCATTGCCAGCCCAGCACCATCTGCCAGTGGTGCTCTATGGGCACAGTCAGCATTTGCCTTCTGCCAGGGGTAATTGGGTCACCCCAGAGCCAGCCCTGGGACTCTCCAACAGACCGACAGCACTGACAGATGGAGAGCTTGACTTAGTGCACCTTTGAGTCTACATCTGTGTAAACAAAAATGTTTCAAACAAAAACGATAGGCTTGGTCATGTTAAGCTTCAGTTTTCCCTTCCAACTGGCTAATGAAACAACCCTCTTTACTGTGTTGCTTCTTCAGTGCTTGCCTTATCTATTCATTTTGTCCTTTGCTGGAAGACACAGACCTCTTTGTTGTATTTGGGCAATGCTGTGATCACAATTTGAGGAGGGAGAAGAGGCAGATTTAGGTGCTGCCCAGCTATGGAGGAATGTCAAATTATAATAAGTTGGTGGTTGTGCTCCTTCCTTCCCCTCCCACTCTGCTGCCTGTGATGTGGTGTTATCAGTTTGCCTCCTGTTCTTTCTTTTGGAGCATCGTAAATATAACAGCAAGTTGGAGCTGCTTTTGAGCAAAGTTCCTCACTGCATTATACATGAGTTTGGAAACAAGACGAGTTTGTTCTGAATCCCACTTAGCCTCGTGAACTTTCACAGGTGAATTTCAGGCCTATTTGGCTGGCTAAAGCTGAAGTTTGAATTATTGAAACAACAGGGGGGCACTTTGGATCTCTTCTGCCAGGAAGGCTGAGGGAGACAGCATTTTATTTCCAGCCTTATTAAAACTTCTCTATAGAGAAGAAGTCGATCTTTTCAATTGCTCTTAATCTCCAGAGAAATCTCCCACTGATCCCTAAAATGCCGAACTTGCAATCCTGGAGCAGTTTTTAACCTGCAGCACTGGAATGTTTCTAATGTTTCCAATACTGCTTAAACGCATCTCCCTTTGCCGATTATCCTGCTGTGGCTGAATGCTGCCGAAGCCTACTACGGCATTAATTTGCACATGGACAATGCTTGCTGTCCACAGACTTCAGGAACCACCTGTGGCAACATGTGCTAAGTGCTGGACCCTGAGATCCTGGATATTTGGTAGGGATGCTTAAGTATGGACCCGCAACACGATTTCAGGTCTTTGACTCTCATAAATAAGACTTGACTCGCCTAACTCTGGGAATGGGATTCAGCGCTGTCTCCAGGTTTTGGCAGACAGCCACATGTCCTAGAGTAAGGTGTCATGTTCATCTGCAGACTACTGTCTGGACAGGACCCCCTGAGCCCAGGCAGAGGATGCAGTGGCAAAGGGAAAGGGCAGAAAAAAAGACAAAGCAGCAGCACTCCTGGGAGAGGCTGAGAGATGTGAGAAAACTTCCCGTGATGTGGACAGGATTTATCTCCCGCCCTGAGCCGGGGAGCGGGGCTGAGGCAGAGGCTCCGCTGGGATGAGATGTTCTGCCTGAGGGGATGGAAGTCGGGGGAGGAAAGAGGAGGGGCGAGTTGTCAGCATCTGAATCAAAATGAGTTTTGTGAAGACAAAAGACAACATCCTGTCCAGTAATCTGAAGGCATCGGCTGAGCCTTACCTGCACTTTTAACGTGTGTTGTTTAAAGATGATGAGCGTGAGATTAACAGTCTTTGTTTTCAGATCTTAGCTGCCTTCATTCCCTAGCCTGGAGTGATTTTTTATCTCAATTGCCAGCTTTGCATGTCATTCAGTTCAACTTAATCGCAAGGATCCACAAATCAAGCGATTTCAGGCTGGGGGCTCTGCCTTACAAAGCCTTTGCACATCAGCAAATAGGATTTTCTTGCACTTCCTCATGGACTTAACAAAGACATTTGCTCTCAGTTTACAGAATTTACATAGAGCAATTTGGGCATTTCACAGTGCTGTTTGCGTGAGATTCCTTTTGAAGTCAGTGAGCTCGCATGGCCTGTATGAATGAATAGGGATTACTGCTGCATACACAAGTTGCATCCGGGTTGGAAAGCTCGTAATTTAATGACCAAGCAACTAAACCAGATTCAAAGTCAAGATTCTCAGTTGATTTGAATCTGTGGAACTCTTGCACACTTAAAGGTTACATCAACAAAAAATGACGCCCTGATCTTAGGTTATTCAACTGAGTTTCTGTGAAGCATTCACCACAATTGCTGCATGTATCCTCAGATCTTTGTGCAAAATATCTCGCACACCTCAGTGCACAGAGTTTACCAGAACATTCAAATATGGGAGACAACCTGGGTCTGAGAACATTGTGAAGTTGGACTTGATTTCTTCTTGGTACTCAATGTATTGAACACTTTAATGATAAGCAACCCTAAGGTTACATGGAAGACAGCTGGCTGAAAGTTTGTGAAGTTTTCTGTCAGTTACTACATTCAACAGAAAGGAGAACTTTGTATGAGAATTTAAATTATGTGTGAATTTGGATCAAGGAACACTGACTAGTCTTAGCTAAAAATATAGCTCTTCTTGGAGCAAATGTTTGATCCTGGGTCAAAGTGTAATAGCTGGTGAATTCTTGTTTCAAAGCAGTATTTACATTTTTATCTAAAGCTTGACCTGATGTCTAAAAGGACATAAAAGATTTTAATAACCCCCACATTACGCAAATGTATATCTCATGTAAAAAGTACATTTGGGGTTGACTCAAAATTAAAAAAAAAGAAGACAGGCTTGCTCTAGAGAGCACTCTCTAATGTTGAGGTGATTCATATCATTTTAGCAGAAGTAAGCAGAGAAATGTAAACCACAAAGACTTTCAGGTCTTCTGATCCAGCATTATTATGTATCCAGCAGAGATCAATGCCTCAAAGTGTAAAATCCCCTGAAATGCCCCTTTAAAGACTTATATGTTTGATAGTGATTAGTACATGGTTGTCTGAGGTCCCACCTCTTCTCATTATTTGCTCCATCTAATGTGATGTTCCCCATACAGGCTGCTGGGATCACATGAATTTGTGCAGAATTGCACTGGAGGAAAGCAGAGAAGATGTCTATATCCCAAAAAGCTGTAGGTCACTTTGCTACCTATGCAGTGGATGGTTTATTCTTTCAGGATTAACAGCTCTTGCCTAAAAACTCAGTTCCTTCTGGGGGACTTGTGGCAGTGCTTTGCACCATTATAACCAAGTGTCTAGGGTAAGATGCAAAGCTTGGATGCTGTGATTTTGTGGTGACGAATGGGTATGCAGATAGGCATAACGGACTCTTCAAATTGGAATTTGGCTCTGGAAAATGGTGTTAAGTATTGCAGCCTTCCCCAAAGTGCCATGTTATCTATAATGGCCACACATTTATGGTTATAGGCTGTAAGCTGTGCCAAGGAATTAGGCACTGAGCTGTTTCACTGGAGCTATGAGGAATGCTTTCTACCAAGTTGGAAGCCTCTTTGTAACCATCTGAGATAAAAGACAGAGAAGATGGGTTTGTCCTTACTTCTTCGTTTCTTGGAGAGTCCTGGCATTTTATTCAGATAGGCTGATTTGTCTGTCTCTGCTGATGTTTAAATAGCTCATCAGTACTGCACTGTGGAATGATACAGGGAATTTCTGTCAGGGTGAGAAAGGCCAGTGTGTCTGCATATCACTATTCCAGCCCCAGCACCTCTCTCACAGATAGTGGACTGGGGGTGGAAGAGGAGATACAACACTTGTTCACATGGATCAACGGGAGTTAAAACCTCCCCGCTCCAACCAAAGCTTTTAAAAAACAACTGATCCCAGATCTTTAAGGAAGAACTTGGTTATTGGGAGAAGCTGTAGGGTCCCAGGACTCATTTCCCCAGGATCTATACAAATGTGAAGAAGACAATCTCACTCCAAGCTGACTAACCCTTCAAAACAGAAGCAGGCATGGGGAAAGGTGGGTACAGAGATCCTTTGCAATAGTCTCACTTCTGAGCGCACATCCCATGTTCCCTGGGAGGATGTGAGCCCTTTTCTTCTCCTTTTCCCTTAGTGAGTGATAATTTCCCTCCTAGTGCAATAAATGTGGATGCAATCACCTTTCATAACCGATCAAGTCTACAGGCTCCATTTCATGGCTGCTGAAGTAAAAACAGTGGCATTGCTCTGCCCCTCTCTCCCTGCAGACAGCTGAATCCTCGGTGGTCCCATCGCACCATCAGGCTTGTCAGTATAAAACCACATCCCTCAGTGGTTTCTGCTCACTCTATAACTGAAACGAGCTGAGAAAACCTCATGTTTCCCTGTTTAGAGTGGTTCATCAGATGATCTGAGTGTATCTGATATGACCTGTCCTGAAAACAACGTGGCTGGTTCTAAGCACACAGCTGCATTCACGGACACTACAGGAGAAACTGCCGGCAGCTATATCAAAGTGTTACCGTGAAAGAGACATCCCACTCTCTAAGCTGCAGAGCAGCCTGTTATACAACTTTGAGGCATGTTTGCTTTTCCACATCAGCTTTAAGGAAAAGCAGAATTAAACATTACACAAGCTACAAACATGAAGGCATGCTCAAACACACGCACGCTGCATGCAAAAATAGCTGCACATACACACATGTACGCTGTCTACCTTGGCAAATCTGGTAGCAAAGACCATTTAATGAGGAGTTTGCATACCTCTTAGTGAGAAGCCTATTTTGTCTTTGTGAAAAGTTGTTTTTCTTTTACAAATAGAGGCTATTCATTTAAGCTGTTTTTTGAGGTGCCAAACATAAAAATGAGATGAGACGTCAATCGGGGCCCACGGGGACGGGGAGGGGAAGACAGAGAGCCTGAAAAATGCTTCCAATGCAGGCAGCTTGTGTAAGCACAGATCGTATTGCAGCTAGCTGGATCTTAGGAGAAAAAGATGAATTTCTACACATTTAAACATGAATAAGGTGAGGTGAAGGGAGGGGGAAAATCCATGAAGGTGAAGAGCCTTTTTTTTCCTCTTTACCCAGTTGTGATGGATGATTTCAGCCTGAAGTACTGAGCCTCCCAGTGAAGAAAATATCTACAGTGATTTTGATAAATAAATGCTTAGACCTTGCAGTTGCCACCTTGATGCTGGAGAGAAAGAAGTTTACATTTCACAGTGTCATTTATTTATTTTTTATTTTTTTTTTTCTGCACAGGGCTCAGAAGGAGCAAAGGTGGGACAATCTTTCTGCCACTTTTGCATTAAGAAGAGGAACTTACTCTTGGGCATCATTTCCACTGTTTCCTTCACCACACAATAAAAACTGGAGCAGTCACAGAGGCTGGTCTCAGGGTAGTAATGGAAAACTTAGGATGGCATATGAGGTTACCAAGTCCAGAGAAAAGTGAAGGAAATGGGCCACTTTGTCCTGCTGACCTCAAGTGCTGGCTTCTATCTTTCCCCATGTTTGTAGCATGGTGTTATGGCCTTGGTGGTGTGCAGGCTGCCTGCACAGAGCTCTGAGCAAACATCTTTGGAGCAGAAATAAACTTCCAGACCTCAAAATGTTTATTACTGGAGACAGACACATGCACACTCCTGGCATGGATCCAACTTGCAGCATTACTGTGGTGCAAGAGTTCCTCGTGACTGCACTCACGTATTACATGGGTCAAGGCAGCCTCCAAACTATTTATTTCCTTCAGACTGTAGCCCTTCACTCAGAAGACGTGTTTCACCACCCCCTGCAAAATGTGATTGTGTCTGTGGCAATGCACTAAGCAGTGTTGCAGTTCTGCATGGTTTTGCAGGAAAGTAAAGAAAAATCTTCAATCCAATTGCACCTATGATTGGCAAAACACAGTGGTGCAATCTGGAATATAGATCAGATCATAAAGAATTGCCTGTACATGTGAAAAGAGAAGCCGTTGAAGAACTACCCAAGACTTCTGTTCTACACCCTGGCAGTGTTCCCAGCACTGCACTGGAAAAGTGTGCCGGGGAAGTGGTGTCCAGTCATCCACCAACTCCTGTTCTCCCCCTGGAGCTCTCCCAGTCCTGCCTTGGCCAGATTTAACACTGCTTTGCTGACAAGATGTGGACAGATCAGAAGTGTCAAGCTATGTCTTGGAGGAACTTAAACGGGTGCTTCTGTTGGGCCCTAAATTAGAAACAAGCATTGCTGGATTCCCACAGTACCACATCAGCACATGGGAAAGGGCAAATGAGGGCAAAGACATAAGCAAGTGGAGCATATACCCTGGTCCTTTCATTTGCTTCCCCAGCATCGGGATTCCTGATGAGGACAGCTGAGATCCTACAAAAGGCAGTCATAATTCCTCTCCCTGACTCCTGCCCAACAATGAAGGGTTTGAGCCTGCTCAGAATGAGTGTGGAGATACAGAAGAGCAGATAAAAAGGACTGAGCTAAATGGAGATCACAAACACATCTCCGAGCTACACTAATGAGAACATAACTAATATGTTACATATTCCCAGCAGCACAAAGGAAACCTAAGGGAAGCACAGGCAGTCAGAGGTATTATTTCACTAGCTGTAAGCTAGTTTTATTTGCACAAGGGTCTATCTGTCTGTGTATTTAAGTTCCTCTACCGTTTTCTTATACCCTCAGAAATGCCCTAAACTTTGAAACTGAGACTAAATTGCTTGGCTGTCTGTGCAAAGCTTCATCAAAACCTAAGATCCAATGTATAGCGGGAAGGATGAGCTTTGGTTCAGCAAAGATGTTCATGGCCCCTCTTTTCCCCTCTGAAGTTTGCTCAGTTCAGTTAGTAACCAGAGAGCTTCTGAGAAGCTCCAGATTCACCCAAGCTGCAAGATGAAAGAAGGGTTAGAAGGAGGGCTATAAACAAGATATATATATATTTTTTTTCCCCTCTGCAGCAAACTGTGGCAGAGGAGGCAGCAGACAAGAATGCAGATGTCTGTGTCATTTGCTCCCCAGTATATCAGGGGAATGACAGGCCAGCACTTTGGTTTGCAGTGATTTGCATTTCTGAGCTGAGCAGGGTGACAATTTGAGGTGACATGACAGCAGGAAATGTTTGTAGCTGTATTGGCCCTTAAGAAACCAGGGACAGGACAGGCAATGTGACACCTCTTATTGGGCCTATGGACAGGCCCATTCGGGGGAATATTTTCAAAAGAGGATGCCCATCCTAACACCTGAAAAAAATGCAGAGAAGCTTTTCTACTGCAGCTGTCACAGGGTTTTCTTGTTGTCTGTTAGAGTGAGAATAGAAAGAGAAAGACAAGCAACAGAATTTTATTTTGTTCTTCCACCCATGGTGTCACATCCTCACCCGCTCACTGTGCAGATGTGGATACAGCACAGCCTGCCCTCCTTTCCAAACTGGTGCAGGTCCTTGGTGCAACAGGGATGTGCCAACAAGCTGCTGTCCCAGGGACTTGCTGGCAGACACCATGTCAGATCACCCTTATAAAGCTGTTGTTTTTTTATTCCCTTTCCATGCCACAGAGGCTGATTTGCACATTGGGGTAAACTAACTGTCTTCTTCAGTGCTTTCTGCAGTAGCAATTAATTTGTGCTAGAAAAGAGGTTTTACTGAGAGATGGGTGAAAGCTGGAGGCAGAGGAGTGAGACATGGGAATGAGACAGAGAGTGAGCTTCTTTTGGCACTGCTCTTCCCAGTTCTCCCTTGCAGATCCTATTGATGCCTGATGCTGTTCTGCAAACAGCCACATACCGCTCGTTAGTCTCATTGGGCTTTGCACTCTCTCCTTGGAGGACACTTGCCCTTAAACAAAGGGTCTTAAGCTGGCTGAGGGAGAGGGAAAGACTGAGTGATACCGTTTCTCAGGTTGTAAGCAGGGAGATGAAAAAACAAGCCAAGTTTATGCTTGCAAGAACTTCTGTGAGAATGTTTCTACAATTTCTAATCAGAACACAAGCTTTTGAGAGGGGAAAAAAACTAATCAAAATTGTGAAAGTTTTCCTGTCAGCTCTAGCCAAGGAGGGAGATACTGTCCAAATTGAATCACATAAATCCCCTCAGGCCTCTTGGCTGGTCTGCTAGGCAGGTGGCTCTTTGACCAGGAAAAAACAAAAACAAAAAACCAAGCAGCTAACAAGAAAATGCCTTTACTTTGCAAAACCTTCCATGCTTCACCCTTCACATCATGTTTAAGGGATCCCTCTTCTTCCCAGTGGAGCACCATCATTGACTCATAGCAGCTGGAGAGCAGAACCCTGGGCAGATATGTAGCTTTCCCTTGGTGAAACAGCTGATGTGTTTCATCCCAGAGGAAATTGCCTCTGAGTACTTTACAAAGCAAAACCAGAATGTACATAGGAGTATGGTTTGAAGTCCTAACTCAAGCAAAACCCCATGGCAGGGAAGAAAGATTTAGTCTGATAGGAATAAAAAATCTGTGCTTTGGAGGTTGACAAGACATTCAGGATGTGCTATACAGAATTCTGGAGTGGAAATGACTAGGTAAATGTAGGGTATCATAACTATTATTTGAAAAATTCTTTATCTAGAAACCCCAGCTCTGCCATTAACTGAAACATGATCTCATTTGAGTTTCACAGGGCTTAACACTGTCAGAGGTTGGGAAGACATGGTCTAGCTCTTTCTTAAGCAGTCTTAGGTACATTTATTTAGTCATTTTAAATGGCACTAGAAATGAAGCTAATTTACCAAGTCTCCAAATCATTTATAATATCTATTACAGAAAATAACATTAAAGATAGAAGAAAGCCAAAGCAAAGAGCCCAACTGAGACAGGGTTTGCCTATTAATCTACACACATGGAAAACAGACATGCACCAGAAGGACTACAGTGCTGGGTAATGGGTTGTAACTGGTTAATGGCAAAGCTCCATCACAGAGAAGTGCTCCTCCTTTGAGCCTACTGAAACCCAAATGGGCAAGGAGGGGATTAAAATATATTTTTAGGTCATTTTAGGTTTAGGTGACTAAGAAATCTCACTTTATGCAGAAAACAGAGACTTTAAGTTGAACTGCTGCCTGCATAAGAAAGTACTAGGCAGCTTTGCAGCTTTTACTGTGGTTTATCATGGATTTCATACTATGTGATTTTGGAGAAGGAAAAAAATGAGTATCATGCTGGAGCTAACCTCCTGTGGGTTACAGTCTGACTGCAGCAGAGATAGTGTCTTGCAAGTTGGACTTCTTGAACCAGAAGAGTGGTTCACAGGACCAAACTATGGAATGATCTCACCATTCAAAGGTTTATCCTACCCCTGCACCTAACTTTCATGCCGCTCCAAGTCACCTGCCTCCACTACTTTTACTCATAAATATATAGAACTGTTCAGCCCATCAGGGAATTATAGAAAATGTGGTAGTGAAGTTAATCCTACAGCTTTCCTCTGAAATGCATTTGTTGTCTAAGTATTACATACAGGTAAGGTGCATGCACAGACAAAACCGTCCGTCTGGCCCAACCCATTCTTTTCAAGTCTTCCTAGTCCACCCAGACGTTATTTAAAACCCATTCTGAATTTGCTTTCCCATGACAGGGCCAAGTGGTGCTGGGAGTTACACTGTTTTAAGTCTGAAACAACACAGTTGATTTCAGAATAGCTTGACTGGATCTATACCAGCCTAAAAAAAGGTGTTCAAGGAAGAACATAGCTTTCAGAGGCACTTCATGCTATCTAAAATAAAATTTTTCCGTCATATTTCCTAGGCAATTAGATGAGTGATGATTGTTCAAGGTAAATGGATCTGCCAGGTTCTCAGGCTGCCTTGATGTGAGGCAGCTCAAGGATCAAGGATGCATAGCTCTGTTCTTTGGAAGAGCACCCACTGGTTGGACTAGGTGGTACAAAGTGCCAGCCTGATGGAGAACTTGTGTTAACCCAAAGACGGCACTAAGATTGCACACCTGTAACCCTAAGCATTTAACTTTCAAATGAATGGTGCTCCCAAAATTTCCCACCTCATTATCATCCTTTTTGTCAGTCCCAACAAAGAGGCCAAGAGCTAAGATTTGGCTTTGTCCATGTCTCTTATTCCTCTGCACCACCAAGAAGTTCAGGTAAATTGGTGGGAAATAGTGTAAAGGAGACACTTTGTCACTACTCGTTCAGTGTATTGATGTAGGACACTAGTGTTCACAGCCTGGCTATTCCTCACACAGGGAAGGGCAATTGGAAGCCTGTTTTTTTCTGGTTTGGGAAATTAAATGGCATCTGTGCACACATGCGCCTGTATACACATCTTCTGTATGCAAATGCATGCAGAAACACCCCCAGTGCTTAGTTTGGCAGAGTCCAAAGGTGTGTAGCTATTTCTGTATGGCTTTTTTTCCTCCACAACGGTGGCTTTTTCTGTGTGCATCCGACAGCTACATTTTGGTCCTTTCCAGAGAGAGATGAGAAGAGTAAGTGAGGGAAATATGAAGAGCTGAGTGCCAGAGGCTGCCATTCAGAGATTGGCTTTCCCTCTCCAAGAAAACCAGAGTGAAAGAATGAGCCAGTGCTGCATGTCAGACTCCCCTGGCATGGAAGGGCTGGCTGCTTGGGAAAGATGTCTAGTAATGCCATGAGCATCTACATAGCTCACCTAGTATCCAGGGAAAAGTGTTGATTTAGAGTGAGCAGAGCACAACTTTCTTCTTACACCTTCCTCCTAGGCTATGGCAATCTGGGACTTCTGGACACACTTGGTGTTGGTCACAGCCAAACAGCATGGCCCTCTCTTTTGCATAATTTGTGCTTTGAAACAGTTATGGCAACATTTTGAGATTTGGGAGATCTGGAATTAGTCTCTGCCTCTGCCATAAATTTCTGTGGCCCGGAGCAAGTAACGTTTTTCTTCAACAATAAAATTTTTGTGACGAGCTTTGCTTTCTTTTCCTTAAATCAAAAGGATTTACATCAGCCCTGAAGAGAAGCACGTGTGTACATGCTTGGTTAGAACAGGAGAGATCATTTCAGCATCCTGTAGCCAGGAAGCTGAGCTAGAAGCAGATGATTTTGGAATAGGTCCCATTTAGATGTAACCATTTCAGCTGGAAGTTGTGCTGAAGTGGGTGCACAAAAGCATCTCCTTTACACCTTGCAACACCTTTCCTCCCGATCTTGGTATCACTAAACATGCCAAGATTAACAAAATGGTTTCCTAAAGACCACAGCAAAATTTGGACCTAAAGGGTGATGGTCTTCACAGATACATAAAATCTATATGAAAGTTGCTTTATACTGTAAAGTCAAGCAGTGTGGTGTGCTCCATCATACCTCTGAGCTAGACATCCAAAAAGCACTTCTGAATTGCAGATAAACTGTTTCTCTGTCTATAGTTGCCTCTATCACAGAAAGAGGAAAAAGGGCAAAGAAGAGAGAGAGTGTAGTTCTTGAAGATTATCCAATTCTTAGAGAGGGCAAACACACAGAGGATCTGGACTAGGAAGCTGGGTAACAGAGGCCTATCTCAGAGCTGGCAAACAAACAGGACTTACAGTATCGATGTGGCGAAGTGCTGAAGGTCAAGCTGAGGGATTTCTAACACAGTTACTTGGTAGTTATGGATGGTGATTGGCCTTAAAGACAACATTAACCACTGAAGAAGTCATCATCTGGGACCTGATTGATACAGATGCTGCTTCCCCACACTTCATTCAAACTCTAAACACTTCTCATCAAGTGTAAAAAATCTTTGGAACAGTCAGATTGCCAGACAGATAAAACTTTCTACTCAATTTCATAGGTTGCATTTTATAAGTATATAGTGGGACATTTCATGTCCATGATACCTACATATAGAAGCATTTTTGCTTTTGTAAATATTATACACACA
The DNA here is from genome assembly GCF_036013475.1 of Columba livia. NCBI lineage: Eukaryota > Metazoa > Chordata > Aves > Columbiformes > Columbidae > Columba > Columba livia. Next base: position 8,193,008 of record NC_088642.1, on the reverse strand, counting down.
CTGAGTCTTATCACATATGCATATCTGTATGCAAGAACATATACGAAGTACAGAATGATGTTTACATGTGTTACATATATATACACATACACTCTCATCATCTGTCTGTCTATCTATTTATCTATCTATCTATCTATCTGTCTATCTATCTATCTATCTATCTATCTCCCTGAAACACTTGTATTGCAAGCATAATCTTCTTCCTTACCTCTGATGCAAGGCCTTTTTTTAACCTCTTCTGAAAACACCTCTAGTGCCTCATTCTAGTGCCTAATTGGCCTTATCATTAAGATTTTTTTTAACTAATGTCTAAGCTAAATGTTTCCTTTTTAGGATTCAAGCCATTGCTTCTTGTTATGCCTCTCTCAATGGTGTCTACATAATATAGATTGATACGCTAGTCAGGGATGGTTTCAAAAGAAGCAAATAACATCCATTAAGGAATGGCAATGCAGGAATGAGTCATATAAAAATATTCATCTCACTGTATATATATTTCTGTCTGTGTAGATGGACACACAATCCATTTCAAGTACACACACACACACACACACACACCATACTGCCTTATTTCAAGGATTTGCAACATTTAAAATCTGTAGACCTGTAACAGCCTATTCTCCCATTCCCTGCATACCCCAAACTGCATGCACATTTCTTGCAGGAGCCCCATAAGTTATGTCTGACTGAAACACAGCTTGTCTGCCTTTAACTCTGCTAGAGATGGGGTCCTTTTACAACCTTATGAGCCCTGCTTTCAGATAGTGAAAGTTAGGTGAGGTAAATCCCACCCCAAACCTGTAAAGCTGTAGGTCTGAAACTAGTAATTGTTTTAATTATTTGGGTTTGTGGGATCTAGTGAAAGAGGCCTCCAGACCTTGATTAAGATCTCTATTTGCTGCTCTAATGCAAAACAATATTATTAATCATGTTAGTAATAAGCAGTTCAGAATGTAAATCCTGGGAACATGTTATCAAAGCCTGTGCAGGCTTTAATAGCTGGATGTTTGTAAAGTACTTTTTGATCTAAAAAAAATTATGTGCAAGGGAATTGGCATTAATATTATGGCTTCAACTCCACTAACCATGTGTTTTTCTCTCACTTTCCTCCTTATTTACACAGTAAGTGATGGGCTGGTGATGGCACCAGACTTTCTCAGAGAGTGTATGATTGTCTAAAAACCAAGAGTAAGCAGTAAGGGCTAATTTTAAGGTGGATAATGCAGCTATTGAGATCAGAGTTCTCTTGCCTTTGTAGGTGGTCGGAGTGTAAAATGCAAAGAACAGAGGTAAGTTAATGCTGCTAGCAAGACTTTTTCTTGTTGGTGCTCAGAAATGTTTAAGTATAATCATGAGACAGAAGTTATTACTGTTTTAATGAACAATTTGTTTCACAGTGATGCCCAAAGTAAAACTCTTTGATCATCACAGTAAAGTCTACTCTCTTTCTGTTCCCAAAGCCCATTAGAATAATTTAACTCACCTCAAGTTTCAGCACAGCTTGTTGTTAACTGGAAATGAGCTACTTTGTCCCATCCAATTTCAAATTAGACAACATAATCAGAAGAGCTTCTGCCACTTCACTGGAAGGACGGTACTTCCACTATCAAAAAACCTCATCATTCTTATACTCTCTCTGAGGTTTTCTTCATTTTCAGCCTTCTCTTAATTGCAATTTGTTTGGACCTCACATGAACACCACAGTTTCAATTTGCCCCTCACATTCATGTAGAGTTATCATGTCGTCACTGCTTGAAGTGATAAGTACCTCTCCTTGAATATTTTTGTTATGCCTTTTTTTGACCCATCTGTTCAGTTACACTTCTTTTTTTTTTTTTCCTTTTTATTTCCCCCGCCCCAAAAAGAGCACAGTCTTCTACACACAGTACTATCACACCTACATGGAGCTGGGCCTTTACTGTGCATACACCACATATTTACTATGACAATGCTAAAATGTGAGGGCAGCTTTTTCAAAACCATTTCATTGCTCCATGGTTCACAGCTGATGTGTTTCTGGAACGACAGGAGACAAACTGACCTCAAAGGCTGGACCACATGAAAATGAAATATGAGAAGTACTTTTCCTTCTAATCTTAGACTCTTACAGAGGTGGAAACAAGGTGCTTCATCTCCTTCTTGCATCTGACATAAGAGGGATACAAAATGAACCTTCAATAAATTTCATTTTTGAAGATTACCTCCCACAAATCGGAATATGAGATCTTAACTTTGCTGCTGTAAATTGATAAAAAAAGCCCTGTAAGATCAAGCTATATCTTTTATAATCCTCCTGGTAACCACAGCCATACTATGAAAAAAAAAAACCCAAATGAAAAGTGTGACAAAGAAAGAGAACCCCAGCACGAACTTAACTCAGTTTGGGCCAAAAAAAATACAAACATTGCCAGGACAATAATCTCTTGAAAAAACCCATGTCAGAAACAAATAAACTTATGGTTATCTGGAAAAGCCTGTAGACCTGAGAGGCTGCAAAACAGCATTGCTTTCATCAAGAATTTATCATCCCATTGGTTAGACTATTATTAAACATTGCGTTTGAATGCTATTGGGTATATTGTGTGGTTTCTTTTGTTTCTTTGTTTCTGAATGGAGACTTAGTTATCTAATATTGGAAAAAGGGGAAAGAAAAATAACCTGTTTCTACAGTAGATCATATCGACATATTGGGATTTCATCTTGCATAGCTGAATCATTTGTATCTGACAGGTACAACTAAATGGAAGATGTTAGACTTCACAGATAAATTAATTCTAAGAAATGTTTATAAATCTAGAGAGCTGCACTCATTGACTTCTGCTCCAAGCTGAGGCAGATTAACCACATTTTCAGAAAATGGCTTTCCTGTTGCTGTGACAGAAGAGGTTTTGGTGGAAGTCATTCACTTTTTATTGCTTGAAGAAGACAGTGCCAGGTTGAAAAATTTCACTGTAATGTTCATGATGTTAATGAATATAAATCACAGGGCAATTTGGCCAACTGTAGTGTGTCTGAGAGGGCTTCAGTTAGCTAAAGGGATGGGTTGTACTTTTGGAATCATTTGGTTCAGAGGACACAGAAAACAGGAATTAACCTTCTGAACGAGGAATGTGCTGAGCTGAGGTGCAAGGGTAGCGGGTACATGGGACAGAACAGGAGGACAGCAAGCGGTAATAAGAGATTTAGGAACTGTCTTTGACTTTGGGAACTTTGAATGCACGGATATCAGTCTGTTTTAGCCAGTATGAACTGTACTGTCTCTAGCATAGTCATGGTCTTCTACCTAAAAATTGCCTAACTGGGCCATTGGATAAAGACTTCCTTGGCCTTAATTCTATGTTTTATATTAAATAACAGTGGAAATGTAATAATTGAACCAATGTCTTTGTTCACCAGTATGTGGATCTTGAAAATTGTTCAAAGGTAAACTACTTCTTAAAAGTAAGTATGAGAAAATGGGAAAAGGGGGTATTAGTATTACTAAACCATGTTATGCAAAACTTGTATGTTTTCTAAATGATGTAAAATTATTCTGTTTCCTGGTAGGTTGGACCTGCAACAGGATGTTTCTGATGTTTTTGTTTCCGAGTTATGTCAACTACATTAGTACATATGTGCATGTACACACACACTCCCTTTTTTTTCTACAACAAATCGTTCCTTCACTGTGTGCATAATCATTTCTGTTCTACATCTACAAAAATTTCATGGCCTGAAAATGGTTAAAACAAAGTTGGTTTGCTTTTTTTTTTTTTCTTTTAATTAGAACCCATGGCTGAGGGAATCACGCTGAGTATGAAGAAAGGGAATGAAAAAAATGTAAAGCACCTTTTATGGTCTACTAGCTCAACTGCACTGTCCCTCCAGCATTCTGGCAAAACCAATGCACAGATCAGCTCTTTTCTTATTTAACTCACTGATGCATGTGGGGATGCTACTGTGGTCACTGGCAGTTCTCCTAGGACTACTAAGTTCTCTGAATAAGTCCTGTAGAGGCAGAGAACCTCCTCAGTATGCCACAGTGTCAGGCTTAGTTCATGAACACAAACTAGAGGCAGGGAACAAGGTCAGAAGGCAGAGAGACATAAATAAATTGACTGTTCTGCTCTTGGTATATTAGAATACAAATATGAAGAAATGACATCTTTCTCTATGACCATTCCAATGTTAATCTCTCTCCTGAGACAGGAACAAATAACAGTGCGTAATGTTCTCCAAGTTGTGGACCTCATCTGATTCTTCTGTTGCCTGAGCCTCATCAAACTCGTTTCTCAAGCAGATCTGTTCTGCATGCTGCAGTGTCCTGAGAAGAACACTTCCAGCTGTTTTGTACTGATGCTGGAGTCTAGGCTGTGGGTTAAGGTGGTGGGTTAAGATTTAATGCAGATGAGTCTTGACCTATGCCTAGGATGGGTCTGTGTGAGGTTGACTGTTAATTTCAATGGACTTTGCTTCATATACTGTGGTGCTGGAAACGAAAAACAGGAAACATTTGTCCAGTGCAGAAGATACTCTGACAAGCTGTCTTGAAGGTGTCTTTTCCTGTCCCAAACAAGTTGAGTAGAAAAGCCAAGTCAAACGGCATGACTGAGTTTACCCAGATGCCAACACAGTGTGAAGTATGACTCTGTGTGACAGATCAGCAATGGACTGAAGGGCAACATATTCAAAGTGATCAAAGATCATTTTATCTAATTAAAAGCAGGTTCCAGTATGGGACTGCCTGTATTTTTGAACGTAGTCACAGGTCATTGCAGGGGTAATGTTCACTTCTACCTGGCAGACAAACAATTGAGAAGTTCTCCTTGTTCCTGTGGTAAATTCTTATTATGAGAGGGATTGTTTCACAGAGAGACGAGCAGGACTTTTATAATATCTTTCTCTCCCTATTCCCAGGCTCTCCATTCAGCCCAGAAGATCTCACTCTCAGTGGATACTCTCCACAAGGAGAAATAGTTATCAGGGTGTTGCTAAGAGGTTTTCCTAAGGTGAAGAGTAGGGGAAGGAGGGACAAAAAGTGAAGAATAGATAAGAAAAATTATTCTATTACAAGGTATAGAGTTAGCTTCTCAGAAAAAGAGAGCAGTGAGGAACATTCAGGAAATGTGACTGCAGGTGCCTCAGGTGCCTCCTGAGCTGGTGGGTTTTATTGAGTGCCAAGTTCTCTCTGGCTAGACAGTCACCTACAGGAAGCTCTTGGCGAAGACAGCATTTCTGCTGGGCAGACAGAAATCAGCAATGCTGAGAGGATGGTCCCACAGACTGGTAATGAAATGTCTTGCTAATGAGAGATGAGTTGGGCTGGGTACAAAGATCATTGCAAGGTGCTGCTGCATATAAGGACATCTGTCAAGTGCAGTTCCCCTGCCAGAAACAAGCCATTTCAGTTGGATGTGACTCAAACTTTCTCTGTCTCTACATGATATTTGTATGCTTTATGGAATAAATGTTTCTTGTTACCTTTGTTAGCATGTGTCATTGAATATATAATGTCCTGTCACTTTCACTAGTATGTTCTATTGACTATATTGCTGCTTGCAAAACTCATGTTGAGTTAATGTACCCGATTTATTTATACAATTCATTTTGCTTTATTTCCAGAGACATGCTGTGACCATACTGTGATGCAGATCCTGCAAGAGTGACTGTAATAAATAAACCCAGTGAACAATTATCTCCCAAATACAGCTTCACTGACACAAATCAGTGGAGAATAGTTCTTCACTTACATTTAAGAGCTGGTGGTCGCATACCAAATGTGGAGTTTGACCAACAGGGATTACAAGCAATGCATTTGTGATCAGAACCAGAAGGGCAGAAGGAAAAACAGACAAACAAATAAACAAACAAACAGCCTCACTAGTAATAATTTGGAGGAGAAAATCAGTTTTGTCCTGTGGGTGTACCGATAAAAGCAACCTTTCTGAATATCTATATATTTTTTTTTCTCAAAATTTCTGCTGCATAGATAGATAGATATACAGATAAACTATTTTTTTAAATGGGATTTTTGTCTTATGATGCTTGCATTTGGAATTAAAAAACAACTTGTCCTTTGGCAAGAAAAGTACACTTTTTTCCTTCCATCTGCAAACCTTTTCCATTTTGACTGGGTAACAATTAATTCTCTGTACATTTTCTTTGGACTACTCTTGCAGTAAAACTGCTCTATATACTGTTTGAGATGGTATAATTCTGCTATTGATGAAAACAGGTAATTTCTCTGGAAACTGGAAGAGATTCCAGGTTTCCAAGATCAACATGCTGCGAAACCAAAAGAATCCTACAATCACCAATTTGCTCTCTCTGTAATCTGAAATAACTCTGAGAGTTCTTAAAACCAGATGCTCCAGATGTAAGACAATAATGAAATGGATGCCAACTGACAGCAAATTTTACAGTTGAGGTGTGAATGTTTGTGCTAGGTGTCCAGATGAAACTGAGATCTCATCAGTATAGTCAGTATTATCTAGGATATAATTCTTGTGACCAAAAGATCGAATCTATTTGGAGCTGGAATGAATCTTGCTCAAACTCCACTGACCATATTGCCTAGCTCACTGTTGACTATAGAGGCAGCCAAGAGAGATTTGCTTAAATACAGACACAGACACTATGAATACACATATTCGAACAGATGAATCATGACCCTGATTTTGAGGTTAAAAAAAATGAAGATGAAACCTTACTATGTGGTGATTGTTCTTGTTGTTACTGTTGTCATAATTATTAAATAACCAGCATACTGGGGAGTCTTTCTTATTCCATGACTTAGCAGTTGCTTATCACTGTCTGCATCAGTGTTTGTAGTTCCTTGGGGCCTCATGGTGACAACACAGCATCAGTGAGAAGACAGCAGCTTTGATTGCAAGACTGCTCCAAAGCCCTGAAAAGCTAACAAAAGTCTGTCATTCTTGTCACTTTGAGCTTGAGCTTTGAGATAGTTAACTCCCACTATGCTGTTCAGCCTTTGCAGAAGATCTTCTAGGAGACTGGCAATATCTTCACATGGGCAACTGCTGCCACCTGTGTGAGACCCACACCACCACAAAATGGATGAAATTTCTCTCCCCAGGTGTGACTCCATTTATTAAGTCATGTCATGGTAGAGGAAAAGAAGAAAAGTAGAAGTCATATGAGAGGTGGGGAACCACCATACTAGGAGGAGTTTCATTCAAGTTGGGCTTGACTCTGACCCCAAACACCTAGTGAGTGGATCATAGCTCAGTCTGTCCATCGGCATCAGTGTATTTAGGGTCACGGTGTTAAAGGCTGTAGTATAGCCTCACAAACATGTGATATAGGGCCTGGTTTCAACCTGACTGGAAAGAGTGGACAGTGAATAGCAGAGGAGTCTAAAGCTCTGTCCCTCAAGTTCCTGTTAGCAGCCATACCATGGTAGGTTGATGCTTGAGCTGGTGACAGGAACAAAAAGACTGCTTTGCCACAACAGTCGTGCATAGCATCTCCTGAAAAGCCAAGCACAGCAGCGCAAAGGGAGGGTAGGATTTCAACCTTCGCTCTGAGTTGCCTCGCTTTCCTGGGTTTATGTCAGGCCCTTAGCGTTATTTGAACATAGTTTTTGTGGTTTAATTTGCATAATTGATGAGATGGAAAATTATCTCGATGATTGATGGATGTTCTGCATGCACCAGAGTTTGTTACAAAATATAATGCATCTGTAGGACGAGCCTGCTGCTCCTGCCATGTTATTTCCCAAAAGGGCTATAAAATTCTAACTTAACCCTGCAGGTTTTTAGGTTTCTTTTGTTTTTAATCTTTTACAGTATAATGTGCAACACGGTAAACAAACACAAAGACACAGCATCAACTAAAGTTACCATCTTTCTTCATTGTACTCCAAGGACACAGAGTAGTAAACAAAAAAAATGATACTACACTTGTGGAATTGATCCAAGACTTTCCCACATGAGGTGTTCTCACTCTCAGTGGACTTGCACTATATCTATAAATTTCCACCTGTTTTGGGTATGGTATATCTCTTTCAGAAGTCTGTATTAATAACATTTTCTTTTCATTTGCAATTGGTTAACAGTGTGTACCACAATTCATGTGCTGAGTGGACTATATTTTGATAATTGCTTGCTATAGAACTTTTTATAATAAAAAGATAATGCCAAGTGCAAAAGCACTCTTTAGTAATTAACTGTGTTTCTTTCCACAGGACACCTGACTTGATCCATTCTTTTTCAACAAAGCAGAGAGACACAATGGGTGACTTGAAGTCCTTCTTAAAGCTGATTGTGTAGTAACATACACTTTATGTCCAAGTGTTCAAGTTCTCTGTGGAACGGAGATGGTCTTAGGGACATATGCATCTTCTTTGCTGAACAGTGAATTTGGAGAGCTGAAGTCTTCCCTGTCCTGTCTGCAAATCCGTGGCCATGCACAGTAGGCAGTTAAGCAGTTTACATACACCAGAATTAGATGGTAGATGGATGTTAATTGTCTCAGCTTTCAGGACAAGGCAGCTGGTGAGCTCCTACCTACATGAAATGTGGACCACTCCCTCTAGGCAGTTTGAGGTGGCAGTTTGGGACTGTCCCAGACATCCCAGGACACAGTTCTCTAGTGAGGGGGAAGGTGAGGCACCTTGTAGTCCTACACGGGTCATATTCAGAGAAGACTTATGAGGAAAGAACGGAGAGAAGGAGGTAAGAAGAGTTTTCTTGATTCTCAAATCGACCATACCCAGAGGCTATGAACAACATTTCTAGGGCACTTTCAAATAATTTGAGCAGACTAAAAGCATAGGCTAAACCTAGGATTATCACAGCACTTGAAGGACAGTTTTGCTGTGTCAGGTGAGTTTTCTAAACAACTCTAGTTTTGGTATAAGAACGACACAACTGCACTCATATCCATGAGGCTGGGGAAGATGAACAACACTGGCAGTCATCCAACCACTTAAGAAAATGTACCAGAATAAAGGATTTACCAGAGAAAGTCTTTACTGTGACAACTCATTGCACTGAATGAAAATTCGCTCTACAAGAATTTTTTCTACGAGCTACATACAGATACCTCCAAACTTCAAATAGGCCTTATCTGCTTTTCTTAGTGATTTTATTTAATAAAATTAAGCTCATGTTTACAAGATGACAAAAACATGTATGGGGTATTAAGCCTGTATGTGGTCCTGTGTGCTTTTTCCATAATCTAGAATTCATCATTAGTGTTCTCTGCAGAAAAGAGGATAAATCAAACCAAGAAAGAAAAAACAAAATTAAGATCTAGGGGATGGCATTGGCAATATTGTGTCTATGCCCCCAGAAAATTACTCCAAACCTGAAACTATTCAGCTTCTGAGCACTGAGGTAGAAAAATAATACAACGATGGCCACGGTTCTTTTCCAACAAGGAACTTTTCTACCAAGGAAAATGAAAGACATTCTCTCTGTCCCCGGTCCACACATGACACTGCCCCAGTTTGAAGTGACAAAGGGTTGATTAGTTATGATCTGCTTCTACAGCTGAGGCAATACAGAACTCCAATCAATTCCCGAGCAATCAATTCGTTACACTGAACTCTCCCTCCATCTGCAGCTGCCTGACATCCATCAGGGCCCCCTTCTCCTGCCTGCAAGTCCTGGTGAGCATCTGAAGATAGCTCAGTAGGCTGAAATGGAGATGACTTGCTCACAGTGCTATTGGGCAGATCGGCTGGCGGCATTAACCCTCTGGAGCTGAGTAGCTCAGCTGTGCACTTCAAGTTTCCACTGTGATATTATATTTGACATTTAATTTGAAACCCTAAACTCCTTTAATGCAATATCTCAGCACAATGATAGTAATAAGGCAGTACCACTTGCTTTCGATTTAACTACCAAAGGCAAAGTGGAGAGGGGGAGAAAACAGCTGCAATTACCTTAACCCTTTTGTTACTAGCTCAGTTGGTGACTTGCTTCACAAATTCTGTATTAAAATAAACTGAGAAGAAAGGCAGGGGAGTGCTTTTTGAACTGGCAGCTAAAATGCTTTTTGTTTTTGTTGTTGTATTTTGCTCCCTGAAGGTCTCAGATATTGCCATTTTACTCTGAAAATTTCAGCAAAACTGCTGTCATCTTGAATATGTAGTGGGATATAAACAGTTAAAATCTTACTTTTCTAAATGTGAGGTCATGGTGTACCTTGATGGGGCCCTCACAAAGGTCCCTGTGACGCTTCAGAATTGTACCTCCTTGGTTGTGTCATCATTCCACGTCAATTGAGATGAAAATAGTGATTTGAAGTACTCTGAGGTCTTCTCCATCCAGAAGAATGGGCGGAAAGTCAGTGCAACTGCTCTCAATATCTCTATTTTACAAATGGGGAAACCTGTCAAAACTGAGGTCTAGTTTTGATGGGAGATGGAAAATTTGTTCACTGTTCACGCTGAAATACTGACTGTCCACCTCTAGGGTTTCTCAAGACTCACATCTGGGGCTGTCAGTTCCAGAGAGCTTTGAAACACCATTTCTAGCCCAAATTTGCCTCTAATCCTAAGGCACAGTAGGACTGTCACCCAGATTTTTGTCAGCTTTCCAGGCTGAGAAAATACGTCTGGCTGTGTTACACCAAGTCTTTCTCAGCTCTTCTACTGGCATTCACCATCCATTAGACTCAACAAATCTGAGCCAGTGTGAGTCAAATCAGGAATCAGGATGGGAAGAAGGGGACATAGACCTAATTAATCAAGTCTAAAGGTAGTTAATATTCCTACTGTGTATAGGCTTGTAAAGGTAAGGTTTTTTCCTTCTAGTAACTTAATTTCTTTATCTTCTAGTCTTTTCTCACTTTCTTTTTCTTTCCCCCCAAGCATAAAGCAGTACTTTATATGCTACCTCTTTGAATGTGTTTCTAGATGTATGACCTGTACCATAGTAGATGGTATAAGACTTGTGCGGCTGCCACTTCTCAGCTTGTCCTTAGATACCAAGTGAATGTCAGAGATCTAGACTCAAACTGTTTAAAAGCATTTAGCCTGCTTTACACAGCAACTCTTCTGTCAAACTTTCTCTGCTTTAGGAAAGGACATGTCGCCCCTCTTGGCAAATCAATTATTCAGACGCTGTGATAGTCCGAGGCATCGTATCAGTAATAAAGTAGTGAATTATTAATCACGGCTTGTGCCATTTCGATTAGATTTGGGAAATTCAGGATTAAATTTCTGGCACCCTGTGTCTCGGATTGAGCACAGCCCAGCTGGCCTGACAGGCATGAGCTGGCTTTGTACTTCAGAGGAGGCTGGTGGATAAAAATTACTTGAAAAGCCTCAGAACTTCAATTATTATTATTAGTATTTTGGAAGGAATTGGAATGACTGAAAATAGATTTCCAATCTGCAGGGCAGTTTTAGTCTCGCACAAAACTTACACTGTAATAGCTCGGTCTCTTTTTCCCAGTTCCTCTGAGCTCATCTGCTTGCTGCAAGAAAGACTAACTCGGCTTGAAAGACGAGGCAGTCTGGTGAGTCTGTGTGTCTGTGTACAGTATTTACACTTTCCACGTTTTATCAGGGCTCTGAGGACATTCCGGGAGACTGGAATCATATTAATTAGAAGCACAGGACCAGCACTCCTACTGCTCTGGCACTATCTGTAGAGGGAGGGAGAGCATTAATGCAGGAACCACGAGCCTTGGCATCCAGGAGACTTTGCTTACAGCCTGCTTAGGGCCAGTGTAAAAAGGGTTTTGGCTTTATCTGCCCTGTCCCCAGCAGACAGCCATCCTCTGCAGTGGCCTGCCACATAAATTCAGCCTGGCTTCACCCAAATTATATTCTTTAGCTCTTGCTTGTGCTTCGTGCCTGCTGCAGAAAGGCAGCTCTGAAGTGCTGGTGAGTGTTCCCTTCACTAGAGAAGGGCTTTCTGCGAAGATGTCAGCTGTGGAGCGGAATGGAAGAGGCAGCCAGGAGAGGAGAGGTTGTTGGGAATATGTGGGGAGTGACAGGTCCCCCACATGTGGCTGGGGGGACATGTGGAGAAATGTTGAGAGGTAATGCTGGGGCATCAAGATTGAAGTGGTACCTCTGAGCGTGGTGTGCATGGGAGTTTGGTACTGCAGGGTGCTGGGGGATGTGAGCTAAGAGGGAACCAGACCTCAAGCCACCTGGGAGAACCAAGGGAAAGTTCTGAGGTGCTCCCAAATGGAACAGGAAATATACCACACAGCTGTGAAGAAAGAGCATTTCCTCTTAGGTGACTTTCATCCATGGATGAAATTTAATTTTTCCTTGCTGCCTATAGGCATATCAGATTTGTAGAAGTTAGTAACTTCTTCAGCAGTTAGGCTGGGAAGTTAAATAACTTTGTCCAAGCCTTAAGGAAATCAAAGGAAAAACCCAGGTGACCTGACCCTACGCTCACATCCTTGTCAATGCCAACTGGTAGCACAGGGCTGAAATGAAGCCTGCCGGGTTTCTCTCTGTGAAGTTGGCCTTTTGCTAGACATACAACTGAGGGAACGGCTTTTGCCACAATTGTAGTCCGATTCAAACCCTGAACAGGACTCAAAAGTGACCGAGTTGAAAACCCTTGACATGAAGGAAATAACATTTCACTTGGTGCAGTTTTAATTTCATCCCTTTGCCCTGGAGTCAGAGGTTTCTGAGCAGAAGAGAGACTGTGGAGTGCATGTGCATTGTGGGGAGGAAAGTGTGTGGGGAGATGCTGCATGTAGCTAGTTTCTTACTCTTAGAAGCCTTCGTGACTTTGGGGGAAAGGAAAAGAAAAAAAAAAAGGTTTTAAAAGAAGTTTTTTGAAAGAGGAGCTGAAAAAGACATCAAAACAGATCAAAGAAATTCATGGAAGTGGGAAAAAACACAGAGAGAGGAAAAAAAAAAAAAAAAAGAAGGAAAAGCTCCTGCAGTAACATTGGATGAAAATTAAGCTTCTCAGATCTGTTTAAAAGATATTCTGTTTGATCTTTTATATCTTCTGCTCTGATTATCCAGGTTTCTTTTGATGTTGCTGAGCCTTATAGAACTGATATGTAAAAATACACATACATATGTATTAATATAGTGGGTACACATGCACATACTCATGCTGTCCTTGCTGCCTGTGCATGGGAGATGTGGAGCTAACGGAGATGAAGCCACTTGGGAGTAAGATCTGGTGCTCTGGCCCTGTGTTCTGTGGCCCATGATAAGGTGTCCCTTGGGAAAGAAAAGCCTCCCTGCTATTTTCATGGGCAGGAACCACGAGGAAAACCTGTGCTATATGATGCAGAGATTAAGGGTGGTGTTGGTTGGCATTTTGAGTTAGGGAGCTGCATTTGTTATGGTATCTCTCAGAAGCTGTTTGAAAACCACCCACAGGCAAAGGGGCACAAGACATCTACTCATTGGGATCTCGGAGGATCTTATTCCACCCCAGAGTTCCCAGCAGAAACGTCTCTCTTGGGCATCTCCCACCTCCCTATATCTCCCATGCTTTCCCAGGCCATCTCCAGATTCCTCAGCCCTGTAGGGCAAACTAATTTTTTTATGTCCTCTCCATAAGGCAAGGAAGTGGCCACAACCCCAAGATGAGTCACTAGCACTATCAGGAGCATGAGGAAGGATTTTGCACACAGAATCAGAGACAACCCCAGCACGCCAAGCCAGCTGCTATTGCGGGGGAGGGAGGACGCAGGTAGACGGAGGCTGTATTAAAATCCCTTCCTTGGCTAGGCAACAAGCCTACTTTGCCTCAGTGCCACCACCTGCAAAGTGCTTCTCACGCTGGTGTGAAACCAGCCACTTTGGAGGCAGCAGGACCCAACCCGCATGGCTGCAATAAGCTCCATGTCCCCCTGAGCCCAGGCTGTGCTGCACTGGCCTCTGGTCCCCGCTGCCACAGTGCCCACACACTTCCAAACCTTTAATCTCCTTACCTTCAGGAGGCCCTGGGAGGCGGGCAAAGTGGTGTTAAGCTCATTTTACAGCAGGAAACACAAGTGATTTCCATACAAATACTGAGCAAGTTGGCAGTAGAGGTAAGACTCAGCATTGCATCTACCAAAGCTCTTGCTTTGGGCAGGGGTGCAGCTCTCTACCTCCCACCTCCATCTCTGAGTGCTCAGCTCATGCAAGAAAAACTCTGTCCTCCTTGTCCCCCTCTCCTCAGGGACCAGCAATTTCCACACCGCCTCCCTCATCCGCCTCTCCTCCTGTGAGGATGGGCACGAAGAAGCATTCCACCTGAATTTGAGCTCAAACACATGCTTTTCTGCAATTTTAATACACCAACATACTCCTAATTGTTATAAATGTTTGGAGAGGAATGTACACAGCTGGGAGCAGTAGGCACAGTATTTTGGTTTTTCTTCATTGAGGCTGGTAGACTTGGTTGTTTCAGCCCCTGAGCACTGACTGCTAGCTGCAATACTGTGGATTTATTCTCATTTTTCCTCTCCCTGGTCTCTCTGCGCCTCCCGTTCGGATGTTTCCCAAGTAGATATGTCTACTGCCACTCCCTTCCTAACATTCCCAATTTAAAGAAAAAAAAAAAGAAAATACACAGCAAAATTATTTTAGTTTTACAGACAGCAATAAAATGATCAAAGGCTTATTTGTAGCTAACAGCGGACATACACCATTCATTGAACTGAGATGGTGGGGGGGAAGCATTTTCTTCATCTTCCTACAAATGTGTTCCTTTTAAAAAAAATCAATAGAGGCAGAGTTTTTAATTAAAGTAGATGCTGATCCTTCCTGCCCCTGACGCTGCTACATGTTTTGTTGTTGTTGTGGCTGCTGTTATCTAATCTAGGCCTTTATTTATTTATTTATTTATTAGCCCCTGACAATAGGAGATTGTAGCTCTGATTTCCCTGCTAGACGTGGGGAAACAGAAGGGAGGTGGGTCTGCCAGACAAAAATGCTTTTTGTTCTGCCTTCCAGTCTCTGTGCTACCCAGGTAAGGGTCACACACCCCCTTTCCTGGGCTTGCCCCCCCTCAAGGGATACAGAGGTTAAGCCTTGCTGTCTCCTTCTCTCCGTCCTTTTTACAGATGCAAATCCCCTCTGCTCAAGCTCAAGAGTGTTTCCGGGAATAAAATGTGCTCTGTGGAAATGCCTTCATTTGAAAGTGTTATGGAGATCTGGAGCTGAACTGCCGAATGGCTGGATTTTTCTTTTTTTTTTCTTTTTTCATAAGTAAACACCAATTTAGGGCTCTGATAAAATTACCAAGAAATCCAACTCCTAAAGAATTTGTCCATCTTCCCCACCCAACAGATCTGAATCTCCACTTTCCTTCCTCTGTCCTTTGAACTCTCCTTCAATGGATCCTGTTACATGTGAGGTTGAAGGGTTCTCAATGAGGTTTTCTTAATGAATGTCCAAGATAAACATGTTTGCTTCCAGTGTGCTGCAGTTGGACCTAGCACTGGGCTTGGTGGGGCTGGGCAGGACCAAGCACATGGTGCATCTCTTCTCCCTCACTGTTGCTCTGCCTGATGTCTACAAGGATCCCTGGTATTTCGCTCTTCAAATTCAGGAAAATGCATAGAGGTAGGACTACATTCGCTGAAAACAACTGGCAGTGCCTGGCTGTTTTAATCATCCTAAAATCTAAACAGAGTGTTGAAGCCTCAGAGAACCTAAATCAAGGATAAGTTTGTCATCCACTTCAAGAGCTCTTGCTATCAGGCCATGATGGATGGACATGTCCTGGGCCTCGGCTGTCCTCTCCTGCAGGGCATTCCTGAAGGCCATACTTCAGTCCCCACAGATGTCTCCTGCCTATGGGACTCCCTGTCTGCGTTCATGAGTTAGGCCTAGATATAACCTTAGGGGCTCTTTTGACATTTCAGGCTCAAAGGTGACCTGCATCAGCCAAAGATTTGGCCAGAACATTTGTATTTATGTATGTCAATAGGACATAAGATCAGCACTTCAGGGCCTTGGGATAAATTTGTCTTTTTTGTCCCCCACCGCGATGTTGGCCAGGTGCTGATGAGAGAGAATGCTTTACACACACCAAGCACAGACCACTGCTGGAGGCATGGTACCTGACTGGATGGATCGCTGGTCCCATCTGTTTGGCAAACTACACCTTTGCATGTGCAAGGAAGCTGATACTTAAAACTGCCCAGAGAATGCTTTTTCTTTTCATCTTTTCATCTACATATTCACATCATACCTATATATCTGTTTGATCCTGACTTCCTAGACCATGCACAACCCTGACCTTCACTGGTTTTAAAGGCCACCCTAGGCATGCAAGTCCTGCTCAGGTCTGAGGATGGACACTGGCAGTCGTACACATGGATTGAGAGATGTTTGAATACCTAAGTGTTTATTTCACTGTCCAAAATGCACTTCAAGAAAACAATTTAAAAAAAAAAAAAAACCCTGACAATGACAGTCCTGACCCAAAATGGAATTTTGTTATTTTGTTCTCTTTTCATTAAAAGCGAGCAGGTCAATAAAGGAAACTGAGAAAAAGGAAAAGAAAAAGCTTTCTTTTTTAAAAAAATGCCTCATCAGCAAAAGGAAAGTTTCATATTTTCACTCAAGTGAATTGATTGTGGTATCTTATTATTTGATAGAAACATGCATATATTTCCATTCAATGCTTAGCTATTTTTTTCCACAGTTAATAAAATATTTGACCAAAAACCTTTCTCTCTTCTTTCTCTCTTGTAATCTGCAATAGCATCTCATGTTAAATCTATGAAGTAAATTAAATATTGACTTCAAGAATCTGTAGATTTAGATATTTGCTTATGAAAGGGTGAGATCCATTTGGAGGAACATGTTTACAAGAAGACATGCCTCCATCTGAGATTATCAGCTTCAGCTTTCTTCTGTAGTCAACAGGGATCTTGTCTGAAAAGTCAAGGGCACAACTCTCATCCTAAGATAGACATCTACTTTCAGCCAAATCACACTTTCCCTTAAAAAAGCACTTTTTGTGTTGTGTATTGCAAGTCTCAACTGACTTGCTCAGATTGAATGATCTACATTTTAATTGGATGTTTTAGATGTGGGTAAATTTAGGGAACATTACACCTGCCCAAGTGTTTTGAAAGTGAGTTCCTTCTTTAAAGCTGTTCAGGACACTAACAGGATTATGCAGAACCTAACAGGGCTATGGTTTCCCTAAAGCTGGATGTGCAATAGCACATGGAAATAAATGTTTCTAATTTCAGACTGAGTGCCTATGGGCAGAAGCACCAAATGTGCACAACAGTGTGCAATTTGTTATTTCCAAGTGCAAATATTCACTCTGTAGAGGAAATACTATCAGCTGTATCCCTTCTCTACTGAACACTCCTTTTTCTTAATATTATCAAGACCTTAGAATGCACAGAAAAATTAGAAAAAGAGAGATAAAAACAGCTCCCCTTCCCCCACCGCCCACACTTACATAAGCACATACATGCAAAAGAGGTAAATTATATATGTACCTGCAAAAGATAAAATCCACTTAAAAATGCAATCTGTAACCCTGTTCCAGCTTTTACCTTTATCAGGTGGTAAGTAAAGACTTTCACACCAGCGGAGTGTAAATTCTCTTAACAGATTCTGCTACAATATCTTTAAAAAGTGTGAGCCAATCAAATGTTATAGCTGAAGGTTAAACTACATCCAGCCTTGACGAAACAGCAGTGACATCTCTTTGGTAAACCTGGCTTGGGGTAACGGGTTTTTATCCATCTCTCTGTACCTTCCAAAGGGAGCTAAAGAAAGACACTTAATTCACAGTTCTGTGGCATAGACGTATCTTTCACTACAACCCCTTGTAACTATCCATGTTGGGGTGTTATCACGGGAGTAGCTGCCATGCTATATGCATATTTTCTCTATTGCATTATATCGATTGATGGTATAACAAAGTTTTTGAGTGATAGCTCCACAACGGAGAAGTTCCAGAGTCCCTCTCTCTCTTCCTCTGTCAGTGGAGAGGAAAATGTCTTATATTCAGCATTAATTAAACTCTGCAAAACCTGACCCTGCTATGGAAGACCTGTGTGTAAATTCAGATTCTCTGACAATATCTTAAATTCATTGACTGGCATTTACTAAGTAAATAAATAAGAGGACCAACACACCGCTACTGTAGAAAGGTCAAGTAAAATCTTTGGTCTGTCTGTGAAATACAAGGATCAAGTAATCTGCTTTTGAAAACCACCAAAGTTGTACTGAAGCTTACTGATTTATACCATGAAAGGATAAGTTTATTTAAAGGATTTGCAGCTAAGAAAAAGTCTGAGTCAAGGAGTGACTACTATGGAGATAAACAGAAGGACCTTCTGTCTGGGGACCAGAAGGCTCTGGTTTATACCTTGCTTTGGAAGACATGGACTGATCCTTATGAGTTCTAGGTCTATTATGTTCTCTGCACCTTTTTCTTTACATGTTCTGCCTTCCTGTTGCAGTGATTACCATGCACTGGATGGTGTACAATGCTACATGCCTAAATCTGCTTTCAAGTCAGACGTTCAGAGACTATACCCTCAAATTGCCAGTTCTTGGCCTGTCTCCTTGGTGTTGCCTAAAGGTCTGCTTTTGCCTATGTGGATTTTGTAGGGATGAGGATGGAGGTCTCACAGTAACTAAGAGGAGAACTAACTTTATGATTATTTAGGTTACCTGTGTCATGAATTGGACCATGAAATGGACTGAGGTAATGTCCCATGATTGTCAAAAATCTGTTGTTGCTAGCACAGTGTTGGCCACTGCCCTTCTGAACCTCATTCAGGTATGGTTCAGGAGACAACACAAGCCATCAACTCTGCCCAACCTGCATTATGGATATGGGCACCCTTTGTGGTGATGAAGGAGAGTTTAGCACTGCAAGTGTGAGCATACAACCATTTGGCCTTCTGTACAGGGAATACACCTACAGTGGTGCGAATGTAGTTCTTGCCTGCACTGATACATATTAGCTGGGCACTCAAACTTTCTCTGTTCTATGAATGCACTATCTGTAATAAAAACTCCGTAAGCAGAGAAGACACACCTCAGAACAGTCATCATATTTTCCCTGATTGTTACATATTTTTGCTAAACAGCTAGTACTGGCCACTGCTTGAGATAGGGAACTGGACTGCCTTTCTCTTTGATCAGAGGCGTTATAACAACATTTATATCCTAAACTGTCTTTGTTGCCTTTAACTATAAAAGATTTCCTGAGTTATTTCTTCTCACTCTCTTGTCCCCATACATATGTTCCCATTTAATCAGTCCATTCTAACCACTGCATTTCTCCCCCTTGAAAATCAAGGGTGACTTTCAGCTCCCAGCATGACTGGAAAAAAAGTCTGGCAGAGAATAAAGCAAAGAGTTGCTTTTCCCTTCCAGAATCTGTGTGGGAGGATGAGATTGGCACAAGTTATTGGCCAAAATATCACTTATGAGTGGCAAAGCTCTTCCTAGGACAGTCTCTTTCACATCCCACTTACAGTAACAACAATAGCCTTGGTATCATTTTAAAGGAGAGAGCAGAGAAGGTGTGGGGGTGGGAAGGGCAAGAATTACAGCCCTTATATTAATCAGATAGAAAAGCTCTGTCTCCCACAATTCTTTCATTAGCTGGCGAGACAGGTGCCCTTCGACCTCCAGCATCACTTACTTCCTTGGTAACAACTACTGCTGGCAGATGATCCCTCTTGTAGACTTCATCCATATTCAAAGAGTTGTCACATCCAACTGACGCTAAGAAGCTAATCAAGTGGAATTTTCTTTTCCTTTTTTCTCTCTTTTTGTTCCTCACTTTACTCCTTCTCTCATGCTAGAAGGATGGTTCCCCACCATGCAGTCAAATTCTTTTGAACCCTGGGAAAGGACCAGATTCATGGGGAAAGGATTCTTTTTCTGTTCACACATGATGTGTCTGATGATTTTTCCCTTTTTACATGTTAAGAATATGACTGTTTTGCATTCCCAGTAACAGCATTTAAGAATGACCAAGTGCAACCAGGGTCTTGACTAACACAACTGTTGCATCACATTTGCTGTTTCAGGGCAGGTTTAAAATTCCCAGTTAAAATTTTTTGAGATAGAAAATTAAATTTCCAGGTATCCAGGTATTCCAGGTATTGTGTCTAGGTTTTGGAACAACGTGGCTTTCTTAAGGCAGTTGATTTTACAACAAATATAAGACAACTGGAGCTGAGTAAAAATTACATTTTCCACAGAGAAGAGTAATGTTTTCACTGATGTTTTAATATTCTTTCCTTTTTTCCCCATGGTAAGCCCATCAGCTATACTGTACTTCCTTTGTGTGTTCAGAACCTGACTTGCCAATGTGTTTCTGAAGTATCTAGCAACAGCTTATATGAGAATATTTTATGTACATTTGATGTGTTTTGAACAAAAATGGATTCTAATAGGGATTTTATGGTCACCTCTTTCAACCACGCAAAAAGACTAAAGTGACATAATTTCAGCCACTGAGGGTGAGAATGCTGAGTCTGAATCAGCAACTACGTAGGAAAATCTGACATTTATATCCTTGATGAGAAAAAAGAACCAGAAGAATAATGAAGAGGCCATTTCTCCACTTTTACATTCTGAGATTTATAAATTTCTGATCATTTGAATATTCATCTAGAGGAAAATCTGAGGTGATTGAGTTCAGCTAGACAGTGAATCTTCATTCATAACTGTATGTCAATGCGTGTCAGTCAAACATGAGGAAAAGGAAATCAAAGTCAATAATTTTTACTCCAGAAAATATAGTGCTTTGTTTCAGTGAGAAACTCCAGAATACCTGAAATATCTTATTTCCAACTTTTGAAAATGATGCATCATTAGACAGAGAATTTCCAAAATTGGTCTCAGATCTTTGTGAAAAATATTTGTGAGCAATTGACCCAAAGAATCTCTAATAAAAAAGCATAATCTATAAACAATAGCACTGTTACAATGCCACTTATTTGTACAATTCAGAGGAAATGCTGACATCCTCCATTCAAGTACTAGTTTCAAGCTACTGAAAATGTTGTTTTAAAACCTGATAGCATCTGTTTCTCTTCCATGAGTTAATTCAAGGGGAATAAATGTGCAAAACAAAGGAAAGAAGGAAGGCAAAGGCACACTGGTAGCAGACAAACACCGCTCCCACAAATCTCCCTTATTTCCACCATCCGCTGCCAGGATTCTTGTTAGAATGTGCAATGCATAATTTACTCCTCATGTCTTTCCTTTCATCATCCTGTGAGTACAGATTCTTCCATAGGCATCCTTGGTGTTACTGCCATTCCTGTCACTGGTGCAAACTGAAGCTGGCTGGTGGGTTTACGTATACAAGTGTGCACTCTGCGGGACTGCTGCTGCAACTTCTCAGCACCCTCTGTCTTCATGACACTATTTTTGGACCTCCCTCTCACTCTCTCTTGTCTAGCAATGTCTTGTCTCATGGAGACTGAAGAGCTAAGTTCATTAAAATGGAATTTGGTGGGTTATTGCACAAAATTACCTCTATTTACATCTGCTGCCTGTCACTTTCAATGCTCTATGCTTTTTATCACTTAATACTTCCACTACCAGTCCATGCCAACTTTCAGTGGGCAGCAGTTGTAAACTCAAGTTAGCATTGCTTGCTGTGTGCACTCCTTCCTGCAGAAGCCGCCTTTAATGGGCTGTGTGAGCTGGTGTCTTGGCCAAGAATATTTGTTCATTGGTAAGGCAGAGCTACAGCTGTGCTGATATCCAGAAATGCCAAGAATATCCATAAATGATTTTTCTAGGCTGAATTACAGTTCCTACACTGTTATTAACTCTTTGGCTACTGCAAAATGTCTTTGTTGAGATGAAATGGGAAGAAAAGAATAAAACTGAAAGTAAGCTTTTGGCTGGAGTGAGCACTGAGCCTGTACCTTTCATATCTTAGCTGGGCTGAGCTGATGTATTTAATCTAAAAGAGAAGTTCTGAATTTTTACTCACAGAAAACAGCTTAGCAGTGAGTGACTGCATGACAAAATTCCTGCCTATAAGACATTCAAGATGTGGAGAGCCATTGAGACCCAGTGCTTTGAGTTAAAAGACTGGTTAGGCACATGGCAGAATATGTTGTCTAGTGGTCGAGTCACAGCCTACAAAGCAGTGTGTTACTCCAGTTTAGCATACACTCCTGGTTGTGCAACACTGCCCCATGTACTAGAAAATCTTGGAAACCAACCCATTTTCCCATCTGACATGCCACATCCATCACCTTCACCTCTGTTTACTTGTGTGAGCAGCTCAGCAGAGATGTTGAAAGGGTGAAAAGTAGCAGAGTGTGTTATTTCCACAGACCTCAGCAGGCACTGGCTAGTGTCCCACATCTGCAGAAACTCAAGCAATAACATGTTTCTCCTTGCTTGCTGCTTGCATGACAGCCAGACACCTAACTAACGACCACAGTAAAGCCGGGAAACCTGTCCCTGTGAAAATTAGGCACATCCCATCATGGGACAGCTCCAATCTGCATCAGAAACAATGGCTTTAAAGACTTCCTTACTCACACTTTCTTCCTGCCCTTTTGTCAGTGAATTAACACGGCATCAAAGTGTCTGCCACCTTGATCTCTGACCATGAGCCTATTAAAATTGCATTGGAAGATAACAATGAGGACAGAAAACAAAGATCAAATGAATAATGCATAAACAAAGCACTTCAATTAGATATTGAAGAAAATAATATAAATATATTAGATAGTAAAATATCTTGAATTATAAATTAGATGAGGATTTTTTTTTCCCCCACTGGGCAGAAAAAATAAAAGGAAATAAAGAGATACATAGTCTTTGATTGGCTGATGAGAATAAACTGTGGGGGTATTTATACTTCTTTGCTGTTCAAGCTTAATAATTTCATGTGTTTTTGCAAGATAACACTTAGGTCATGTGATTTCATCAACCAATCAAGCTGCCAGGCTCTTCGCTGACATTCGGTAATGAAGTGATATCGTAGGGTAGGACACAGTCACCTTATCTTTTTATAAATGCATTGAGTGGCATTTGGGATGCCTTCCTACCTTTCTGGTTCATTTGCATTACACAAGAACCCTCTAAATGTTAAAGCTTTCACTCGCAGCAAAAGTTTGACGCTTCCAACGGCATTCAAGGATATCTGTCACGGAGTGGCACAAAAATAATGATGTGCAGTTGTGTGTATGTGAGGACGGAGCTGCACACGCTTGTGCGCAACAGCTGGCTGAGAGGCTCGGGAGCTGTCTCCAGCACCAAAGCAACGCGTGGTGTCCATCCGAGTTGACAGGCCTACCCAACCTGAAATCATCTGAGTGCGGTTTCTGAAAATCGTTTGAAAGTGGAGTGTCAGGAAGATGTTTGCATGGCGGCTGACATCTCCTCCCGGCATGGTTTAATGACATCCCTCTCTTGTCATGGCTCTTCCTCACGCTTCACAAATAATAACAGTGGCAGGAGGACTTGGCAAGAAGAAGTTGGGGGCAGAAATGGGAATGTGGGGAAGAGCTGGGAGGAAGGAAAGTACAAATCGCTGCAGACAAAACCGCTTAAAAGGGCTTGAATCAGTCTGAGCATTCGTACTTGAGAGGGTTGTGGGTGTTTCTTGCTTTCCTTGTCATTCTCACATCTTGTTAAACAAAGGATTTGGATTCACCTGCCTTTCAAGCAGTCCAGTCTAGAGTAGCAGGCAAGGAAGGAACACATCTCAGTAGGGACACCCATCTATAAAGGTGTTAATTGCCTCTGTGTGTTTATCACAGTAAGTTTGGTGGGTGCAAGAGGGGAGAGGGCAGTGAACATGCTACCTGTGAGAGTTTCCTCCTGCCTCCACAAGGCTTCTGGTTGTGGTGGGGCTGGCAGATGTGTTGCATCTGGAGAGAAATTAAAAGAAACACCCCAAAGAGAGAGCCAGTGGGACCAAAATGCTAGACCAAGTTCAGGCGTTTGAACTCCTGAGTTTAAAACTAGCTCTGCCACCTTTCTGCTGTCTCAGCCTGGGCAAGATGCCTCATGCTTCTGTGCCTCAGTTTCCCACTTTGTAATACTGGGAGGAGAAGGCAGTGCTTGGCTTGAGGAATGAAGATTAATCCCACAACAGACTGAACACATCAAGATGACATGAAACATGTTACAGCATTGTCACATAGGGGATGAAAATGCTTTTTTTAAAATGCCCTATCAGCACTACATACTCTCAATTAAATGCAATTACAACCAAGAAAAATGATCAAGAGCTAACTGACAGAGCTTATGCTGATTTGATATTTTCCCCACTTACAAGGAAAGAAGCATATTTTATAAGTATTTGCTAATTAGTGTTCCCCATTTGTCAGTCTGGGAAATAAGACTTCTGGGTTCCTTTTTTGTTGGTTCGGTGCATGCGGGAAAGGTGCTGCCTCTGTATTTCTGGAGGGGGATGCACCCAGCAGAACAGGCAATGTCACCTGCGAGTCTGTGTGCTGCCAGGCAGAGGAAAGACTTGTTTCTGTCAGGCGTGAAGACAGCGAGAGAGCCGAGGAGCTGGAGAACCAGGTACGCTCCTTCCTGCGTCTCCGGATGGCTGTCTCAGCTGTCTCTGCTGCCGTAAGAGGCAGTTTAGGAACTGAAAGCCTGAAACTGCTGCTGAAAGAAACATGATTTTGTAGGTGCTCGGTGTCTGAGAATTTCAATGTGCAATAAAAAGATAATTTATAGTAATCATAACAATCACGGGTGAAACCTTGGGGCCTTTAACAGTCTTTTGTGGGGCAGAACGACCACATAAGCTGGTGACAAGTTTGCTGTCTCAAGGACTGAGTAAATGACTGAACTGCAGCCCAAGGACTGTCTCAGTAATAATACAGCAAAGGGAATGCAAAGACCCTCCTTGCTTTAGTTAATAACCTGAGGAAGGGCTTTTTTATATTTGTATATTTTTTGTCCTCTCCTCTCCTCTCCCTCTATACTTAGCAAACCTTAGGATGCATCTTGACAAGAGGGGATGTGTTTTTTTTTTTTATTTTTTTTATTTTATTTTTGCTTACTAACTTTTTCTGAAACAGAAATATGTCTGTGCTTTAGAGAGAACTCTGAAGTAATACATTTGTCCACAGTAGAGATCCATTCTAGCCACCATGTCCAGCTATGCAAGGGCTATCTGAGGCATTCCTGCAGCTGCCCACTGCCTCTTGGCCACCTCCAAATACCAAGTATGTGCAAAAAACCCCCAAGCTCCTTTTAACAGGTCTTTCTGGTAGATATACAATGGGCAGGGTCCTGTGAGGACGGAGGACATCTCCTGGAGGACAGGAGCCTGCATTCCTGCTTTGGTAGTGATGACTGACACTGTGGTAGCCTCTCAGGCTTGCATGTGCTCTGCCAGCCCTTCGGGAGTGTGTTTACAAATTAAATGAAAGAAACAACAGATGCTTTCACATTACTTCACAAGGAACTGAATGACAAGGTCAAGGAAAAGGAAAGGAAGAAAAGAGCTTTGTCAAAAGCAGTGTGTATCTCAGTGGCCAGGGTTATCTTATATAGGCTCATACCTATGGCAGTGAAGGAGTCCTTGTGCACTGAGAAAGCCTGTCCTTTGGATGAGTTGTTCAGCTAGCACCCTTTTTCTTGCTTCTCTTGGCTTTCCTGACAGAGGATTTAAGATTCCACAGCATTTTCCTTGTCCAAATGACTTAGTCCTACCACTGCGCCATCATTCCCTAGTTCCACACAGCAGGTTTGGCTCTCCAGTGCTATGTGTGGGCAGCTACATGTCACACAGAAACTAGAATTTGTCCCAATCTACACACTGCTCTTCCAGGTTTCAGAGTTTGCAAGAAACACATGGGCACACCAGTGAGAAGACCAGCAAACTAAGGGATCCTCTCTTCTTTTAGAGCAGGTGTCTGTGCTTGCTGCTGGTACAAATGTGTTCCCTGAAAACACTGGGGCTGCATATGACACCAGGTTGCTTTTCTGTACCATGAACATGGTTCAGGTTTGAGAAGGTGTTTGTGAGAGTGACGGACAACTTGGAAAAGAAAACCAAATTTTGAATTTGCTGAGGGCTTAGATCAAAGTATGATATAGTTAATAGATACTTTCCCTCATCCTCACTGGTTTTAAAAAAATTTCCAAACTCTTTAGATGAGAATCTCTGGAACTTATTTCACCTGGCATCAAATATCTGAAAATTTGGAGTAAAGGCAAACTGAACCATGCAAGCTCTCTCTATTACCAACAGAAAGATCTAGACTCCTCACTCCAGAGTGTGACTCCTGTCCCAGATATGAAGGTATAACATGAACTTCATGCCAGAAATTTATTCAGGTTACTGGAGGAAATGCACAAAACAGAACATCAGCGTGAGTCTACCAGAAACAACACCAGCACATACCAGCATATTCAGGTAAAACTTGAGGGTAGCTGAATAGGTGTAATGCAGAAAGTCTTCTAAATTGTAAGTATTACTGTTAAGTGCAGGATGAAATCTAAAAGCAAGGCCTCTCAGGTTTAGATCTCTGTGAACTTCTAACATTTGATATGGCTTGGCTTCCTTATACGTCTCCAGCACCCTAAGTAATGTTTCCTCTGCTATTCCCCACACAACAGCAATGGGAAGAGTAGAGTTCAACTGTTATTGCCAGGGGACATTTAAGGGAAATACTGTGCAGTTCCACATATTTAACCAAGCAGCTGAGGAAGGATAACACATCTACTTTTACCAATATTTTTAACAGAGAGTATACCTAATTCCATTAGAGAAATTTAGGTTAAAATGCTTAAGCAATTTAAACAGATAAGTCTTGGGTGAGTTTTGGTGGGATGTGTGCTCACTCTTTCCGTTTTTGGTTTGTTCCATAAAATCCACACAACCAAAGGGAGATGGCAAACAACATAAAAATAACAAAAATGTTATAGGTAAACTGAGGGTGCATATATTTAAATCAGAGTTACTTCTGAAAGGCTTGTCCCTGATTTTTAACAATGCTGCATCCCCATCTATCTTGAAAGAAATCCCTGGAAACTGACGGGTAGTTGCCACACTCTGAAAATTTGTCAATTTCTTTTGGCCCTAAACGCAAATAGAGAATAGTAGGTACTTCTTTTTGAGTATTTTGTCCGTAACGGCACTTATTCCTAAGCATCCTTACACTTGTTTTACAGGTCTCTAATGAATCCAGAACAGTCGGGATGTCTGTTCATGTTCAAGCTGAAAGACAGCAAGAAAGAGAAGGGCTGTGAAGGGCAGTCAGTAGTGAAGACAAGTTTTCTGTCTTTGAGCTCCTGAGCTTTTCTTACTTGAGATGAAGGCAGGGAAGGGGCTATTCCCCGGCAGGGGAATGAGCCCAGTGAAATGGAAGAGAACGATTGCTCACAAGCTCTTCTGATGCAGGCAGGTCCATTGGGAGACCTCCTCCTGCACAAAAGATCTGTGCTGGCACTAATGAATTTCTTAGCGATTGATTATGGAATCAAAGCTCATTGTCTGTCCTCAATGGGCCTCAATGTAATTTCTGCATGTGTTAAAGAAGCAAATCATCTTTGTTGATACAGATTAGGATTAAAACACACAAGGGGAGGTGGGGAAAAAGATAGAGCTCAAAGCTTCCACCTGTATCTTCTCATCTTCAGAGCTTAGTTTAATAAAAACAGAAAACATATGCAGGTGGCTGGTTCAGAAATACTTTGCCAGCCTAGCAGCTGCTTAAAGGCTTCCAAATGCTCAAGATGTTTATGAACTGGGATCTATCTCTTGTCATCCTCCACCCTCTACACTCCTGCACACCTCCTCTAATTACAAAAAAATGAAACGATGAATAGCGAGTACATTCAGATGAAGCTGGGGGTCTGCATTTGTCCCTCCTCACCTCCTGCTATGCTATCAAATCTCTTGACATGAGAGAGCAGTTCGGACTGACAGAGTCTGGGGTCTCCTTCTGTGCTGCCCATGTGTACTTTGTGGCAATTTTTATGTTTTAGAAGGTGATTTAGAGGGGAAATTGAGCCTGTAGGAGTATATAGCTCTAATGCTGGTCTTATAGCCCAAAGTATAAGAACTAGAACACAACAGAAGATTACAGAGCAGCTCTTCATCACAGGCATTGCACAGGAATTAGACAAACAGTTCATGTAGTGATACTCTCTTCCTCTCATTCCCCTATATCCAGAGGACACTACTGTCAATGCTCTGCATGGTCACACAGAGACTCAGCTTCACCTACACCTTTGTTTGTACCAGAGGTATCTCTTAAGGGTTTGGAGAAGAAGC
The DNA here is from genome assembly GCF_036013475.1 of Columba livia. Taxonomy (NCBI): domain Eukaryota; kingdom Metazoa; phylum Chordata; class Aves; order Columbiformes; family Columbidae; genus Columba; species Columba livia. Next base: position 8,164,851 of record NC_088642.1, on the reverse strand, counting down.
CGTATGATGAACAGCTAAAGTCACTTGGTTTGTTCAGTTTGGAGAAGAGTAGACTAAGAGGAGACCTTATCACGGTCTACAGCTTCCTCACAAGGGGAGGAGGAAGGGTAGGCATCGAACTCTTCTCTTTAGTGACCAATGGCAGAACCCGAGGGAATGGCAGGAAGATGTGCCAGGCAAAGTTCAGGTTGGACATTTGGAAAAGTTTCTTCACCCATAGGGTGCTGGACACTGGAACAGGCTCCCCAGGGAAATGTCACAGCCCCAAACCTGACAGTGTTCAAGAAGAGACTGGACAACGTCCTCAGAAACATGGTGTTAACTGTGGGGTTGTCATATGCAGGGACAGGAGTTGAACTCAGTGATCCTTGTGGGTCCCTTCCAACTCAGGACATTCTATGATTCTTGGTTTTTGAAACAACCTTACTTGTCTGCAGGAGGACTTTGGGAAGCACTGACCCAGGAGTCTTCCTTCTGCAGCCAGACCTGCTGCAGTCTAGACACACTGAGCCTTGTTGTGGGCTCAGTGAATCTGCTCCACATGCCAGGTGAGGAAGCAATTCTTCCCACTATCTCACTGTAACATGAACTATGGGATATCTCTTCTCTTTTTTTTTCGCCCACCCCCTTCCCTGCTACCTGTGAAATTTCTAAAACTTTTTTCATTTACAAGGAAAATTAAATAAACAAATAAATAAAACCCCAGAACTCAAAGATTTCATATTAAAGTTCTGAACATATGCTACTTAGGAAAAAAAAAAACTAAGTGAAATTGGCTGATAAAGTAAGAATCCCACAAAGGGCTGTTCTTCCAATCATCCAGTATTTCTCCTGTAATTTCCTCAGAGATTGTGGAATGATTTTCCAGATGTCTCTGTTCCTTCCAGGTGGTGTGTTCAACATGATTTGGAACAAGGCCAATCTTATGCTTTTTCCTATACAGGGGAGATGATACTGCGCAAGGTACACATATGTACATAATTCCACATTTTTAGAAACATAAATAGAATATTTCCTTAAGTGTGTAAGTAAAGCACAACTCAGAGGAATAACGGTTTTCTTGTGAGGCTGACAAAATTGCCCTGTCTGAGAAAGGTACCGCTTTTTCTGATCAATAAGAAAACCAATGGCAGTTTTTTGCTATCAGAGAATTTGTAAGGGGTCAGGAGGTGGCACAGTTTCCTACTGCTGTTTAATTTGACTTACATAAATCCTCTTTATTCTCGAAACTACTTTGGTTCCCTCCCAAGTGCTGCACCTCCTTGCTCGCCTGTTGAATGTAGGCTGGCAGCAGAGATATGCAACCACAGAGCTAGGGCTGTAGGGACTGGGGCTTCTTGCAAGAAGCCTCTGGTAAATGAAAACAGCAACAGTAAGTTTATGTCCATATATTGGATCAGGCCAAAAACCTGCATGTTCTGCCTACATTCGATATCTTTGGACATCTGATGCAAACTAGATGATTCCTCAATGAAGAAGCCCACTCTGCTTTTCACCCAGTTCACTTTTCACCCTGCAAGTTTAACAGTTTCCCTATAAATGAGAACCATCTTTATTTTTGGTACCAGCTCACAGCTCTGCTCTGCATTATCAGAGAGATTAAGCCAATCAGTACTATTAATGGCCTTGTGGTACTGTAAATGCCACGGGTGCATTTAAATACTCATGATTTTTAAATTACAAGAAGGATCCTCACTGTCAGGACAGTGCCCTTGAGCGGGGTTTTCATTCTGCCTCCTTCCAGGACTAATGTGAGCAGGAGCAATAACTACCAGTTGGTTTTTAAAATGAAAGAAGGGAAGGTGGGAAGGCATTTATATTGGATCCATATTGGCTCCTGTGATATATTTAAATACCTGCAGCATGCCAGCATCACAAGCTAAGTGTAAGTCATGGACCTTGAGTCTACATTGCTTCAACTCTATGGTTTGCCATTGCAATTCCCTCTGCTCACACTCTATGTACATGTTTTTGCTATTTTCACTCATGTTTTTTCAGTTGAAGTCCATCCTTTTAATGGGCAAGGTTTTCCAGAAAGGTACCTGACTGTGACTGTTATTGAAGAGACACTTCCTTTCCTTCAGGAAATAAGTGTGTTTTTCAGGAAAAACTCCTTAATCTCATGCTGTCAAAAAGACTTTGATTTAATTGAAAATTGGTATCACCAATGGAAAGAGTAATACTCATCTTCTATCTGTAATGCCCAACTAAGCTATGTATCCAGAAATGTTCTATAAGGCAGTGAGTTTGCTACCCTCTGTGAATATTAGTAACTTTCAAAGGAAATCAGGAAAAGTAGGAATTACGTGAATTCTAGAAATGTCAAAAATCTTTCATTTTTCTGAATTGGGGTCAAAGTTGTAATGTTTTTGTTAAACTGCTCCTCTAGGAACAGAACTGAGGAACAAGAAAGAGCTCTTTCTCAGGCTCACTGAGACCTTCCATCTCCATAACTCTGTGAATACCAGAATGCTGCGCTGTGATTTTAACCGTTTACATATTTTACCTTTTTTATGGTAACCCTTTCTTCCCTGCAACATTTCTTGCATTTCACGTGTTTCTAGTACAATTCTAGAGCAAAAGCCTAGGCTTTCTTCAACAACTGAGGCCAATTCAAACATAAATAGACATATACTTAAATGTTGAATCAAGAAACTAGTGTTTCCAACTATGTGAGGAATCCATCTTCTCCAAGTGAGGATGTTTAAAGTTAGATGTCTAAGCTGGTCATCCTAGGGTTTCTTTATTGTCATTTTGGATATGTAAGCACCTCATGAGGAAATTCATCTGGCTTTTCTTACACACTTGTCTTTGGTTGCAAAGAAATGATCTCTGGAGTTGCCTGTTCTTCTGTATTGATTATAACAAAAGACTGGCATGACTAACCTAGATCAGACATTAGGCTTTTAGGAAACCTAAATCAGGGAAGATGAGCTCTGCCCCAAGTGTATGGGCAGAAAATGCCACCAAGCCCTGCTATTGGCACATCTGTGATCAACCCTGTGTCAGACACCCTGGTATTTGCTGACTCCTGGACATTGTTGGTGGGCAAATGTGACCATGTCTTTATATCTAACAGCAGTGGGAAGAAAACCATAGGATGCCACCTGCAGCGCATAACTTGCTGAGAAGTGCTGCTGAATGGCCAGAAACTTTGGAGACTGATTTCTACCAAGTCATCAAAGAGAGCACTGGAAACAGACTATATTTGTCTCTAAAAGCCTCTTTTTCATTTGCACCTCAGGTTTATTTCCCCAGAGTTTGCAACAGCCGGGTTCTAATTTTGGATACGTGACTATCTTTTACTGAGACGGTCACCAAGAACATGAGATTGACAATAAGTTTTTGGATGTGGGAATCAGCAACAAATTACTTTTTGAAAGTAATTTGAGCAACTCTGAGTAGCTGATAGATTCAGGCCACAAACACTTTCACCTGAATCAAGGCAACCTCCAAAACAAATACACCAGCCTGGAAGAAAAGAGCCTACCTGTACTGGAGGGATGACTGGGTCACTGAGCATAGCAGTACTCATTATAGATAGAAAAACATAAGAGGAAGGATAACAAGGGAAATCTTACATGTCTTAGGGAGAAGAAGGGTGTAGAGGGAAGTTCTGAGGACACTTGAGTTATTCTAGCCTGTTGAGATCTAAACGGGAGTCCAGAAAGATGAGGGAGGAGAGCAGAAAATGCAGTGAGTTTGACACCTCTGATCTCAGCTCAGTCCAGAGCGAGTCTGAAAGACTTCAGGCTGGAGATCTCCAGCTGAGACTCTGGCACAGATGGCCCCCCTTGCTGTCAGTGGAGAAAGGACAGAAAGAACAATGGCTGGTATTTCCACCCCTGCATTTACTCCTGAAACAAAACTCAAAAAAAACAACAAAATAACACTTCTGCCCCAAGATGACAATAAGATATGCTGTTTCCCTCCTCCTTCTGCAGAAAGGGAGGAGTGACCTTGTGAAAACAGACTGCTGAAGGAAAGGATCTCATGCTTTGAGAACTACAGGGCCATTTTCTTCCCCAAAAGCACCCTGTGCAGACCTGACCCTGCTCCCAGGGAGAGGGCTGATAACAATCCCTCCCGAGCGGAGTGAGGACAGGCTGGCCAGCATGCAAGCATTTTTGGAAAGCGTTGCCGAACTTATGCACAGCTGCCCAGCAGGAGAGGAATGTCTCAGCAGGACCTCTGTGGCTACATCTACATTACTCTGAAAGGGCACCATCTGGAGCAGCAGGACACATGGCGTACCCCACCTCCCGCGGACTGCCTGCCTGCGGAGGGTTTGTTTGGACCTGCCTGGTATCGCACTCACCCTCCAGGTATCCCTGGGCATGGGAGGTCTCATGCAGTGCGAGCGGAGTCTGCTTGACACACCTTAGGCCATTCTTGCAGGCTCATTATCTGCACAGAGGGTGATTTCCTGGTCTTGAGCTCTCAGGGCTACTCTTAACAGCCAGTGTAGATGTCTAACATCAAGCGTTATTCAATTCCACCTGTTCACAAGCAGTTCTTTCCCTCTTTTGGACAAGAAAGCATTTTACATCTCTGCCCACCTGGGTCATTCCTCCCTCCTTCTGCCCATCTGACTATGCAAAACCACACACAACATCAGAGAAGGAAAAGCTGATTTACCCTAACAGATCAGAGTGTGGGTACAATGCATAAAATATGCTGTTTTTGACAGAGGGAGCCATCCAGTCAATTTGATAGCTCTGCTCCCAGGGGATTAAAATACCTCCTTCATCTCAGTAGAGAGCCCATGTAAGGAAAGAACTTGAATTAAAATCTACCTTTTGCTTTGGTGTCTTCAAAACACTGCTGCCTCTCATGGGCAAAGCCAGACGTAATCCTGGATTCAGTGTTCCTTCTCAGTACTGTTCAGTTTGTTATCTTGCCTTGTTTGTTTGTTCCACTTACTTGGTGTGTAGCCCTGACTTGAAGATAATAAAAATCTCTGGAGGAGGGAAGAATCCTCCCTGCTGTAATGTGTGGAACTACCTGCATCCTGGTGTTCCCAGGCAGTCTCATCTGGCTAACAGGTTCATGGTGGTCTTCAAACCACAGTATCTGAACACCTCTCCATCTTCAGCTAGGCAGCTAGCTCACACTGACCTCTGTCTTTTAAATAGCTCATGTTAGGTAAGGTAAATAAATCTCATCCTTATTGACTGGATCAAGGTAAGGCAGGTGGTGTGGGATGGAACTGAACACAGAATTTACACTAGAGGCCGGTGTCCTCCCCAGCCTCAGGTTCATGCTCTTAATGTGAAATAAAAATACATTAAGGGATACTAAATAGAAGGACACCACCTTTGGCTCAGAGATCTTTCAAACTACAAATCATGGGAGGCAGGATGACTATTTTAAGTAAGAATCACTGCCTGCTTGCCTTGATTTTAACTTTTTTTTCCTACACATGTACTCTTGGCCATAACCAAAGACAGGCTACCAGGCAAGGCAGATGTTTGGGCTGCCCCAGCCTTGACATTCTTGTCTTACTTCCTATCTCAGACTTTGGATTAGTCACTTAGGGACAACTTTTCAGTGTCAATGTTGTACCCAACCTCCTTGACCAAGGTCACATTAGAAATCTGCAAAATGTCTGAGAATTATTTCCAAATTACTCAAGTGAAATTTCTACACATTGGACTGCTCACCTCCTGATTCATGGCAGCTACAACTAATTTCAACTGCAGACTATCAGACTTTTTCAGGAGCTGTCTCTGATCAGTTGATAGTGTTTTAAAATAAAAAAAAAAAAGGGGGGAACACATAAAATAAATTCAAACAATAAATAAGCCAGCTGAAATAGAGGTCTGCTCATGGATATTCAGTAAGCTGCAAAAGAATCAAAATCTGTTGGATAAATTATTAATTGCAAATTATTTGTTCATCTTGACAATCATAAAATTATACAATCCATTAAAAAAGAATAAAAGTCAGGTCACAGTATTTGACTCCAGCCCTGTGCTGCAGAGAAAACCCCCCAAGGTTGGTATTTGGGATGAATGACACACCTGTGCCCCCACTGATTGGATCTCGAGGTGTACAGCTCTTCCTAATTCAGCCTGGGAGATGAAGTATCATAAATGTAGCCACTCATTGCCTCTGGGAGAAATGGTTTTGTTTGCTTTTAGGGGACCTGAGGATATTACTTGACATTCCTCTCCTTAGGCCAGCAGAAAATGCAGGATGTGGAGACCACCACTGTCATGTATCTCAAACATTTTAAGTCACAGAAATCCACTTTGCTTTGTGCCAATGGGCTTTGTTCAAAGCAGGTTGTGTTGCAACAACTCATGCCTGGCCATGTCTGTGGCCCTTTATGCCACCCTAATTCAGGCACTAAAGAAAGACTCTTGTGCATCACTGACACCTTGCAGCGGTCCTGTTTTATGGGTGGATCTTTGGGTTTGTTCCAGCAGGCAAAATGGAGAGCAGGAGCATGCTGTTTGACTTCCTCCTGTCTCCATCCTCTCTCAAATACACACCTGGGACCTTTTCTCTGAACAACATTATAAATCAGCCTCTACACAAGGGAGGGGCATTGAGCTATGCTGATAACTCATGGCTGGGGACACTCTTTGTGCTCACTTTGCTTTGCCAAGTGTAGGGAGGTTGGACTCCGGTTGATAAGCACAGAGGCCATGTCAGCCGTCACTTTGCTGTGATTCATCCTACTTCTTATGGCCCAAACCACTGAAAATACCCTTTATTTTCAAAACAACAAATACAGCAGAGCCCTTATCAACATACAGCAAAGTCTACCAGAGGAGCACACACTTCAGTGCAGTGTGTCCCGTAGCAGGCTTCTATATTCCACCCATGGGTTGAAGCAAAAGGAAATGCCTTTTATTAATTTTATACACATAAACACATACACATGCTCACATGCATATATGTATATCTGTGTATCCGTATGTGTACAAATACCCGTGCAACCTGATTCATAGTAGAATAAAGTTGCAGACCTCAGATAATAAATATCCCGGTTACAAAAGCAGAGAGAAAATAAGTGCTTCAAATCTGTTCTTCCAGCATCTTACGCACTACCTTCATCACCGTGGCATTTATTTCTCTCTCTGATTTTTTCTTGTTTTTAAGGTTTGATCTGGGGCCAGGTTTTCTAATGAGTTTAGTGAAAGGATCAAAGGATGAGAATCACCATCTGCTTAAAGAAAACAATAGTATTTCCAATTGCATGATGGTATCTGGCAGGGAAGGCAGATTGTTGGGCTCCTTAGCTACATCACAGAAGAGACATGGGAAGAGCAACAGAGAATGAAACCTCATCTAATCAGATGCCAGCAAAATTTCAAGTCTTCCCAAATCCCTGCCAATTATTTTATTTTGGCAGTAACAAAGGGGGAAAACAGAAGAGAGAGGAGAGGAGAGGAGAGGAGAGGAGAGGAGAGGAGAGGAGAGGAGAGGAGAGGAGAGGAGAGGAGAGGAGAGGAGAGGAGAGGAGAGGAGAGGAGAGGAGAGGAGAGGAGAGGAGAGGAGAGGAGAGGAGAGGAGAGGAGAGGAGAGGAGAGGAGAGGAGAGGAGAGGAGAAAAAAAGAAAAAGAAAAAGAAATAAAGAAAAAGAAAAAGAAAAAGAAAAAGAAAAAGAAAAAGAAAAAGAAAAAGAAAAAGAAAAAGAAAAAGAAAAAGAAAAAGAAAAAGAAAAAGAAAAAGAAAAAGAAAAAGAAAAAGAAAAAGAAAAAGAAAAAGAAGAGAAAAGAAAGGGAAGAGGAAGAGGAAGAGGAAGAGGAAGAGGAAGAGGAAGAGGAAGAGGAAGGGAAGGGAAGGGAAGGGAAGGGAAGGGAAGGGAAGGGAAGGGAAGGGAAGGGAAGGGAAGGGAAGGGAAGGGAAGGGAAGGGAAGGGAAAGGAAGGGAAGAAAAGAAAAGAAAAGAAAAGAAAAGAAAAGAAAAGAAAAGAAAAGAAAAGAAAAGAAAAGAAAAGAAAAGAAAAGAAAAGAAAAGAAAAGAAAAGAAAAGAAAAGAAAAGAAAAGAAAAGAAAAGAAAAGAAAAGAAAAGAAAAGAAAAGAAAAGAAAAGAGAAAAGAAAAGAGAAGAGAAGAGAAGAGAAGAGAAGAGAAGAGAAGAGAAGAGAAGAGAAGAGAAGAGAAGAGAAGAGAAGAGAAGAGAAGAGAAGAGAAGAGAAAAGAAAAGAGAAAGAAAAGAGAAAAGAAAAGAAAAGAAAAGAAAAGAAAAGAAAAGAAAAGAAAAGAAAAGAAAAGAAAAGAAAAGAAAAGAAAAGAAAAGAAAAGAAAAGAAAAGAAAAGAAAAGAAAAGAAAAGAAAAGAAAAGAAAAGAAAAGAAAAGAAAAAAGAAGCGGTGTCATGTGAGAAGCCTCAGTGGTGTGGGGAGACAGGCAGGCAGCACTCAAACAGACAGAGCTTATTGGAATGAACTTTTGCACATCCAAGGCAGCTCCTCTCCTGTCCCATTCATTCCATCTCTTGACAGATCCCATTAAGCTGAACAGTGAACTGACCGGTTTGTAGAGGCCTGTGGGCTGTTGCAAGGGAGTGGATGTTTACACAGCTGTGCTTTCCTGTGGTCACTCCTTAGAGGGCGGGAGGGGAGGGAGAAGTTGTTGAAAAAATTTAGTTTTTGTAAGGACTTAACAGGTGGAAATTTAAAGGAAGGAGAACAATTTCAGATTTGCAGCCAATGGTTTTAGACTTCCAGAAGCTGCAAAGCATGCTCCTCAAACAGTGATGCCACTTTAATATGTCTGAGAACCAAAAGGAATAAAAAGCTACTGACCACTTTTGTAAAACTTGGCAGGTAAATGTGTGTTCTGTAAACCACCATTCCTAAGTTTGGAAGAGGAATTTCAAAGAAATTTAGACTGCTGAAGAGATCACTATTCCCCTGTCATGGATTGCTGGACAACCATGGAGCTTAAGTGTTAACTTCATGGTTGATACACAGTGATACACAGAAATTGATGTGAGCATATAACTACATGTCCATACAACCAAACACCTGGAAATCTCAGAGAAATACCCAGCAGCCTCCAATTCTATTTCCACACAGAAATAAAGGCGATTTCAAAAGGAAAATGTGGATGTATGATAATGCTGCCTTGATAATGCTGCCTAAAGAGGGATGATGAGGTTTCTGCTTTCTTGTATTGCCTGCTTTTGAAAAGGCCATCAGACATTTATGTGCTTGTTAGGATTTTTCTCTCTCTTTGGAAATCCAGACCTGGGTGGTTTGTGTGTGAGGTGGCATCTGGGCAAATTCTCCATAAGACGGAGTTAAACAGATGAAGTTGTGTCCCCAACTCTAGATGCTGGAGATATTATCTTTGAAACCATCTCACTTTGAGAGGACAACACTCCACTCTAGCTGAATGTTTGTATTTTTTTTATGTTTTTGTCAGCCTTTTCCTCTTAGACAAGTTACAGGTAAAGAAAGGTAAATGATCTAGGCAGTGGTGGAGCAAAAGGGGGAGACACCAAATTCACAGCCCTAGAGAACAAGATAAGCAAAGAGACACTCACTCAGGCCTTTAGCACAGCATCCTCCTCCTGACAAGCTACTTGGCATTCCAACAGGGTGAACTAATCCTTTGCCTTTGATGAATCTTTAATCTTGGCACTTGTGGCTGAAGCTGGCACTAACTAGCAGATCCTGGCGATCAAAGTCATGCACTTAAATATTTCATTTATAAATAAAAAATAATAAAATAAAAAATAAAGACTTGGATTCATAATAGCAATAAGGCAACTCCAGGGGGGTTGTTATTACCAATTAATCACACTCTTGGGACTGAAGAGGAGCTCCTCTGCTCCTTGTAACTCTAATTGCCCTATGGGTGCAATTATCCATAACCCCCTCTTCCCATCCCTGTCCAGCTAGAATTTATGGCTTAATTCCAGGGTAAGATTTCTAGATTTTAACCTCTATTGCTCTAAGCCACCTTCTCCATGATCCAGGCTGGGGATGGATAATGATAAGACTAATTCTTCTCCTCTTGTGCATGTTCACTCTGGCCAGCTGCAAAGCAGGTGTATGGTGTATTCACACCTGCATCCACATGCACAGATCCAGGCTGCCAGTGAGGACAGTCAGGGGAAACTGCATGCTGCAGAAGACAATCCATGAGTACCATCTTTTTGGATAGTCTCTATAGCTCATGTCCATGAAAGCACATAATTCTCACCTTCTACTCAGGACCCCGAACTTCCCTCTGAAGCAGCCTCTGCTCAGATATTGGGGACTGGACCTGAGCCATGAAATTTTGAGCATGGAAAGAAGCCTCCTCATAGCTGTTTGTGCTACTTTGAACATTTGGCAAATGCCAGAACTAATCCTCTTAAAAACACATATCTTTTTCTTCATTATCTATTATTGAAACATTTCCCAATTCAAAGCTTGGACCTAACCCACAAAATATCTAAACCTACAGATAAATGGAGGCACATGTAACAGAAACAGATACTTGGGGAAAGGGAAGAAAACAGGGCAAAGAAAACACATCTAATGACTTTTTGACTCTATTTATGTATTCTGCAGAAGGGTGTTTCACCACCTGACTGGGTGCCGTTAAAAATGGGATCGATTTTAAGTGTGCTGCCTGGCAATTTTGTTTGATGGCTGCTGGTTGTTACACTGGGAGAAGCAGTGAATGACTATTCTTTGTTCATCTTCACTAAGCCACTCAGTTTTACATACGTCTGTCATATGCCAGTTTTATCATGAGAGACCAGAGGTACCAGTTAGCTTCTCAAAGAGAAAATTACGAGTTGATTTAATCACTTTCTGTTGAACAGAAATGTGAGAATACAGGGCTTTTTATTTTAGCAGATGGGGCTATAGAAAGAAACGAATACTAGAAGAAGAAGCCTGATATGCAAAGAAGAAATAATGTGCCTTTTTTTAAGAATAATTAACTATTAGAAGTCTTTACCAAGGATTACAGGAGATAGCCTGTCTTTACCTACTTTAAAATGGATCGGAAGTTTTCCTGAAATATGTATTTTACTTTGACAACAGCTCTTGGACTTGAAATGGGAAATAATTTAGAGAAGTCTGAAAACCTGTTTTGCGTAGCAGGCTAACTTAGATTGTCACACCAGTCTCTTCTGGGTTGAAAATGCATGAATTATTGAGGTCTGATACTGAGTCTTAATGGCAAAGCTTGCTTTCTCTGAAAGGCTCAAGCCTTTAAAGGTTCACTTGCAGCTACTTGTAATGTTCATCACCTGCTGTAGTGGAAGTCCAAAGCTTTGAATTCAGGTCTTAAAGTAAAAAAAACAAAATTAAAAAAAAAATCAAGGACTGGATTCAGACTGTATGTGTTTTGTGGCTGATCTGAAGTTGGTCACCCCATTACGCCTAACCATGTGAATTGAAGGCTGTAAAAAAGCTGGCATACTGCAAGTTCAGAGCTTCTATTTCCTTAAAGAAACCTGGTCTGTAACAATAAAGTTTTCCTCATATTTTTATTCTCTAATATATCCTCAGCTGTTACAAAGGAACAGAACTCCTTTAGCTTCAGTCAAACTGTAGCAATTTACCACACCTGAGAATAAGTCTCATTTCACCTCTCCATTCACTGGTGGCATAACCTCTTGAGAGAAGGAAAAGGCAAATTTAATTTCTATCCCCAATTCATTCCTTTCTTTCACTGGTAAGGCAACTAACAATTATTGCTGATCACACACAAACACATACAGAGCTTTGTAGAAAATTGTTGCAGTTCTCCTGCAAAGAAAATGCTCTAGCTTTCATAAAAATCAGAGATCAAACTGTTCCTATGTCTTGTCCCTTCCTCCAGCATTTAAGACCTGGAAAACCAGCTGGTTTTGTTGTAATCTTACCCAGCTACAGGATATGTGACTGTGTTGCTTATTCCTCCCCTGTGTAATGTAGACCTCCACGCCTCACATGAACCAGAGCCTTGTATGAGTTATATGGCTATTATGTTATAAGTAGGACTGATGTATTACAGAATGCTGCCATAGATCCTATTAATGGCACTCGGGCTCAATTTTTTTCTCTCTGTAGTAAATTCTGCACTTTTTTGGAAACGGACAGCTTCACAAAGATGCAAAGATCCAGCACCTGGGAAGAGCTTAGGCAAAGTTTGGGGCTTGCAGGATTAGGCAGCAGCAGAGCACCTCACTTCTCTGCGGCAGCAGGATTCACATTGACATCACCAGCCCCTGCTGATGAACGGGTGTCTTGTCCAGCCTTGAGCAGTATCTCTGCCAAGACGTTGCCCCATTCCCACATACTTTATTTCATTGCCTGAATTGCTTTTACCACAACAATGTTTTCCCTTGTTCTGGATTCAGACTTAACTCAATTCCTTGCTACCATTCATACTTTTCTGTCCACTGACAGGTTCATGGGTGTCTGCCCTTTTTTTGACACTCTTCTCACTCTTCTGCTTAGCAGTGAGATGTAGACTGATATTCACATACAGGTTTTGTTGTTGTTTTTTTGTTCTGTTTTGGTTTGGTGTTTTTTTTTTTCCTGCTTAAATGACTCTAATATTTCCTAGATATGTATATTTCTGGGCTGCAGTCCCACTCTGCACTTAGTTCTTTTTAACAGCAAAAACCATAAAGTCCAGGATACTCATACGTAGGAATTCTACCTGGATGTGACATAGGGTCCATTCTCCTTTAGTTAATCAGGATTCAAGGACAATATGAATCCTTTCCTTCCATGACAATTTCATCCCCTTGGAAATGTCTTTGGATTTTTCTTGAATTTACAGCTTGGCACTGGATAATAAGTTGGAGGGGATTTTGCAGATATGAAATGTAGTTGGATGGGCTTTTCCTCCTTCCCCATATTTTGAAATGGGGACAAAGGCTTGACACTGTGGCTATGTCTACATCTATCAGCTAAACCAAATCAAGGCATGGACCCAGGCACTGTGTCATGTCCATGCCAATTTTTATGGGCCAGGCATCCTTTTGAGGAAGAAATTTAGATTCACTTACCCTCTGCTGGGTAGAAGAGATTTTAGGTAGGTGGATAAAAGCCGTACTGTGTCACTTGTTCCTTGGGCCAGAAAATAGGCCTTGGCTGGTTTAATTTACTAGTGTAGATCTATGGTTTAAGATTGCATCATGTGGTAATGATAACAGGACAGCGAGACATGAAAGTTTAAAGATAACAGTATCTTTCTCAGTCTTGCTAACAGCTCACTGTGACTCTTCTGTATCTTACAGTTCATTTTCTTAGTTGTTTGCCCTATCTTTCCCCCTTCCCAAAACCCAGCCAACATGCACTATCTAATTTCTTGCTGGATGCCTGGAAATGAGTTTGAAAAGAGCCAGGTTCTCTGCTTAGAGGAACTGTGGGATTCAGAGCTGCCTCTGCTCCAACCTAATGCAGCACAGCGAGTGAACAAGCGGTTGTAAAACTGTGATGTAATCCCTGCCTGTCACATCTGATTTAGCAAAGTCAGATAGTTAAAAAAAAAAAAAACAAAAACCAACCAACCAAACAAACAAAAAAAAAGCAAAACAAAACAAACAAAAAACCCCCAAAAAAAAACAAACAAAAAACCCAAACAAAATAAGCATAACCAATGCTTCTGAGTTGGAACTGAAACATTAACAATCAGAGAACAGTATTGAAGAAATGCAGCCAGCACATCCATCTTAGGCACATCAAATCAAATGGAAATCCATGGCCAATAGATACAAGAAGCCTAAATACCTTGGTGCTGTGAGATAGGCTCAGCCTGATTACAGGGAAGCTGGTGAGGTACACATGGAACTGGGGTCATAATCCAGTGTACAGAGGGTGAGAAATATAGTGCTGACCAGGGCTGGGATTCAGGACCGGCTTAGCTGAGTTAGACACAAATGATTAGGATATGCAAGTCTTCTTGAACATACACTGAATTTACTAGTAAATGAATCAGAGAATCATAGATTCATAGAATGGGGCTCTGAGCAACCTGATCTAGTTGATTATGTCCCTGCTCATCGCAAGGAGGTTGGACTAGGTGACCTTTGAATGTCGATTTCAATCCAAACTATGCTATGATTCTATGATTACTGCTAATAAAATTAACTACAATAACATATGCGGAGAGTTTGCTAAAGGGAGGGGAAGAAGAAGGAAATGAAACTGAAAAGTATTTATCTTCATATATCTCAAAGTGACTCACCCTGGTGGTTGGGATAAAGAAACACTCCAAGTCCATTATGAGTGTTAAAAATATGTGGCCTGTAATCAGAGATGTGCAAAGGCGCAATGGTCTGTTGATTTGTATCCTCTTGACCTATATAATGTAAAAATCTCACAAAAATATTAAACTCATCTGTTTGCCAGAATGATGCTGGAAAGTTTCTGTCACTTTGGAGCCTGATTTATAAGATTTTGGTAGTGGAGTGTCCTTCTCAGGAGCCTATTTGCTCAGCTTTGACACTAGTTATCATAGAATGTCCTGAGTTGGAAGGGATCATCGAGTCCAACTCCTGTCCCTGCACAGGACAACCCCACAGCTCACACCACGTGTCTGAGGTCATTGTCCAGTCTCTTCTTGAACACTGTCAGGCTTGGGGCTGTGACACCTCCCTGGGGAGCCTGTTCCAGAGCTCCAGCACCCTCTGAGTGAAGAACCTTTCCCAAATGTCCAGCCTGAATCTCCCCTCTCATATCTTCCTGCCATAAAGGACCCTGAGTCCTTCTGAATCTGGATGTGGTTTAATTCCTAGCTGGTGTCTATTTCACTTATATTTTACCCTGAACGCAATAACCTCTTTTTAATAAAGGGAGGAAAAGACAGATTTAACCAGGGAATTGGTACTTCTGTGTTTGTCTTATGGAGACCAGAAGGTAAAAGGTGTGTGGTGGAGTAGAGAGAGGGTGGGAAAGAAAGCAGGAAATCGCAGGCAATGTGTTAAACTAGCCTATTTCTTCAGCATTCCCAGATTTATCTTTTGCTCTCTTTTTTCTTTATTACTAGTGGCATTAAGATGAAAGCAGTGTCCTTTCTGAGTTGCACTCCTATGGCTCCTGCTTGCTGAGCATCTCTGAATGCCCCACTGATACGACCGCACAAAGTTTCACAGCACCCTTGTGAGAGGAGTCAATATCATTAAGGATGATTGTATGTTACGATACATTTTCTAAAGCTCCATCTATGTTACAATTAATCTCCAGTTTCAATCCAGTGTTTGGCCTTCCAAGGTAAACATTTACTTTCCATCGCACGTAGTAACGATTTTCTGTCCCTGGTCCCAAATTTCCACTGGTGTAAATCTATACAGAGCCTGCTCCAACTCATTTTACACCAGCCCATCATCTCAGACTCTCTGATATTTGTTGTCTGGTGGTGTTGCGGGTCATTAAGATAGATGCTTGTGGCTACCTCGGGACGGGCGGATGTCAGTGTGGGGAAGATGTGTTTCCTTATATATGGTTTGCTGCACTCTGTGGGATCCTTCAAGGTGGGAAAGACTATCTGAATGCAAAGTGGAATTGAGTGCACAGACTATCACAACTGTTGGGCTAGAAGGCACCTAGAAAGAGATCATTTTTCTCATGTGAAGACAGGGTCAGTTATATTTGTGTTCTGGACAAAAGTTTGTCTATCCTGCTTTTGCAGGTCTGTAGTTCTGGAGAGTCTGTGCCCTGCATGAACAAAGGGTTTCAGGTTTTCATTGACTTTACAATTACACAGTGTGTCATTTGCAGTAGTAAATGTTACCTTATCACAAATTTTATCATTTTTATTGAAATTTTATAAAACTAGCACCTGCAGTCCTGTAATGAAGTGAACATTATAGGCTTATTTTTACAGTTTCAGAGCATCATACAGTTTCAGAGGGACTTCCCTCTCCCCCTATTCCTCATATCTTGGAGGAATTAAAATACAACAAATAAAGCAAAACATGATATAGACTCAAAGCATGCCATAAGTATCTGTTAAAAAATACCACAAGAGCTTAAACTGCTTTTATGCTTCTGTAAAGCTTGACTCCTGATTCTAAAGGTTTGGGATTTCAGAACATTACAGTGGAAACCCACAAAGAAGAGCATAGGCCAATTTACCTGCATGATGCACATGATAACTGAGTGTTACTCTGCCCAAATGGGAAGTGGACAAGCTGCACGAAGCATCAGATGATGACAGGTGAATGTAGCTGTCACTTGGTTAAGCAGGCACAGACTGGGGAGGTGACACAAATATTCTCCTCCAGCTTCTGGCTAAGTCTGTGATTTACCCATCCTGGGTCACATCTTCACTTTCTGGAGGAACATCCATAGCTCATACCAATATGCTGGGGAGCACTTCAACTATGTCTGAGGGGAGAATTTGGCTCTTAATTGCCTAGCATGGCTGCATGAGAAAGTTGTATCCTAATAATAATGTAGTAAATGAGAAAGATGGCTATTTGAATATGACATCCTTTGTCAGCTTGATTTCACTTAATAATGTGACATGGCTTGGGGAGGGAAAAAATTATTAACCTTGCCATTTTTAAGCCTGAATTGCTGTTAGTTTTTCTGCTGAAATTCATGGCCTTAACGTTCTTTGATATTTAACACATTCCTAGTTTTATCTCCATGGAAGCCTGTTTCAGAAGGGCTAAGAGCTAAATGTGTGTGTGTGTGTGTGTGTGTGTGTGGTAGGGGGAGAGTATAGAGTAAGCCACCATTTGGGAATTGGGTGTAAAGTAGCCTGGCGTTGATTAACGTTGTTAAAAGAAAGTGGGAGGGAAGTATACTGAAAACGAGTGAAAGAACGGTATTGTAATCTGCTTTATTGCATTCCCGAGATGCTTGACTTAGCCTCATTGTCATAGCAAGATGATGTGTACCCTACGAGTGTATAAAAATATATGAACTCCTGGGACAATATAGTTCAATCTGCTCTGCTATTACCCATCATGCTCATCTGAGCACACTACAGCTATTAGATCTGTTTGTGAAACAGCTGAGCCCATGGATGGATCTCCTGCAAACGGAGCCTGAATGTACAGTTGAGACAGGGTCTGAATATACAATACATGGAAGTAGAAACAATGGATATGAATGTACAATGGGGACAACTGCACAATAGGAGGTGCAAGAAGAATGAATCTGCTCCAACTGTGGATATATAATGGTAAAACAGACAGACTGGCATCTATAATTCATGGTATTTTCTTCCCCCTTCCCCTTGTCAGATAGCTCTCAATCAGTTTGAGTTGTAGAAGCTATCCTTCACTACTGAAAGTTGTTTAAAAGATGCTGTGTTTAACCCCAGAGGTAGCTTCATTTAAAACATGGGAACCAAGCTATGTGTGTACAGAAAACCATGTCACATGCTTCTTCCGTTTAAAGAGGGACCAAAGTAAGGCTACTTTTGAGTGAACAACAGCAACAGCAAAGCAGCTCACTGCAACAGGCATGAAAAGGTAAAACACAACAGCATCCAAGAAAAAAGGTTCACTATTAAAATGATATTAAGGGTTAAGAATATATAACAGAAACTTAATATTAATGTGCTTGAAGGGGTTCCTTCATAATCCTAATAGCAATTCATTTTTAAGGCACAACTAGTATACCATACCCACCACTAACACTTCTAACACTGCTGCTTGCTTATCAGTGACACCATGAAGTAACTGAGTTACGTTCTTCTAATCCACACTATGACAGTTTTTAGAGATACCTGTTTCTTTTTTCTAATGATGGCATTGCTGAAGAGATTGAAAAAATACTGAAGTGTCACATATCTGCATCTTTCTAATGCTGCCTGTATGAAAATTTCCTTCATTCTTACTGCTTCAGTTTGGAAGAATTCTAAAATGATTCAAACGCTTTTCTTGTCTATTCTTGGGATTCTATGCTCCACCAGGGGCCGAAAAGAAAAATGAAAAAAAAAAAAGGGCAAATAAAAAAAGATTGTCTTGTTATTTCCTTCTCTGGGTAATTGCATTTTCCATGCCTCCCCCCTTCAGAGGCATTTACAGTGCATTCTGCCTTCCAATGCTTCTATTGATTTGCAGCTCTGCAGGGTGAAAGCCAGACCCTGGCAAAGCCAAAGGGAGTTTTGACTTCATTCTTTAAGATCAAATCCACTGGTGTGCTGGATCAATGCAAAGAGTCAGAGCGCTGGCCTGTTAAACTGGATTTGTAACTGCTGCTCAGAGCTACAACCATGCAAGCAGCCAAACTGTACTGCTGAATTTAGCTTTTACTTTTTGACTGCCTTTTTAGTGACTGGATAACGTGGTTTAGTAGCGAGTGAAGGTCTGGGACATCCCCTTCCACTCATACTGTTGGTTTATGCAGTGAGTTGCCCACTTGGGCAAGTAAAGACCTGGTTCAGAGCTGCCCCAGGGGCTGTAGGACAAATACCCTGTTGTGAGTAGAGGCCCAGAGGTATGAGGTGCAAGGCCATGCAAAGTCTCCCAAGCACAGATGCCCAGTCTGTCATGCTGTTGTGGACTTGTATAGGTATATTTGGCCCAAAGAAAGGGACATAACTCCCAGTACAGCCAGTAGAACTCCAGTGAGAAAATTCATGATCTCAGAGACCACATCAAGCTTAAGAGCTGAATAAGCTGTTGACCTTGACCTGTTTGATGGCTACACCATCAGATCAATCAGATACAATTGTTAATAGCACAGTCTAATTACTTCTTAATTTCTTCAAGAATACACCAAGCATAAGAATTCAATTAACTGCAACTATACAGAAAGTTTGAAGGCTGAGCTATTCTCTTATTGACATCATTTGGATGAAGAGAATGTGAGCACAGATGTTGCATTTCTTAAAGAATTCAATTTTTAATTAATTTTAACTTATACGCTAATGAATAGGTTTCTCTTGTATTGAAAATCTTGAAAATTACTTCCACCCTCCAAAAGTAACAATTCTCAGTTTGAGGAGGATAAACTGGATGTTTGCTTGCAAAACAAAGAAACAGAATCCCAGCCTTCACAGCAAAGCAGATTTTTTTTCAAGTACCAAGTAAAGTATATATTCCTGATTTTGTTAGAGTTCCTTATGTTGGACGTCTTCACCCCAAATTAAAAATACAAGGCTGCCAAAAACTTCTAGGAAGTGTATGGAATTGTTATATTAGGCAATGGTTTGCCAGAGTTCCCTTTTTTTCCCTCTTAGTCTTGCTCCATTTCCAAATGGTTTCCTGATGCAGTTCGGTGTGTGTGAACTCTAAAGCACTTCGAGGACTGCTGAAATGCATGACACTGTGTTAAGGTACCAGGGGAGGGATCTCATCCAGTGTGTGCAGCAGAATACATACTGTACCTCCTGCAGTAAATGCTGCAATCAGGGTCGAAGGTATATGGTTAGCTCCCTATAAGCCCGGGGGTGCTAAAAACCAGCTGTGTCCTCCCCTTTTTAAAATTTCACACTTGGACAGCTATTTGGGGATGTTCTGATTTTGTCAGTACTTCAGTAATAGCAGTGTAACACAGAGGTACAGGCTCAAAAGCCTTCCATATTCTTGCCTCAGCAGGAAGTTGCACTACTTGAGCATGCTGGAAAATGCAGGCAAAAAAACTTTTGTGCAAAGAGAAGGCTCTGGGGTCACAGGACACATTACCACAGATCGTAAATGAAAATTAAACTCCAAAAGATGAATCTGCATAGCTCTAAACTCCCCAGGCTGGGTGTGAGCTGTACAATTGCATCAGCACAGGTGACAGTGGCAAGTTGCAAAAAATGCCACTGAAGTGCTGAAGAAGTCACCAGTCCTTAGTCTGTCCTGAGCTCAGTGTTGCTGCAGATCTCAGCTGCCAGTGGTACCTGTGTGAGGTCGTGGATGGATAGCTCAGGTGTGTCCACACAGGCTGCACTCCTGCCTTGCAGGCAATGTCTCAGCTTATGCCTGGTCTGTGATGCTTTGAAGATGGCTTCATGGCATGACCCTAAGGCTGGAGATGCCCTGGGCCCTATAAGCAGACACTGTCCCCATTTCCAGCTTGACAAGAGAGGCAAGAAGAAGAGGTTTCAAGGCACCTGACCTTACTGTAATTCTGTAAGACCCTCAGGAACTCTGTAAATCACATCCATCTGCTCTTGAGACACACACAGCTAGACCAAAGTCCTGCTAAGCTGACCATATATGGGTGACAGCCCTGCTTTGAAGGAGAGGCTGGAATAGAAACCTGTGGAGGTCCCTTCTCACCAACATCCCAGTGATTTCACTACTGTATTTTAGCTGGTATCTCCTTGTCCTGCAAAATGGTGGACAGATGTACTCCGGCTTGCCTCCATGAACTGGCCATTCTGGTGCAATGACCCTCCAGAGAGGATCTGGGTCCTGCACTTGAGCATCGTGCTGACACAACAAAGCACATCTCAGTTCCTCAGCCATGTTCAGTGCCTGGCACAACTACTTTCATACCTGGAGGTTAACATCCATATTTATCTACTTTCTCCTGTTTTGCTAAAGTTCAAGCATAATCCCTTCAGCCATTTTTTACTTTAGTGAGGAGTGAGAAAAGGATTCTTCTCTTATTTGGAAAACTGTGAATCGTGTTTGCTGTTAAGCTTTGCTACAGAAAGAGAAAGCCGGCTGACCTTTGAACCCTGACATAGAGGCAATTCTCACTGAAGATGGGTTGGTATCTTCAGTAGATTGCAGAAAAAGGAGGAGGGTGGGACAGAGGTGAACATTTCAAGATGTGGTAATGAAAATGCTCACAGGAAATGTGTTAGATCAGTAAATACATTCTAATATCATTGGCACTTATTTAACATCCCTTTTACACATCCAGTATGGATTAAGGGAGCCTTGATATGAATGTGAACTGGGCTCATAGACAGAGAAACAGACGCAAGGAAATGGGCACAAACTCACAGAGATGCTCTAAACTGGGATGCATTGGTGTAACTCCTAATCTACATTAGGTAAATATTCGACCATACAGTATATTCCCACACAGAGATGCAGACACGCAGATGCATGCACTTTTCCTTACAAATAGTAAGCTTTCACTGGGTCCCTTTCCCATTAAAGAGGACTTACATCCTATGAAAATTCATAAACTCTGCAGGCGTTTCCACGGCGATTTGACGGAGTAATCTCCCGTCATCTCAGCTTCTTGGTGACAATGACAAGAGGAAGATGGATTTATCAAATACACAGTGACATGTTTATGACCCTGTTTTGCATAAGCAGGAACCTGAGCCAAAGGCTGTGCAGCTTGAGATAGCAAGAGGGTTTTTATAAATATTGTGACAAGCAGAAGTGATATTTGGAAGAACATGAAAAAAAAAAAAATCTTTCAGTTTTTTTGAGACAAGACTGCATTGTGGTGGGGCGGGAGAAGAAAGCCTTTTTCCCCACTTCTTAGTTCAATTTCCCCAAGAGTATGAGGGCTTAGCCCTCTCTCTCACCTTGAAAAATTGTTCTGTTAACCCTTCTCCTCCCTCTGTGCAGAACACCCTTTTTATAAACATGTTGTTAGGAAGGGGGCAGGGGGAATGTTCTCCATCTTTCGGTGATACAGAAATAACACGGAAAATCTATAACAACACAGTTGGCACCAGTAACTCCATTTATAACACGCATGCAAACATGCCAGGCCCAGCTCCAGATGCACTGCTGCCTTCACCAGAGTGGCTTTTAAATGGGAAGCACCACCAAAGGGCCCACATACCGTGTAAAGGGGTTTTACCCTATTCTTGCACACAAAAGCTTTCTAGTATCGTTATTACTATAGTTCCTAAACAGCGGTCTAGATATCTCACAGGGTACTGCACAGGATACTCTCTCAGGTTATTTGTGTTTACAGAAAGGTTTTGTCTCTTTGAGGCAGGACTAGACCCACAATGGTGTGAAAAGGCTTTAGTGCCCAGGCTAAAAAGAGTCCTGCAGAGATTCCAGGTCTTTATCACCAAACTGGGTTGTTTAGTGTCCCAGGCTGGGCACAGAGAGACGGGCATATTCTCCCCTGCTCAAACTTAGGGCCAGATGAACTTTTTTCCTGCATGTCCCCTTAGAAGCCCTGCCTGCATCAGAAATAGAGCTGTCAAGAGATGCAGAGACAGCTCCAGCCCCAGGTCCCTCTAACAGAGGCCCTGGAGATGCTCTGGCCTCCGAACATCTGTGTTGTGCTGAGGTTTGCACAGCTGTGCCCTGCCTGGGGGGGCACGTGGCAAAGGCAGGAATGGGAGTAGGGATGAGTGATGCTGCAGAGATGAGGACTGAGCCCCACAGTTTTACATCAACAAGTCCCACAGCAGGGGATAATCCTGAACGCTACCACATACTCTTCTGGACGCTGGCAGCACAATAACAAAAGGTTTACACTGTCTTTCAGCATCTCATAAAACCAGAGGGCTGGCTGAGAATGCAGTAAATGAATCACAAAGATCTAAAGCAGGAAAACATGAACAAAAAATGTGCTCGGATGTGTTTTCCTTCTATGGATTCCATCGTTCTTGTGATAATTTACACATTAAATTAAAGGATGAGGTAGGAGAGCAACTGCGTAGAAAGAAAGGTTGTGGGCACCCAGAGAGCTCATGTGCTAGAAAGACTCGACCAAGACCTGCAATGCTCAATGCGAAATAAAATCTTTGTTTTAAGTTTGTTTTCCTCCCCCCTTGCACTTCTTTTTTCTTCCTCTAGATAAATATATTAATTAAATGACCCTTCTTTAGAATTACACAGAAAAGAGAGTTCAAGAACCTTTATTGAACCGACCTGTAAAACTAGAGCAAAATCAGCTTCTCTGTTGTTCTCTCTAAATGATTTTTCCATTGCATTTCACATCTTATCAGGGACTTGTTTGGGCTTGAAGCTCTGAAGCTTTTTCTGTAGGTCAGTTCAATAAGGCATTCAAAGCTGCTTTTCTCTCCATTGATTGGGATGTTGGGTATGGTTGGGGTTTTTTTAGTTCTTTTTTTAAAGTAAAATAATAATCCATTTTTCTGTCTTTTGCTTCTTTCATCTTTAAAGGAAAATAGACATATTCTCATTCTTGGTCCATCACAAAAATATTCACTTTCTTAAAACGACCTCTTCCCATTTCATTACTTGCTATCCAGAAAGGACTCTGGCTCCTCCATTAGCACTGCAATGTCAAAAAATTTGGCCCACAGTTTTGGATTCAAGCAGTTATTTCACCAGACATGAGATAGGAATGAAAGAGCAGATTCACCAGCTGTTCCAGTCCAAGGTAAATTGACTCTCTCTGTAAGAACAATCTATAGCCTGTTGCATAAAATAGTTTATCTGTCCCAACTTCTGTTCTTGGTGTCATCACATCTAAGGAACAAATGGGCACATAGGCTGGATTGGGTGGAAGGGAGTGCATGTGAAGATTTTTACATATCGTGAATTAAATAATAGTCAGAGGACAGATAATACAAGCATGTCAGACACAGCACTGGTAGATGAGGATGACTGCACGCGTCTGCCTCATGGCCCACAAGTCCCCACGATCTCAGTTGCCGGCTAGCGGTGAGTCTTCATAAAATTGTGGGGCAGCAAATATGAAATGACCCTTCCTCTGTGCCCCTCCAGCCATCTGACTTCATAAACAATAAACCACGCCACAAGGTCAGAAATATCCCCCTGACTCACATCTGCCCCTTGTGGCCGTTTCTCTCTGGGAGAGACCTTCTTAATGTGTACCCCTAGTTATTCCTGTTCCCAGAGAAAAAACACGAGACTGTGCCATGGCTTCAGACAGCCCCCGGCATAACCTCCACCAGCCCCCTGGATCTACAACAATGAGGAGGGCTACCTGGCACCCTGAGGAACCTCTGTGTCTCCCACAGGGACTTCTCTGGGGGGATAAAATCCAAGAGCCTCTGAAACAACAGCACTAGAGACAACACAGTCCATGTTCCAGCTTGAGGCAGCCTTACAATATCCCAGGTGGCCAAATTCGAAATTGCTATAGCTCTACACAGAAGTCACCTTTCTTTTTAGGCATTCGTAAAAATTTCCTATCTGCAGTTGACTGATTATACATTTTATCTGTTATATTTCTTCTTTCTCCCCCCTCCAGTCTTCCCCCCCCCGCCCTCCAGCAAACAGTTTCATGTAAACCTTCTAAGATTTCTGTGGGGAGTGGTAGGCAATAGAACTCTGTTGTCTAATGGGACTTCCACCGGCATTTGGCATCCTTACTGGCATTTCACCCTTCATATTATAATTTATAGTGTAATGTATTTTTTTCATATCACACTGTAACATAAATTATTGCAAGTTTGTCCTTAACATTCAAGGAGACAGTCTAGGGCTTTCCAAACCAGGAAAAAGAATGAGAGAAAGAAAGAGAGAGGGTGAAAGAGAAATAGAAGGAGAGAAGGAGGGAGGGAAAGGAAAGATGAAGAAAGGAAGGAAAGAGGGAGGGAGAAAGGACATTTATTTACAGAAGCAAAAGTCCCCAAAATGAAACCAGTTTTTCTAAAGGCAAACTTACTAAATAAAACAAAATAAAGAGGACAATTTTTTGTCCCAATATCTTATTAAAATGCTCTGCTTCAGCCTGGGAAATATCAATGTGTCCTCAGTGGATCAGACACGAGAGAGTCTGAGGAAGAGACCATCAGCCTGAAAAATAATGTATTTTAAAGTTTCCTTATCTTCCTCACTAGTATGTCCCTTAAATTATTAAAAGTGAAAGACATTTTAATATCACTTGGAGGCTGTTTGTTCATTTTTGGCATCTCATTTAGCCTGGAGAATAACATTATAGAAGACAGTTTTACTGTCTATTTACTTTATTACTATATGTTATTTCTATTATGGTTGCAGTTAGAAGCCCCATTGGGTTAGGTGCTGCACAGATGCATCCCAAGGCGTGAACAGCCCGTTTAGCTAAGAGGACTGCAGGGATGTGTTGATGTCCCCTCATCTCTGAGCTGGCACTGCTCCATGGGCAAAACTATGCCCTGCATGCAGCAATGCTGGCAGAAGACTTCTACATTCTTCATTTGCATCACTTGCAGAAATCATCATGCTTCACCAGCTAAAAAATGCCCTGCTCACACGTCCCTTGTCTCCTTTCGGAACCTCCACCAAAGCAGACAGAGAGAGCAGCGGAGATGATGCCATGGTGTGGTCAAGCATTTGGAGACACCCTACAAGCAAGTCCCAAGCTCCAAAATGAAAGGACAGATTTCTGCTCTCCCATCATTAGCTGGTCTCAATAGAGAGAGAGAAAAAAAAAAAAAAAAAAAAAGGAAAATGGAAATAAAATATTTCTAAACATGCATATGGTAGTTTGGGGTTTTACTGAGGCTTGAACTATTGTGTTAGAAAGGATAATTTGACCCTTGAATGTGACCTCCTGTATCTGACAAACTGTTCCATCTCCCTGAGCAAACTCCTTATGCGGGCCCTAAGGCAGATCACCAAACCACTGAGTGCTGCACAATAAGGCACAAGCTGGTCTCAGCCTTGCCTGTGGCTGCTGTGCTATGTGGCCTTGCTTGCCTGCTAGGACAACTGGAGTTAAAAATGCTAGCCAGCTCCTGCTCACTGCACCCTGGGCCATTACACAAGCTTTGGGTGCTGGATCACAAGGGAACACCACGAGAGGAAGAAGCCAGTGCCTCCTTGCCCCGTAGTTTGGATATCACTCATGAGGCACTAAAAGCTCAAATATTTGGGCTTTTGGATCAGGACTTTTGCCAAAGGCCCTCTCTCTCCCCTTCTCTCACTTCTCTTCCCTCCCCTCCTGGTTTTCAGCAGCTAAAGCAGAACAGAGAGGTTACAAAACCACCCAGAGCCCTCCAGCTGCAATAATTTCTAGGGCTTGTGCAGGATTTATACTCTTAGAAGGACACCTATAAACAGCTCTAAGAAAATAAAAGAAAAGATACTTCACAATCTCCTCATTCCTTTCCTTTTTCCATGCCCTGAGTTCCACACCTCCCTGGGCCAACACCTATGACCATCCATCTCTGCTGCAGTCCCAGTGACTTTCCTTCCTCATTCCACTCCATCCTTCTCCCACAGTCTTGCTCAGCTACTTGAGCACAGTCTTTTAGGGCAGCACCTCACATAGGACTGCTTTTGGGACAGTGTATGTATTTGCCTTTTCCCTGCAAGGTGCAACTTGTGCAGAATGCCTATAGCTTAGTAAAGATGAACACTTCACTATGTGACAGCCAGAGTTTTCCACCTTTCTTTCTGAGGGCTGCTCCAAGGTCTATATAGCTTTTGCAGGGTTCATTTTTAAAACATCTTTGCAAAATTGCAAAAGCCTAGGAGCTGTGTTAGAAAGCACATCCTCACTGCTTTTTAGAGGGGGTATTATCAAAACTGTGTTGGAAATAAGAAGCAATGAAGGTGAGGAAAGGTCCTATAACCTTCCTCGAAAGGTCCTTCCACCTGCCTGGTGGAAGAAGCCAAAATAATTACCCCACTGCTGAAAGCCTCTCTGCTTCCTGGGAATTCCTCACCAACTTTATCCTGTTGCTTTTTGAGCAGCAATTTAGAAATTTCACCCTTATTTCAAATTTTAAAAAGGAATGCACAAAATCTGTCTCCCACTTTTTCCAAGCGCCATTTTCCTGACCACATCTGGTCTTCAGGCTTTGCTTGGGACAGATCCAAGCCCTTCCTCTGCTCACAGGGAGGGAATACAGTTAGGCTCCTGTTCTCATTCTACTGCTTAAACTGAGGATTTATCTGGGTTTCACTTTCTGCCTTATTGTAAAAAAAGTTTGTCCATCCTAATCTTCTCTGGGGACCACTCACGAGAACCACAGATGTTTTCTTAGCCTGTAGAGATTCTCAGAGGAAGGATTGCAAAGTGAAGTTACACTCTTGAGATAGAGTCTATAGAAACAGACACACCTGTATTAATTACTCTGCTGAAACCACACACATGCCTCAGCTGAGGCTGACTGTATGGAGCCAAACAGCACTCTCTTACATTCTTCCAACTCCTTACTCTTTATTAATATTTTTTGTTGTTGTTGTTTATTTTATAAGGTTATGTCTGAGGTAAATTCTTTTGCTCTGCTCTATTTCAGACCCTGAGCAGAATTTAACTCAGTGTATTTGCTTAGACATTCTTTGTCAGCCAGCTGAGTAGAACCACTACATCACAGGGATGCATGTTGGCCCCTCTTGGATTTACCCCACTCCCTGTGTTTTTGACTTGATGGTTTTGAATTCGATCGATTGGTAAATGGCTAAATAGTGAGAGAAATTGCTTTCCCTCATTACTCTGTATGGCTGTGTCATTACCCTTTAATATTGTATTGTTATTGACTGATGCAGCCTGTCAAGACATGGCCAGCAGGATGTAATGCAGTGGTAGAGATGTGCAAAATATTTCATTCAAAGTTTACTCCTCTAATGGGAGGAATGTGTATGGCTGAGAGACGGAGAGGTGTGAAACCCCAGCAGCCAAAATGAACAAGCCTGCTCTTCATCTTGGCCTGGACTTCAATCTGTGGTGAACACTTTGGCGGACAAATGCCCCTATTTTTTATCATAAGGACTGGATCATATCTAAAACATGTCACTACGAGTGATGTGCCCCAAGCTCATCCTGCCCCTGATAAGCCTGTTTCTCAATGTAAGAACTCAGTGACTCTTCAGTTTAAATATTATTATGGCTTGATGCAACCAGTTAGGTGCAGCCCAAGAGATATAAGGCAGAAAAACAAGATAGTTTTCTATGCTTGCCGAACTTCCCAGCAGTAAGAAAAAAAAAAAAAATTCTTCTTCTTCCTTTCTTTCTTCCTTTCCTTCCCTCCTTCCTTCCTCCCTCCCTCCCTCCTTCCCTTCCCTTCCCTTCCCTTCCCTTCCCTTCCCTTCCCTTCCCTTCCCTTCCCTTCCCTTCCCTTCCCTTCCCTTCCCTTCCCTTCCCTTCCCTTCCCTTCCCTTCCCTTCCCTTCCCTTCCCTTCCCTTCCCTTCCCTTCCCTTCCCTTCCCTTCCCTTCCCTTCCCTTCCTCTCCTTTCTCTCTCTCTTTTCTAAGATTTTTATTTAAACAATATTCTGAAGTTGCTTGCTACCTGGGATGGACTGGCCAGCTCTGGGCTTCTTGCCTTCCTCACACACAAAAACATGACTTTGGGTACTGCATAAAATCTTTGTAATACACTTTCTTAATTTCATTTGGTATTTGGAGACTTCTGCTAAATAATCGCTTCCCATTCAAGACTCTGATCTGCTGCTCACAGGAAATGTGGGAGGTCAAACACAAATGGAAACTAGGGGCAATTGAAAAAACCAAGCCCAAACAACCCTACAAAGAAAAGATTAAACAACAGAAAGTGACAATATGACATAAAAATAGTTATTAATTCATTTCTCCATGCCCAAAACATATCTGTGATTGCTCGTTGACTAGTAACTGTAGTAATCTCTACATTAACCCTTAAATGGCTGGTGGCATGTGGGCATACTAATGAACACCTGGAAAACACAAAGTGTTATTGATCCATGGAAATTCTTGCTGAAGGGAATCGCAAAC
Organism: Columba livia; assembly: GCF_036013475.1. Lineage (NCBI taxonomy): Eukaryota > Metazoa > Chordata > Aves > Columbiformes > Columbidae > Columba > Columba livia. The sequence continues at coordinate 8,136,457 of NC_088642.1, read as the reverse complement.
ACTACAAGGTTATATGAGTGCAAAAAAATAACTGGACAAATTAATGGATGAAAAATCCATCCTGGGAAACTAGCTGCAAGGAAGTCCTGAGCTAGATAGTCTGGCTTGATGCAGCTGTTCTTACTTCCCTGTGTTCATGTAGAACACATATTTTGAAAAAGAAACCAAAAAAACTAGCAAAAGAACAGAGGAAAGTGTGAGAAAGAGATTTTTAGCAGTGAAGGGAGAAACAAACAAAGAAAAAAAAAGAAGTGTTGTCAGAGGGCTGGCTCTCTGCCCTACTATTCTGTTTCCCCTCCCCCTTGCCATCTTAGCCCTCATTCGGGAAAGAAGACCCATCAAATTAAAGATGGATAAAAACTCATTAAGAAACAACAGGCCTAGATGAAATTGCCACTGGGATTACACTGATGGGATGGTCTCCCTCCACTCTTTCTTTCGTTCAAAGATTACAAACCGTTTTTCTCCTCCAGGGCTCTTGCCTCCATCCTGGTTCTAGCTAACTCCACTCCTGCATGAACCCCTGGGTTTGAAGGGTCCATGTGGGCAGAGATGAGGAGAGAGTGGGGGATGTTTGTTATGCTTCCTTTTGTTTTTAATTAACCTCCGGTGTTTTCTTTGCCTAGAGAGCAAATCCTCTCACCCTGATTTTTTACACATGCTTGCATTCAGACTGCAGAAAAGTTAGATCTAGAGAGAGAAAAATTGGGAAAGTTAGAGGGGAAGAAATGCTTCTGCATCCAAAGGAAGAGCATTATATGAAGAGGGAATTGCAAACTGTGTAAGCTTTGCAGGCCAATTTTTGTTTATTAATCCTAGTGTGAAGCAAGCCCAAGAGGAAAAAAAAAAAAACAACCTCTCAGAGATTGATAGTGAAGCTAGCAGGCTTCTGCAGCTCAGCATTCCTGCAGAAAACTCTAGTATCAGGAGCTTGCAAAGGAATATCCAGGCCAGTCTTTAAGACACCGGTGTGCAACATCACCTGATGCACCCTCAACACTCCCCTTGCCCTCTGCCCAAAGGTTTTTCTTGCTCTTTAGTCTGTACACTTCTTAGAGATGGTGATGGTTCAACAAATACCAACATTGAAACAGCTGTGAACTAATACAACAGATGGTTATATCTGAAGCATAGGGGTACTTTTGTCTGTCTGTGCTCATGCCCTGGGACAAGACAGCGTGAGAAGATATCCAGAATTTCATGAGAGGTCCTAAGGTAGCAGGAGGGTCAAGATATTTCACAGGGCAGTGGCAGTGGAGAAGCAGCACATTACTGCAAAAAATAGTTTAGGAAAGGGGGAGTCACTGTCTTCACTGAACTGTCTAGACAGAAGTATCCAGGATCACTGGGGAAGTGAAACACAATTACATTTTAGATTTCATAAGCCTTAACCCCCAAGAGTGAGCTGAGCTCTAGATTTCCAGTCGTGAACATGCCAGTGGAGTTACTTTCTGCATCTGGGGAAAATCTAAATGTCAGTTTGTCGACGAACCAACTAGAGGTCAAGGAAAAGTGTAAGATATCCAACATGCCACTTTAAAAAGGAAGACAACCAACTTGACTAACTCCTAGTCTGACTGTCATTACAGAAGAAAATGAATATTTCAGAGATGTATTGCAACAGAAATATGGGTTTGGGGCAGGACAGGGAGATTTTTGCTAGGCAGATTAACACAGGCATATTGGAAGGCTGGAGTAATAATTTACATTTGAAACTTAATTCCACACAAATTTAGATGGAAGATATTTACAGAAACCAAACAATGTATTTCCCTAAGAACTCATTATTTCTGTGGACTTGTTCAGCAACAGCACAACATCATACTGCAGAGAGGTTGCTCACTTCAGCACCCTGAACCTTTCCATGTATATTAGTGTCCTCATCTTTTTTGGTCTCTCTGCTTTGCTAACAGTGTTGTTACATAAGGAAACATACCAAACAACAGCTTTCCTGTGAAAAGCATTATCTTTCCAAGGGAGAGAGAGCCCAGCAAAAAGCTTTCTGTCACTTTCAATAGGGACTTTGGGTTAAATTCTCAGCTAATGTGAATCAATGTAGCTTCACTGAACCTCAAGTTAATGAAGCAGCTTGAAACCACCTGATTTTCATCTTGGAGTATCCACAGGAGGTGTTGATGTACAGGCTATGTATTAAAATAATAATGGTAATAATGACAATGACATAAATGGAATTTGCTGTTGGGCTGCTGGAACACCAACAGCAAGTTGAAAATACAGACACTATACACATTTGAGAGGAAACTTCCTGTTCTGTAGACAAAACATGGGAATTCAATGCTCTGTATATCTTAATCGAATAAAAAAAATAGTTCCAGTGTTGTTTTAAAAACAGATAAATTTGGAAGTAAGATGAGTTAGATGATACGGTGAAAATAAGACCATTTTAAATGTTGTACAATTGAGCCCCAAACTTATTCACCATATCTGCTGTAACAAATGCAAGTTGAGGAGTCATATATATAAAATACCACTCATGCATATACATCATACTGAGTGCTCATAGAAAACAATGATGAAGAGGTTGGATTTTCACTTCCCCAGACCTAGATTTCTTCTCCTCACCCTAAGAGGGGAAACCAGTCACTGTTCGTGATAGCAGGGTCTTTACTGCAAAGGAAGGATAGCCACCACAGAACAAGGTTACTCACACCCAAGGCAATGCAATACAAGTCGGCTGTATGAAGCATGTAGATGGTTATGGTAGCAATAAATCTTATGAAACTGAGCACATTTCCCAGTCTTATGAAGCACTTGTAAACTGTTCCTCCTATTTTTCACTTCCTTTAAGAATAATTTCATGCTGTCCCAACCTCTGCTCTTTAGATACAAAAAACCCTGAGAGCTATGAGGTTAAGAAACTCTTCACAAATCCTTGGGTCTGTTGCATAAGAAAAGAGGGTCAGAACTATAGCAAAGGGTTGGCAGGACCCTGGAGAAGCTGTCTAGCTCAACTAACACAATGCAGGACCGGCTTCAACTATGCTATTACTGACAGTTGCATTTCTCTCATCTTTAATTTACCCCTAGTGACGGAGAGCCTTGGTCTTCCCAGACAACCACTTCTATATTTTTCTTTCCTCACCATTAGGAAGGATTTCTTTTAGTCAGAATCTTTCTCCATTCAATTTCCTCCCTCTTTCCAGTGGCAATAAGGAAGTGAATAGATCTTCAGACAAACAACAGAAACCCTGTTCTTTCACTAAAGACATCTGTTCTAATGGCCTTTAAATGACTGGTGCCATCAGATGCAGACATTGATACAGAGCAGCTAGCTATCCTGACAGGGACAAGGGGAAGGACATGTCCTTCCACTTTCTTTTCCTAAACTTTGTCAGAGACGTTCTTTGAAAATTCAATATACATTCTGAGCTCCAGCTTAATAAACTTGGCAAACCTGACATTTTTAAAACAAAACAAAACCATGCTGTTCACTTTCCCTTTTCGTTCTTAATTGGCCCATCTAAAAGCAATCAAGTGAACATTTAGCTGTGGTAGAAAGAACCGCAGGAGACCTCTCCTCCAAATGCTATTATTCAGGAATGCACAGGAATGTGGATATGTTTATGAAGAGTGGGAGGGACTCTGCAAATTCTCTCTAACAGTGACAGAAGAGCAGGAGGGTGCCCAGGGCTGAGACCTATGGAGGCTTAGGCTCTCTCGATGGTGTCAGAGGAAATCAAGCATTAAAGAATAAACTGTATAAACAGCACACTGAACAGGGAAATGTCTAAACATTTCCAAAATGAAGCACTATAGAGAAAGACATCTCTTAAACTCCAGCCCTCAACAGGTCTCGGACATCACCCTTCATTAGGGGATTGACTTGCCAGGTTTTAGGTGCATGAGACTCTTTTTGTGCAACATGCCCACCCAGGCGAGGGCCCCCTCTCAACCAGTTGCTCTCTGAAAGGTAAATACTAAAGCAAGAAATAAAGAGGTGTGCATAAAATATGGCTGTAAGCCTGTCTCTCTCACACCTGAAATGCGGACTTACTAAAGCACTTAATCTGTTTCACGTGGTGATGGTATTGGAGCTGTGGAAATCCTGGCTGGGCTGCTTGGTGAGTGTGATGAAATACATCAGGTGTAGATCAAGTTAACTTTTCACAGCAGGTAATACAATTTCTAGAAATACACACTCAAGTGTGTCTAGGGCAAGAATCAGATTTCAACAGTGGAGCCATACAGAATGTATAATTATATTTTGCATTTTTAATAGACTTATTAGCATAATAATACATTAGTCTAATAGAATATTAATGTGATGCAGAAATATTAGCATATTACAGATCCTTATTCATTAATATATTAGACCCTTATTGTATTAGTGGCACAATCTACCAGAGAAAATATTGCTTTGTGTCTTATATTGCAATCGAAGACAAAATTGAGATGGCTAATAGAGAGCCTCTCCATGCCACAAGCATGCCTGAGTCTAGGTGTTAAAGCAAGGACTGAGAAGAAAATGTTTTTGCAGGCAGAAAGCAGTTGATATTTGAGCAGTTTTCCCACTTTCTCTAAATTCAACCTAAAAACTTTTCAGGCTGTTTCCATTAAAATACAAAAAAATTCAGCACTTTAAATCCTAAACCCTCAGGAATCTCAGAACAGGAAGAAAAAGAATTCCTCTTCTGGCATTCAGATGCCCTCCTAAAATATAGGGAACTGAGTTCAGAGCATTTCTCTCTCACTTGTTCACATTGAGGAGAACGTCTGCTCTGGGGATCTGGTGGCCTCTCTGGTGACCAGCATCACCTTGCAGAGCTTCCTTATGTCAGATGCTACCGAAAAGTTCATCTCAGCAGCTTGTACTCCGATACGCTACAATGTGGATGAGTAGCCTAACTACATGTTTACCTGTTTTTCAGGCACTGACCCTCTTTCTATACCTCCCAAAAGAATTGAGAAGGCTGTCCTGATAAAAACTTAAATGAAAATGGCAGATTCTTATTAAAAGACCCGAAAAATCCTATTAAATCAAGGATCCCAAAATTTCTCTGTATCTTTGCAAGTCTGCCTGATTGACATCAGTCCTGGAGTCCCATCACTGATCTGTTCTCCACAGTCACCCCTTTTCAGGGAGGGAGACCTCTTAGAACTTCTGCTGCTATCCCTGCATTCATACTGGTGAAACAGACTCCGAGGGCACATTTACAGGAGGCTCCTAGGACAATCAGAATGCCCAAACAGGATTCCTTTTTGTGACAGGGACTCAATGCCTTCAGGATCCCACATAATGCTTGGGACCATTGTCTGCTCAGGCTGTGTACTGCACTGCATGACCCTGATGTCCTTATGGTAACTGAATAAACATTCTGTATAAGCTACAGAAAACAAATATCACCCATTGACTTAATCCCATGTCTCTCATTCACAGACAGACTGACAAACAGGACTAATTCCTCTTATTAATACTTTGTGTATAGGCAGCAATGCTGACCATGATGACTCATAGGTTGGATTATGTGTTTTTAGCAGAAAAGGAAAATGTGTGAAACAGAAAAACGAAGAATGTCAGTAAGGATGCAGAGCTTTGAAGTTTGTTGCTTCTTTTTTTTCTTTTTGAGGAAATGCAGTACAGATCTTTCCAGAAAAAAATACTCTGCAGCTCCAGGTAACCCTCCCAAGTAAGGACAACAAAGAGAAGATGAAAATCATAATGCTTACTCTCTAGAAAGCATTTGCATCTACCTGGCATGTCTGTTGTATGAGGATTGTTTGAAATTCCTTCTAGGGAGCTCAGCAAAGTAGGTATTTTGCTTTTAAAAATAATATCCTAGATTTCAAAAGAAAACACCACGTTGAATTGAACTGACCGTAGCACGAATTTTTTTAATCTTACATTAGAGCCAATGGGCTGTTTTCTTGAGCTTTTTTTTTTTTTTTTTCTTGATGCATTTAAACAGCAGCTTTTCTCTCCTCCTTGTGATCATGTTAAATGTTTAATTGCTCTTTGCATTTGCTGATGGCACAACATAAGCCTATGCAGTAAAAGAGATTTGTGCTAAAACTCAAGTGCTTAAGAAATAAGGAAAGGGGTTATATTTTGGGTCAGTTCAATTATCTCTATTTTTTTTGGAATTGTATATTAATTTTAATATAAGCTGCAGTATAGAAGTACAATTAGCATTCTGGCAATATGAGAAAGTCTTGCCTGAAGTTAACTGATGTGTACAATCCATGCAAGGGATTCAGGGAGGTTAGACAGTGTAGATCACTGCCATAACACAGCTAAGCCAGGTCCTCAGGTGGTATAAATCAGCATAGCCAATAGAACCACTCTGATTTACACTGGATAATTATGTCCCCCCACTGCTACTTGAGATGGGGTCAAGATTACAGCATTAGGATCATCACTAGAATAAAGGCTTTTTTTGAAGTCCCAAATTACATTAAAGCCATCCAGTTAGACTGAGATCTAGACATCCAAGCAAGCCTTTTATTAGCCGGTATCAAGCTATTCAAAATCAACGTCAGCCACTGCAAACAAGTCTGATTTAAGTAATAAGGAGAAAGTCTTGCCTCCCACTTTCCCATCAGTTCAAGGAAATTATTTTTTTTTAATCCCATTTTGAGTTACATTATTGTACTTTCTGCCCAGCATACAAGGAGCACTGAGCACAGGAGAGTCAGACTACTCTCTGGTGGGACCCATCTCCCTTCAAACGAAAGCTTCAGGTAGCACCTGGTACGTATTCATCCATACCATGTCTGGCTCCTCATGTCTGGATCTACCGTAAACCCTTAGCAGGGCTGAGCTAAGTTTTTTGTCAAGTTAAGACCCTTGTCTGGTAAAAAAACAAACAAACAAACAAAAAACAAACAGGTAAACAAACTCCCTTTGTTTCTAGCCTCAAAACTCCCAACCAGTTCGAGCTGGGAGGTGTTGGCTCAGCGGTTTTGTGAAAGAGACTTGACTGACAGAACCTGTCTAAACTCAGAGAATTAATGAGCTTGTGTTCTGCAACAGGCTGGGAAAGGAAACCAGCCAGAGAGACCCTTGATACGACCATTAACGCTGCTTTGATACCATCCTTTGTTCAGCACTTGTATAGTGCCCAGCAGACAGAGGCTCTGCTGCCTGGTGGAGAGGGGGCCCAGGTGATTCTGACATGCAATTAATGTATAACAGCTTTAACCAATCCATCTAATTTATTGCCTGTATTTCTCCTGGGCTTGCTTTCCCCTTTATTTTTTTCTTCTTACCATAAAGGATATCTACTCATTTTTAAAAACAAAACCAAACAAACAAACCAAAAGAAAAGGGGAAAAAAAAAGGAAAAAAAGAAAGAATACACAAGAAATAACATTTTTTTTTCCTGGATTCACTCTGCTTTTTCCATCCTGGACACTGTGTATGGACTCTTTTCTTTAACAAAACAAGGTCAGCTCATCGGCACAAAAGCTGAAAGTTTCACGGGGTCCAAGATTGCTTCCATCTACAGAATTACTTTTTAACACATTCTGAGTTAAAATTATCCCCTCTGAGCCAAATGCAGATTGACAGCCAAAGACCAAACAATCACATTTGGTTAATCGATTTACAGAGGTGCAAATGCCTAATCCAACACCGGTTTGCTCCAACCCCACAGCAGTGTTGTGGGGTTTTCTCTCTCTCTTTTTTTTTTTTTTTTTTTTCCAAACAAAGATTTTGCAAAAAAGACTCTTGTAACTATTTAAGGGAGAAGAGAGGGATCCTAGGAACCCTCGGGGCTGTGGGATTGCTCACCACCATCTCAAGCCTGCTTCGATTCTTTATAGTTCAGAGCGCAGCTTTTGTGGCAAAAACTGAAGCCTTTAACATTTTCAAAACTTGTCTTCTTCTCAGCTGTGGTGCACATGCTGATGGAGCAAAACAAGGGCACCCAGAGTTCAGTAGCTCTCATAATTGGACGTAAACTGATTTCAGTCTAAGGTCAATTTGAAGAGGAGGCTTCAGGTGCCATTCAGAAATGACAGGAGAGCCTGGTGTAAGCCCTAACACTGCAGGAATAATATAGCACTGATAGTTAGAAATCATTGCTGGAAAGTTACTATCTGGATTGTCTTGCACATAAGCTATAGATCTAGCTCATTTAGACAGACAGGTAGACAGACAGACAGATATGGGTAAGGAGGTGAGATTCCATTCTTGTCACTCAGCCATCCAGTTTAACTTTATTTTCTTCTATTTCATTTTGCGTGCCTTATTACAAAGATGTCTGTAACCTTGTTATCTAAGCATGGAAAACGTGAAATTGGACTAATCAGTAATAGAGATAGATAGTTACACTGTTCAACAGATGTGTACTTATTATTGCATGCCTAACTCCCCTTACCTATTCTTCTACTTAGGCATGCATCTTTCAGATTTTGGTGCTGCTGGAAAAAGAAACATTCAAGGCTCAACATTTGTCTGCATTTTTTTTTAAAGTGGTCAATACAGACACACCAACTCACAGCTCTGCAGCAGACTCCGATCTCTTGAAAATGATTCATTGAGCACCTCTGAAATGTCAGTGTGAAGGCATTAGATCACACATGGGATACTCAAAAGCTGTGGCTTATGTTGAAAACCCACCTACCCTATTTGCTTCTGCCTCGTCGTACATGTGAAAAAGACATCACCCCATTAGTTAACCTGTAGAGAATAACTGGTTCCCACTGTAGTTTGAAAATACACGTGGGGGATATTGCTTTTGAGGATAAATAGCAAGGCTGGAAAAAAAAGAGGGAAGCTTTGTGTGACATGGCCCTTTTGTAAACTGACAGGTGACTAGGCTGACCTCAGGCAGGGTGTGAGTGGTGGAGCCAAGAATGGTGACCCTCATCCCACCTCCTAAATAGAACAGATCCCCCCTTTCCACCTCATCTACCCTTAAGGAAGAAAAGGCTCAAAGGGATCTGCTGCCCACCCACTGTCCCAAAGACTCAAAGGCTGAGTTAATCCCATCACACTAACACAACATAACAATGTGTTGAGAGTACTTACCACATTCCTTGAAATTGAAGAAAGTTGCTGTGGTTATTAGTAGTTCCTAATGATATTTGCATAGATTAACAGACTTTAATGCAATCATGAATGCTACAATCCCGGGGAAAATAATGAAGAAATCCATTATGAGGTAATAAAGTAACTAAGTCAATACAGTAATAATTTGATCCCATATTAGTAATAATTTCATCTCCTGCTGCAAGGCAATTTTAATGCACATACCATTTCTGGACAGTTTTATAAATATCACCTTTGTTTGAGATAATTAATTAGCAAAATCAAAAAATATATTGCTGGTATTTTATACGATAAATTAGTCATTAGGTTTAAACTGGCAGGCTGTAATAAAACTTATTAAGATAAATGTGCTGGGATTCTTAACACTTCAGAGAAGCTGTTCTCCTCTGTCTTAAGGCTCTGCTGGTGCAAAACTGTTATCGCTGCTGGGTGGTTTCTATGTATGTTAAAACCCAATTATGAAAATCATGTTTATAACCCCGACTTGCTTAGCAATAGGAGCCGAATGCATTAGCCTGTACCTGCCCAGTGGATGAGGCTGAGGTGAGGGTGAGTTGCTAAGGGCCCTATTATCTCACTTCCCATCGTCAGTCAGAGCCCAGAGCCTCCTGCAAGACTGAACCAAACAAACTTCACTTCAGAGGAACTCAGGTCCAGGTCATCCTGCAGATACATGGGAGTTTTTTTCTCATTCAGAGGCAGGGAAGAAGTAGAACAGTAATCATTAGGGGGGTGGTTAGCAATTATAGTTTTCTACTTCTGCTCTTATTTTGTGATTACTGAATCATTCTGTGCTTTCCAAAAGTGCCTGGAAATCACAAGGGACCTCAACAACATCTGTACCAAAGTGGCCACTGGAGCCAAAAGCTGCAACACTTGACTCTCACCACTGTTTCCAGCCCTCTAAAATATTCCCTCCATGTGTCTGGAGCTCTGAGAAAAGCTTTGCTCTGTGTTTGGGGAGATGTCCCAGCCAGATGGCACAGGCTGGCTGAGACTGTCAGAACTGGATGGGGACCAGCTTCTTGCAAGGAGCACAAATCTTGCCATCTAATGAGCTGGTCTTGATTCCCTGGAAGACTGTGAGTGTGGCCAAAGCAAGAATTGCTTTTCTGGACTTAATGACACTACTATCCAGCAACGAGTACTAAATTATTAGATTGCTTTTTCAAAGGGCATTACTTGGGTCTTGCTTAGACATGCCCTGAGCCTGTTTGCTGTCATCTTCCCAAGGCATTACAACCTCCCACTCTGGCCAAACTCGACTCCTTCTCCACAGTTCCCCATCTAGCTGAGGTTTCCAAATCCACATCACTTTTCATTTGGAATGGTAGTAAATGACACAAATTGATGATCCATCAAAATCTAGTCTTCTGTATGGGCCAATTGTCAATGCAAAATAGGAATGTCCCCAAAACCTCAATCTCATTTATAAAAAACTCAACAGAGAGTTCAATATTTAGCTGGGAGCAGGCCATGAGTTCTGCTGGAATCTACTATAAGCCAATATTGTAGCCAAGTAAAGCATCAAAAGACAGAGAAAGTGGCAAAACCCATTTCTCCCCCCATTTAGAAAACCACCTCTGGTGTAATATCATTAGGGCAGCACAATACATTATAGAGCAAAGAAACTCACTCTACTGTAGAAATGCTTCCTTTCGTAATACACCATGGGCATCACTCTTGAAATAAAATGATAGAATCAATACTTTTTCATAGTTGTTTAGCTTCTTTGGGGAGAACAAAAGTTTTCCCCACCAAGTGGCAATGCTTTCGCTTTATGGATACTTTCTCATTGATGTACAAAGTGCTTTATGTACAAATTTGGTTTAGGAATCCCACAAGCTCTGGAGTGCTGAAGGCTGGAAGAGGAACTGAGGCAAAAACATTGTACAGGCACTTTTCATGTTCTTACATGAACACTTTTCATGTTCTTACATGGAAAGCACTGCAAGTCTAGGCAAGGCCTCAGGGGTTATTCCATTTGCCAGTATTTGTGGACACATGTCAAACACACTGTATTCTCAGTTCTATCATCTCTGATTTGGTGCTTTTGAATATACAACATTTGCTTTGACTGCTCAAAAGGGAAGGAATGATTTTTCAGGACCAGATTTTTGGGTTTAAGTTTCCTCAAAGTGGCCTAGGACTCCTAATTATCCATTGGAGCTATTCCTTCGGTTGATTTCCATTGTGACTGCTGTGTGATGGATGCATGTGGTACAAGTTGTTCTCAGTGTTGGTGACCCACAAGAGATCTGGAACCTCCAAAATGGCATTTTGGTGATGTCTATTGAGTAGATTGCCTGTTGGCTATTACACCTCTTTCTCCTGCATGAACTGACATATGGAAACACAGAATAAAAAAGGACCATTTTTTAACTACCACATGAAAGCACTGAACTATTTGAGAGAATTGTGGCTTAATGGAAGCATCCATGCCTCTCACTAAGGCCTACCAGTCACACAGGACAAGGTGACAAAGCATTTAAGGACCACACAGTCCTTGACGGTCTACCTCATTTCATCAAGCTGGAAAAGCTCCCATATGGTTGACCATTTTGGACTCATCTGGTTCATGAGAGTTTTTGGGACCCTTGCTGCTCACCCCTGTTTGGATCAGGGATCTTCATCACCATGGTCACACACAGCACAATTAAAATCAGATGACCTCAGGGGTGAGAGTAGGGAGGAAAAGGTCTTGGCATCATCCCTTCAGCATCTCCTGTGGAAAAGTGACTTTAGCGACAAGCGTCTCACAACTGCCATTCCCACAATTGTTCCCCTTGTTGATACGATGACCTTTCAGAGGCAGAAGCTCTTTTTTATTACTCTGTGCACTGGGGTAAACCAGGCCATGCTTTGTTATCTACCCAATTTATCAACACTATTTACAGCAGGTCCATTCCACTGTCTGGCTTAACTCAGTGCCCAGAGACCCGGCATTGAGAGAGAAGGCAGCTGCTGAAGAGAAAGAAATGTCAATTCCAGCCTAGTCCCCTAAAGTGAAATAAAAGAAACAAAGTAAATAAGGAAGGGGAAGTAAATACAGTATCTCCAGGGTGATTACGTCTATCTAGTCCAATACAGGCAAGCATGAAACCAATAGAAACACCGCCTTATCCTCTTAGTTATCACCACACATAGAATGTCATTTCTTGATGGCCTAAAAAAGAAAGAAGCATGCCACATCCATATTTAATGAATATTGCATATCTCTCACCTGCTTGTATTGCAGCAACCCCAAACTTCTGAAAAATGAGACAGAAGAGTTTGTTCTCCCAGTTTGCCCTGAATCATTAGGATAGATTAAAATGGTTTTTATTCTGATTTGTCTTTTTCTAAGGGTTACTTTGGGTAATTTTGTTTTCTTTCTGCTCTTCTGTGTTTTAAGGGTTCAGGTTTGCCAGCCGTACTCCGCAACTCTGTAATCAAGTTGTAATCTTTTACTTTTTAAACGGAAGTAAAACAGGCTTTTATATGTGTAAACTGGAAAACACCAAGTATCATGAAACTCACTGTGAAATCACAAAGGTGGCAGCCTAGTTCCTCCATCACACTCAAATCATTTGAGCCTCAGACCTGCCTTTCTCACAGGTGCAAATTCACTGAAGTGGCAAAAGAGGCCATACCACTAGCCCTGCAGTACCACTGTCTCGTCTATAGGATGCTTTGAGCCATACGACGAAGGGGATGCTGCCATGAGACTTCACAACGTGTCTTAGCAGGTCTCTTTTATCTTCATGTCCTTCTGCTATATTATTTGTACTCCCTTCTCCGTTCAACAAAGATCATGCCCTGGCCATCCATATGTTCTCCAAATGAGTTAATATATTTATTGTATATTTTCCTGTACCCTGGACTGGTATCAGTTCTTGATAGCTACACTAACTCCACACTAAACCGGTAGCCCTCAATATCTTGGATTTTGTCCTGTATTGTTTAGACCAGTGTTGAACCACCACATGGGTGGTCCATGGGGACTGTGAAAAACAAAATAATTCATTTGTTTCCCTACAGCTGAAATACGGCCTCCTGCAAACCCCACAGCTGTGATGTATCACAATGTCTGGACATAGTCAGAAATCTAACTCAACCACGTCCTCACAGATTTACAAATCAATCAGAGCAAAGTCAGGAGCCCTGGCAGAGGCTGCTTTCTTAAATCATATTTGAAATGTGAAATTAAGAGAACAGCAAGAATAAAACATGTAAGAAAAGATCTGTATATAAAGAATAATTCAGACAGGCTCCATTGAAACCAAGGGCCCTGTTCAGGTTTCCTGCTATAATTATACTTTGTTACTGCTTCTCTCTGATGACCGCTTCAGAACAAGACTTCGACAGCCCTCCCTCTAAAGCAGGCTCTCTAGTTTACTGTTCTCTTGGAGTTTGGAGCCATACCTGTCTACTCCAGGCATCTCAACCAGATGTCTGGCTGAGACCCTAAAGAAACAACCTGCTTGCACATGCCTTCAAGTCAGAGCTTCATTCTAGCCACTGTGGACTTTGGTTATGAAGCTGATACAGCAGATGAAAAGAAAGGAGAAGACAGTGGAGATCAAGAACACACTCTTATTCATCCTTGTAAGTACTGCACTAGTAGAGAGGGGATTCAGGTCAGGATGATACCTCATAAGGCGAGAGTCCCTTGACACTGCACTAGGCTTGCTTACAGCAAGGCTGTTGACCACCTCGCTTTCCCCATAGCCGGACCAACAAGCCCTGAGCGCATCCAAAAGCAAAACAGAAAGCATTTAACAGGATTGTCTTGTACTGATTCCAGAACAAACACCCCTTCTGTAACTCCCTCCTTGTTTACCCTAGTAAGCAGAATAAAGCCCACCACTGGTGGTGAACATTACAATGTCACTATCACTCATCTTTTGGTAGCTGCCCTTTTAAGACTCTCATGGTTGTTTGGGCACTGCCAATGCTGTGAGATACCTTTAACACTCCTATCTGATTGGCAGTAGAGTCTGACACCACTAGCACTGGACTTTCTGCAGTGTCTGTTAGAGCCTGGGGAGGGGGAGGGGCGGAACTTGAATAATTTATGTAGTTAGTTAAATTTAAATAATTTATATGCTAAGCATTGCAAACAGAGCTGGAGTTGATAATGAGTCTGAGAAGCACATTTTGAACTCAGTTGCAGATTCTACTGCATTGTAATTCTGGCAGGACACAGGATTTCCTAGCAGTATAAAGGCTGGGGAGTGTAAACAGGGTAGTTGCTTGAAGAAGAGTCTGTACAGACTCCTTCTTTACCAATTACCACCAGATCATCTTACATTCTCTACAGCTTGTTCAGTTTGAACCTCCTGAAATTATCAAGAGCTGCACGCATTTCTCCAAGCCACAGAGAGAAGCCTTTCTCCATTGTTTGACAAATAGCAGTTTGTAACTGCTGTAATCTGTAATCAGGAATCAATTAAAGAGATATCAACAGGAAAAGAAAGATAAGGGAAAACCAGGAGAAAATCAATGAACAACATAAGGGAATTGATCATTCAAAGGGTCTTTCTTAAGCCACTGGGTCCTCTCAAGGGACTCTCAGCTGCATGCCTCATAGGCTTTGTCTTTTCTTCTTCAGCTGTTTTTTGGCACTTTTACATGAGGAAGTCCTTCTCTTTAGCAGTGGGGAGGGAAAAACCAAAATATATACATACATATGTCTCCAAGCCCCTCTGCTGTCCAGGTTCATTGAGTGGCCACTGCCTTTTACATTTGCAATGCAAGTGAAATCCATCTGAGAGGCTGCTTAGAGCTAAAGAAAATTGATGCTAAACTTTGTGAATTCTTGCATGAATTCACAGTGAATACACTTTAAACGATGTACATATTCTCCTCAGGGATGCAAGCATCAAAGAGATCACTACCACATACCTCATAAAAAATAATTTCCCACAAGTTCTTACACAGTTTAAGAACTATGTTTGTCATAGTGGACCAGTTATTTGTTACTGGATTCTTTTATCAAGATTTTTTTTCTGTTTGAATTTCTAACATCCTTAAAAACACACTTACTGGTTTCAAAGAAGCCACTGAACAGCAGTAAGGAATCCATATTATCAACTCCAGCAATTGCTTTGAATGTCAGGATATTTTGTGTTGATCCATGACTCCTCGCAGAGTTCTGCTGTTATGTGTGCAAATCAGAGCTTTCAGTTAAAAAACAAATAACTTTCCAGACATAAATTGCTGTGAACAACAAACCTTGAAAACATGAACCAAGTCCTGAGCCCTGCACACTTGAAAACAACACAATAAATGAACAAAAGCCACTAATTTAAGCACTGGAAAAAAAAAGTAACGTTTTTTAAGTTGATCAGTGTTATGATTTTTAGGGGGTCTTATTCACCACTTTTGAACATCTGCAGGTTGTCACAGTTATGAAACTGTGAAAGGCTTTGGAGCTTTTTCTTATAAAATGCCAAGTTTTGTGTTGTTTCCTCTTGTCACTTGTATGACAGTTAGAGAACTCACCCAGTGAAAAAATACTGATGGTGGAGCACAGAACTTGTTTCATGGGTTTTCTGGGGTCCCTAGGGTGTTAAAGACAAAAATTTAATATGAGGGAGTCCAGAGGTCACTCTCCTCCTCAGACTGCTGAGGAAGACAAAGGGACTTCAGGCTCTCTTTGTGCCCCCCCCACATGTAGATTTGGGAAAGATCCTACAAGTACAGAAGACACGGCTGTGGGAATAGCTACCTCAGGTAAAGGACTGAACTACATTCCTAAAAGCAGAAGAGGCTTTGGGAATCTAGGGTCATTGTCTCAGGGACCAGGTTTTGCTAACTGCAAAGATGTGTATCTTCTCTTATCTCAGTCAGTACTCTGCTCAAGCAAAACCAAAACAGAGAGCACGTACTCAGAGACGAGCTCCTGCAGTCCACACCTAGTCTTTCTCATTGAACCCTCTACCCTTTGCTTGAAATAGCATGTACTCAGTATCCAGAGCAATAATTCCAACTCTGTCTGCCACTGAGTTTTGAAATCCCACATTTATCAGGAATAAGGAAGAAATTTTACTTTGGTAAAGGCAGGAGTTTTCTTTTCTAAATATACTGTGGGATATGTGACAAGCAAACCTGCTCTTTACTAAACACAAACAAACGCAGCAAAGTGTAGTTGGCTACCGCCTCCTTAGTTGTCATAGTTTATCTTTTACATAAAAAAATAGCTCCAGCCCCTCCTGGTACTGAACTAGATGATCTCCAGAGATTGTTTCCAACCTCAGCTATTCTGTGGTAAACTGAATTTAGCTGAACTATCTTTAGAAACTAATGGGGGAGAGGGAGAACCAGGAAATGGCTATGCTAGGTATGTTTCACAGCATTTCAGCATGTAGAGGTGGCTAGAAATAAAACTTATTCCACTGAGTTTATTTCTTCTCCAATTTGTCAGCAAGCATTCTCAAGACAGAGGTTCTGGATTTACACTACTGATCAGATTTCAGCTTAGCCAAGGATGATATAAAGCCTGGAAAAGAGCAGTAGACTTACCAACATTAGTATTAAACATTTTGGTTTTGGCTGATGTCTCTGCAGTTGAAATAATGTGGGTATTAAAAGAGACAACAGAATTTGCTGTACTGAGCAGTACAGTGTTGGTCCTTGTCTTCTGCCCAGATGGTTCTTGCTGCCTTGGAAGATGTTGATCTCCCCATTTCACCCCATAATTCACTGGGTCAATTATGCAAAGAGAGAGCAGGAGAATTATTTCCTGACCTCATGCACTGTCAGTTGAGAGATTCCTTTATCGTTAGCTGGTGATGCTGTGATATCAACAGGAAGTTATTGCCACTGATGGTAAATAAAGGCATTTAAAATCCATTACAGCAAGATATGTAATGGGTTTCCTCTCCATCAAAGTCTCCTTGTCTTGTTCAAAACACAAGCAGGCATAAGCCTTTCTCCCAATGGTGGGTGGTAACGGTCAGAGCTCCTTTGACCTCCTTGCATCTGACAGCCCTTTACCTCTGATCTTTAGGGAGGGAAAGGTTAAATGTGACCTCTGCCTTTCTTATTTCCTTCCCTGTTGCTCTCTGGGAAGGAAAGGCCTGAAATTCATATCAGTGACATCAAATACAGGGTCTGCTGTGCCACTGCACCTTTAAATTAACAAAACAGCCAAGATTGTCCCTCCTCCTCCCTCTCCTTCTCTCTCTGCCTCTTGACTCCTTTCCTTCTCATTCAAAGCTAAGCTGACCAAACATTCCTTTTGCCTGATTTCCATCTAGGGCTGAGCATCCTTGCTCTGCCCTCCCAACAGCAGGGATCCTTCTCCGTTCCTCACTGATGATGGGACTTCATCAGTGGAAACGGAAGATGGAGGGGAAGTTGATCATGTGCATCTCTCCGCTGAAAATTCACATGTACCTCTCTTTTTATTTTGGAAATCTGTGTTTCCACACATCTTTAAATTGTTTTCCAGCCCACCCAGCTGTTCGTCTTCTTGCTTTTCCCATTTGCTTAAAATCCCTTCACACAGTCTCTTTTCCCTTACTTGCTCTGTGGTACTAGGGGAATGTGCTTGAGTTCACCAAGTTATATGTTTAATTCTTTTCGTTCCTTCTTACCACATTTCCCACCACCACTAGCATCCCCAGTCTGGCTCTGTGGTGTTAAAATCTTGTCTGTGTCAGCATAGAGAAGGCAGAAGAAGACAATGTGCAGCTCAAAGTCACATATGTAGGTTTTTGTTTTTTACTTTGTTCCCAAAATTGGAAATAGCAAATGAAAAAGAAATAGCGAAGGAATTAAAAAAAGACAAAGAGAAAGGTTCCTCTATAAAGAAGACAGACGTTTAGACAGGTGGTTAGCTGGTGTAATCCACTTGCAGTTACTGCTTTTTTGTTAGATTTGAGAACCTCACAGACATGAAACACAGCTCTTTCCCTTCTCCTGGACTAATATATTCAAGACATATAATTGTGTATGATGTACATCTGCAACTGTGAAGCTCCTCACTTTGTAAAGAATAGTCATCACTTTCCTTTCCTGGACTAGTCCTGCCCAGTTTACTGGTGAGATGTACCTCAAAATGCTTTGGAAAATAAATCTGTGAGACATCAGGATACTGTATTGTTTTTCTTTTTTTTTTTTTTTTTTTTTTTTTTAAAGATAAAGACTTACATGAGCAATCTAAACAAAGCAACCTGAACTGCTCAAGTCACTGAGTTTGCTCATGCCTGAGGACTGCATTCATTAATATTATTGCATTTAATTAGTAATAACATATCATCATAAATTATGCAACAGAAAATACATTGTGTTCCATGCCACTAATGTCTCAAAATCTAGTAGACAAGATGCTTTATGGATGAGCACTGGTCAAACTGTCTGAAAACACAAGCGCCTCATCAAATATAGCAAACAGTCGTGTTTTGTGGTTTTTGTTTTTTTTTTTTTTTTGTGATTTCTTTGTTTGTTTTTTCCTGCTTCAAAAGTATGCACAAAACACTTGATTCTGCCTTTCAAGAGTGTGTTTTTGGTCATAGGTCCCTTTTTCTCTGCTAAACCCATGGACTATTTTCTCCTTTAAATGAGAGATAATTTTCTATTGTTTGAAAAAAAGATAATTGAAGGACTTATGATGAAAGTAGAATCTTCCCACAATTCAAATAACAGTGCTGAGAGCCATTTCTTGTGAGAGCAATAGTTTAGCTGTCTCACATCCCCATCCTTCACAGGGCTGGGCTCCCCTGCCAGGCTACAAATCCCTTGGTGCTCCCCATCCACAGCATTTGCCTGAGGCACTGCGACAGCTCAGGTCTGGCCGCCTGGAAACTGAATTTCAATTTGAGAAAAGTCTAAATGTTCTTCTTCAATCAAAGATGTCAGACTAAAAAGTTTCAGCGTTTCTGGAACTCCTTGTGCCAAGACAGGTTTTGACATTCTGCCTTTTCATTCCAATTCAGGACAAAACCAAATGTTGACAAAAGTGTAATTGCTTAAGTCAGCTTTCCTATTTAGGTTCGTTTTGTTAGAGCAAGGCAGAAGTCTGCGAGGACATTTCTACTTCTGCTTAGTTCATTTGGGAAGTTTTATAATAAGGTAGAATCTGTTGACCTTTTAAAGGAATATAGTTTAACTATTTTAAGTAAGGCCCTGATTAAATGGTACAGTAATCCAGGTATATGGAAATAGATAAAGGATTACAAAAGCATAAGGCACATGAAACAAAGTGCTGATCTTATATACTGCTGGTTCAAATGTCTTTGATGTTTTTGATGCTTTAACTGTGTTTCAAAAAGTTCCAGATTGAACCTGAGGTTCAGATAGAATCTGGGATTAATGCCCAGTTGTAGAAAATCTGTTTTCTGTTCTTCTACATAAAACCAACTTTGAAACTTGAACTTTGTAGCAGTTCTAGCTAGCTCACTAATGTAAATGTGACTGTGTGCTCACACCTGATCTGGATAAATTAACATTGTAGTGTTTAGTGCATAACCCCTATGTTAGAGATTTTGGTGCTGTACATAATCAATTACCCTCTGTCATCTGACCTAAATCATCAAATAAGAGTCTGTAGCTCTGCCATGCTCACATGCAAAAAACCCCACAAGAAGGCCAAATGGTGGGTGGCAACTCATAGGTACAGGTAACTCAACAACCGTAGACCGTATGGCCACACTTCAATCCAGTGCGGTTACACTAGTACAAAACAGTTGCAGATGAAAATTGAGGTTCATTCCTGAATTTAGAGCCTTGGACAAGAGTAACTGCAATATAATACACCTGTGAGATGGCACCGGCAATGCTTAGTCACCTCCAAATTAAGTATAGATTTTCTTAACGTCTAACCCTGCCCAATCCCATTGTGAACTAGAACATTGGAGTACCCAGCTCAGTTTTTGAGATAACTGTAAAGAAATAAAGATGCCAGACTTCATAACCTGCAAATGGCTGCACAGAGAGAGACCACAGACCCAGACTAGCACATCCTATCTCTGACACAGGCCACCAGTGGATGTGTGGAAAAGCTCTGTAAAAGCAGGTGCTGGTACTGCCTGAGAATGTCTTCCTCGCCTTGAAACTTAATTGATAAATGTATTGACAAGGTGCATGATGCAGAATACTATCGTTGTGCACTTTCTTACAGAGAGACTGATGAAATGAAACTATCACCCTTTCACCAGCGATGGACTTCGCAACACTCATCTGGTGACTGACAGTCAGTCATAGGGCTTTCACATTGCAGCAAGGGAAAGAAAGGCATTTCAAAACATGTTTGCGAGACAACAGAAATCAGCAAAGGATACTCAAGGGCAAACACAGGACCTGAAACTACTTGTAATTCACATTTTGTTCCTGAGGAGGTAGCGCATGTTGGCAGTGTCCCTTTAACTGCATTCACACCGCAGAGCCAGCAGCAGCAATGGATACTCCCTGCCAGTAACCAAGTCAGTGGCAGTGCAAAGACACACCAGACTACCACAAATGTAAGCATGATGCTTTCAGTGCTTCTATTGAAATAGCTTACTATTTAATAATATTCCTCTTCAGTCCCCTGTTTCTCAGGACACTCTGTAAGTGGACTTTGTCTGGCCTAACAACAGCCAATGACTAACCCATTTCCATGCAGAGGAATGAAAGCAGAAGGAGATCAAATGTCTGTCCTGAATGCACCTGAGACACAACAGCAGCAGGTGTACACCTACGGGATAACACGGGCTTGAATGGCAGACACATCCTGTTTTTAATCACTTAAGAATAACCCCATTTATAATTTAAATAATTCTGCCATGCAAGATCATCACTTAGTTAATCCTGACATACGACAGCTGCTAACTAAACAAGTAACATGGGCAATAGCACAATGTATTTTAAGACCAATCTAGGAATTAAACATTTGAAGCATTTCTTGTCATATGGACGATTACATTGAGGCAGAGTGAACCAGGTAGGAGCAGCCTGAACTATTCAAAAGATCCACTTCTGTGGTCTTCAGTGATTCTTCTGAATACCTAGACTTGATGAGGTTAGTGTTTACATAGAGTTATACTTCTGACTCACATGGAGAAACTAGCTCATGTTCCCAAATTGCAAAAAAAACAGGGCAGTCAAAATAAACTTTCCCATTTGCTGCAGTACCTTTGGAAGATGTTCAGCAAGAACAGAAATGACCTTTGCAGAACTACACAAAATGACTTCCTGAGTTCTGCTTTCATACCTCACTGAAAGTAATTCTTGATTTTGTGTCTCACATGTCCTCTGCTGTCTGCAGACCACCCCTAAAATCACCTGAACCCATGCACAGGGAAGAAGGCATTGATACAGTACCACCTCCTGTCTTCAGTGCAGAGAGTGACAAAGCAAAGTGCTCTCCTGTTCCCAACCCAGGACACTTCACGCCAAGGATAACTATACACTGAACCCTAGCAAAGAGTTCTCTTCTC
The DNA here is from genome assembly GCF_036013475.1 of Columba livia. NCBI lineage: Eukaryota > Metazoa > Chordata > Aves > Columbiformes > Columbidae > Columba > Columba livia. Next base: position 8,115,040 of record NC_088642.1, on the reverse strand, counting down.
ATCCGGAATTAACATTAAGATGGAGAGCTTAGCTATGTGTTAGCAGCAAGGAGATTTTAGGGCAGTTTTACCTATTGGTGGAGAATTTTGGCTACTCCCTCTTAGAAATTATGAGAACTGCTTAGCTTCATTACTTCTCAAAGCTAAAGAAAACGATAGAGACAGTAATGCAGAAGTGAGAAATGCCTTTGTACTGGCACCAGTTTAAAGGAAGCCATGCTATAGTTGGAGGACTATTTTAAATATGGTCTTTCCTGCAATAATGCACTACAGCTTGATGAAGCTCACTCTGCCTATGGCCAACAGTCAGGGTTGACCTGAACCTCCTCTACATGGGTGCTCTGGGTGCTGAGCAGCTGGACTATGTTTTCAGGAACAGTTGCCAAAACAGCTGCTCTGATGAAGGCAGACATGGTGTTTAAGGGCACCTTCACCAAGGCACCCTCATCAGGATGGCTAAACAGTCATGTGGTGTGGTCCTCAGTGGAGAATAGGACCTTCACAGTCCAGTCTTGATAAGTGTTATGACAGAGGAAGATGTTAATCCCAAAATAAATCACTGCAGTCATAACAGTGGCCAAATTTCCTTTCTCTCCATGCCAAAGTGCAGGGTGGCTTGTGAGCAGTATATTGCTTTCATTAGGAAAACCAGGTTTCCAACAACATTTAAGGAAAAAGATCTGAGACAAACAAACAAACAAACAAAAAGAACATGGAGGTGGCAGGGAAAAAAAATGGGGTGAATGGGTTTAAGTGTGATGGTAAAATGTAGGTCTCTCTCCCTAGACACATAAACACCCAGCGCTATCTTCTGAACCAAAACCCTGATGTTGGAAAGCATGCAGGCTCAGAGGAAAATAACTGTAATTTGTGTGAAGAAGGCATTTGCAGCAATTCATTATAATTCCTTGCTTGCTGTCACCCATCTCTAAAGTCACTGGCAATGCAGCACTTGTGTGAAGTTATTAAGGCCAAACCCTCTTTAGATTCATGGCAAGTGTCGAATGACAAGGCGAGAGCCCAGGCAGTGATAAAGTGAAGTGACATGCCATACCCCCTTCGTCTCCCCCACCCCATCACCACCATGCCAAGTATGAAAACACCATGGATTTTGCAAATGAGAGCCACCTCTCCTCTCCCTGCTCTGTGCTGGGCTCTGCCTGCCACACACACATCTCCTTCAAACACACACCCACAGGAGGGGGCAGGTGGGAGTGGAGGAAGGCAAAGGAAATGTGCTTTTCCTCACTTTCCTTCCACAAAGATCACACGGATTTCTCTCAGAGGTTCCCAGACAGATGGCAAGTGTGTGAGAGACAGAGATATGCAGGCTGGGCAGAGGAGAGATCCAGGTGGGAACTTTTCAGCTGAGATAGAGACAACTCTTAAAAAATAAAATAAAATAAAATAAAATAAAATATATATATATATATATCCATTTATATAAATTGATTGCTAACTTATCTAGATCTAGGTTTATCCCTTTCTCTGTGTTTCGCTGTTCATTCCAGTAACCCCCAAGACTAGATAGAGGAAAGATGAACCTCTTACAGCTGTACGGACTTGCAGCAAAAAAAAAAGTGTAAGTAAAAGGTGATCGCTCTAGAGATCAGGGCTCCTTTCAAACTGCATTTCTCAGTCCCTTCCTGCTTTTTCTGGCATCCTTGGCCTCTATGTTTTTTTTTTCCTTCCTTTCCCTGTCCCTTCTTTTCTAAGCTGGGCAGAAAAATCAGCTTAAAGGATAATACTGCTCAGCTTTCAGTAGGATAACACAGCCAGTCCACAGGGAAGAGAAAACCTCAAACCCAACCAGAACGATGAAAACAAGCGGGTTACTAAAGGTCCTCCTAAAGCGACAGCTCAGCTCGTGTTTGCAGATACTCACAGGCTGTTGCTCAGCAGTGAGCATCTCTGGTTCAAATCTAAGTGCTTGCCAATAGCAGCATTCTAGTAGGAAAAAAAATCCTCTCCTCTCTCCTAGACCCTTACTCTGGAAAAAAATATACACTATTTTAGCAGTGTAGGGATGCTCATGGGTTCTGAGAATGATCTGTTAGAAGCCAAAGGGGGATCACCTTGCCCAAAATGTTTCTACAAGTTAAATTAACCTGCTGTCAGCTTCTGTCCATGTTAGGCTTAAAACTGCAGTAAAACCTATATTGCCCAAACTTCAAATAGGTGAGCAAGGTCATTAAGATGCAGCTGATGGGACTAGAAATCTAACCACAGTCTGCTGTGCTGTCATGCACTGGGTCACGGCCATTTTTTAAGCTGTCCTTCACACTATGGTAATAATGACGCATCTCACCTCCCTCTAGGCCAGGGATAGCACATATGCCTTTTGAAGTGTGTCTGAAAATTCAACATGTTCAAAATCTCAGAAAAGCAGGCTTGCAGTCTTCTGTAATCAGTGCCTGCAGTCAGGAAAGGTCCATCAGCATCCACCTCTCGCTGTTCTGCCAGGAGGAAACACCAGTGCTGTTGACATTTCTGATCTTAGCATGGGGAGAGAGGTTTTGGCCTCCACACATATGAAGCCTTCAGGTGAAGCCACCCTCTTAACTGAATCGGAGGAGCCCACAGGGCATGGATGTACCACAACGAGAAAGGAGATAGGCCTCGACTCCCAGAGGGAGGAGGGCATTCTTACTCTACCAAAGGCAACAGAAGTTAAGTCCTGAAATGTATTGGGGAACCCATGAGTGAGTTAACTCTGAGCAAAGATTTAAGGCTAGGGCACAACATAAATGCACACACTTGTTTAAATTAAAATTGCTCGTAACCCTTTTATTTCTTTGCATCTGATTCTTCCCTGGCAGATGACAAGAAATTTTTGGTCGTTGGTGTTTTTTTCTTGCAGTGAAAAGCCACAATCAATCATGCTTTCTTTTTATCCTCCAGTTGCAGGGAAACAGAACGACTCTGAGCTATATTTTCAGACTCCACAGGTTGCTCTGACTCTGTATTCGGTGCCCCCTCATTCCTCTCTGCCTCCATGTTACAAAAGATCAGGACTCTCTTTTATAAAATAGTTCTGGCACTTCTATTATCGCACATGCCTGAGAACAGGGATGCGATTGCACTGAATAGTGTGAAAAAAAAAATAGAAAAGAAAGGGGAAAAAAAAGAAGAAAAATCAAAGCACAGCCGAGTTGATTATTTAAAGAGCTGGGTGAAATTTGCCATCCTTTTAAGGCATCCTGGGCTCTGGAATATCACTGTGTCACTTAATGTTTGCAGTTAAGTATTTACAGATCTGTTTCCGTGGTAACCGATTCTTCAAAGTTACTTTTACAATTCTGTTTTCTAAAATGTGTTTCTTTGGTTGATTGCACAGGGATATTTGGAAAGCAGCCAGGTCTAAATCATGATTTTTTTCCCATTAGGGAGAGGTCCTTTCTAATCATGTTTAGTTAGTTCTTTGATGGCTTTATCTTGATTTGAAAATGTATTTTGTTTTTTGTTAGAGGGTGGGAGAGGGAAGTGGGGAGAACATGAACAAGCACCGTGAGGCTTTAGTAAAAAAAAAAAGGTGTTGGAAATTAGGAATGTGAAATAACCTTGTCTGAGTTGATTTTATTTATCCTTTCATTGTTTAGAAGAGCAGGCCTTTAACCACAACTAAATAAATAAATAAATGCCCCACTGACAGTTTGAATGCATTTCGAGGCCACAGGAGAAGATGACTCACTTATTAATTAGTCAGGGAGACGGCAGCACGAGGGGAGATGACGAACACTAGAAACAGCGCAGAAACTGAGAACCGGGTCTGGTATGTGAGAGGGTTGATGTCTCCAGCTGTACCGAGGTATCTGCATGGAGTGGTGGACATTGGTTCCACTGATAAGGGGAAACCTCATGAAGTGATACCAGAGGAACAGTCATGAGCTCTGCCACAGCTTCCTTTGCAACTGTGGACATGGTAATTTGAAATATGTCTATATGAAGAGGCGAAGAACATATGCAAATGTCCTGAGTCCACTGACCTGTGCTCTTCCCAAGAACCATCTTCCCAGCCCTCCAACCAGCACCCAGTCTCTCTGGAGCACACTAGAGGGAGCACAGGAGCTAAATCCAGATACCAGCATGTTAGAGCTCACACAAGTGTGTGGGACAGGTGGGCAAGGGATGTATATGTTCTCTATCATAAGGTATTGTCCCTACTTGATGTCACAACCTTGTTCAAATGTTGGAGGAAAAATTAGCTCAGATGTGCTTGTCCACCTCACCACAAACAAGGAGTCCTGCAATGGTCAACAAACTACCTCCCAGGCAAAGGTGTCCCTGTTGGTGAATAACTTCAAATGGCGGAAAGGCAAACTATTGAGTTACCTGGCTGGACCTGATGACTGGGGTAGCTGAAGGTGAGCCTTTAATAATCATCCATAACACACTCTTGTTTTCCATCTCCTTACAGCAGTCAGAGGTGTACATCTCAAAGGAAAGGATAGGACCAGAAGACAGAGAATTGCAGAGTGATCAGAGTAACAAAGAGTACTAGGTGGAAAAGACAGGTGGGATATCTGGCCTTGATTAAGTAAATTAAATATGTATGCATAATTACAGTAAGATGAAGTGAAATATCGAGAGGGATAGCTTGATCCATATTTTCCTGCTCTTTTTGTGACACAACATCAGATGGTCATATCAAAGATTGTGGAGTCAGGACTCCCAGGCTCTCTCCCTAGCTCTTCCACTAATTAAATATGTGACCATTCAGGCATCCTGTGCCACCACTAACCCAGACTTCCAGGATTGTTGTCAGGTTTGGTTAGTTATTATCTGCAAAGAGCTTAGAATCATACACAGGAAAGATGCCAGACAAGTACCCGGGTTTTAATGTTAAAGTTCAAAATAATATAATTAGAGAGCTGAAAAGGGGTGTGGGTCTGGAACTGAAGCTACACAATTACAGGAAAGGTTATAAAGTGAAGGAAAGATAAGGGAAAAAAAAACACACAAAAGAAGCTTGAGCAAAGAAAGCAAAATGAAGACTACTAGGCAGGTGATGGGCAAGGCAAATTTTGGATGTTGAGATAACAAGCCACTCTTTCAAAACTTTTTCACTTTTTCCTCTTGCTGTAGAAATGCTCCATTAACTCTCAGGAAGATAATTTAGCATTTGGCCTTTATAGACAAAGCTGAAATAGTAGGAACATCACAGCAAAACATATGACCTAGCTTTTGGCACACCCTGTGGCTCCAGACCTTTAACGCACAACACAGAGTCTTGGAATCTAAAGGGAAATGATAAAGAGACACTGCCTTGCTACAACATTTATTAAATGGACAGCAACTACTAAAAGGACCAGGAGAAATTGCAGGGGGCAGATTCCTTACTTGAAGGGAATGAAGGGACTTAATTTCACCTGATTTATTTACCCTTCAGTCTATTGGGTGAAAAGAAATCTTCATGATACATGACCTTGAGGACAAAGAAACAACAAGGGGTGGGCATATTCATCTCAAAGGAAACTCAGAAAGGAGAGTAAAAGAAGAGGAAAAGAAAATAAAAGTTAAACATAATCACAATGGGGTTTGGCAGTCATCTGTTATATTATGGATGTCTGCATCCAGAGGGTAGTGGTCAATGGCTCAAGGTCCAGATGGAGATCAGTGACAAGTGGTGTTCCTCAGGGATCTGTACTGGAACATGTTCTTTTGATATCTTTATCAATGACATACACAATGGCATTGGTTACATCCTCAGCAAGTTTGTGGATGACACCAAGCTGAGTGGTGCAGTTGACACGCCCGAGGGACGGGATGCCATCCAGAGGGACCTGGACAAGCTTGAGAAATGGGCCCATGCAAACGTCATGAGATCCAAAAATGCCAAGTGCAAGGTCCTGCAGCAGGTTTGGGGCAACCCCTGGTATCAATACAGGCTGGGGAATGAAGGGATGGAGAACAGCTCTGCAGAGAAGGCCTTGGGCGTGCTGATGGATGAAAAGCTGGACATGAGCTGGCAAGGTGCACCTGCAGCCCAGAAGGCCAATCGTATCTGAGGCTGCACCAAAAGCAGCATGTCCAGCAGGTCAAGGGAGGTGATCCTGCCCCTCTGCTCTGCTCTGTCAAGACCCCACCTGGAGTCCTGCATCCAGCTTAGGAGCCCTTGGTACAGGAAAGACATGGACCTGTTGGAGAGGGGCCAGAAGAGCCACAAAGATGATTAGATAGATGGAACAGCTCTGCTATGAGGGCAGGCTGAGAGAGTTGGGGTTGTTTGGAGAGGAGGAGAAGAGGAGAAGAGAAGAGGAGAAGAGAAGTAGAGGAGGAGAGGGGAAGAGAGGGGAGAGGAGGATAGGGAGAGGGAGAGGGAGAGGGAGAGGGAGAGGGAGAGGGAGAGGAAGAGGGAGAGGGAGAGGGAGAGTAGGCTCCAGGGAGACCTTATTGCCACCTTTCAGTACTTAAAGGGGGTTTATAAGAAATATGTGGACAAAATTCTTAGCAAAGCCTGTTGCAATAGGACAATAGGTAGTGGTTTCAAACTAGAAGAGAGTAGATTTAGCCTAGGTACAAGGAAGAAATTTTTTTATGGTGAGGTCAGTGTAACACTGGAACCGGTTGCTCAGAGAGGTGGTTGATGCCCCATCCCTGCAAACATTCTAGGCCAGGCTGGACGGAGCTCTGAGCAACCTGATCTGGTTGAAAATGTCCCTGCTTACTGCAGAGGTTGTTGGATTAAATGACATTTAAAAGTCTCTTCCAACTCAAGCTATTCAATGATTGTTGATTTTGATTGGCTAGTGGGTCTTTCTAGCCTTATAAAATGGTATCTGAGCCACAAAATTAACTGCACAATAATAACTACTCTTACCAGCTCCTCATTCTTTCACCAGTCATTTGTTGGCTGATCCAGTTGAGTGGCCTAGGAGCAAATCATTGCTGTATGAGAAGAGAATGATCTAATCATCTCTGGGTAACCAGCTTTTGAGCCTCCAGGCTCAAGATCATGGTTGGAGAAGGAATGGAGAAGATTCCTTGTGCTCAAAGATACAGATACTCAACTGCTGGAAACTAGCTTTTCCTCCCTGCAAGTAGCAGAGTCACTGGGTATGCATGCACTGCTAAAGAAAAAAGGGTAAGGGACCATTCTCTAGCCCTAAGGCTAACTCAGTCTGACAACAGTCACAGTAAACTGGTGTGTTATTTCATGTGGGCTCTGCTCAGAATAATGAGAGAGAAGCCCCATATAAGGGGAAGGAGATAAACCTGTGAGAAATTCATTTACGCTACTTTTGGGAAAGGTCCTTGGCAAGATGTTTGCTCTCAACTATGGTCTGGTGAGCAAAACTGTTAGGGGGTGTGCTAATGGTTCAGTAGTGTGGGAAACTATAGGGCAGGGCTCAAGCTAAGATTCTGGACTGTAGAAATGTAGGTCATGTAGCCCATAAAGACAGCAGTTGGCCTTCAGTTCTGCAGTTGCTCTTTCCTTCACACTCTTGTTGAGAGTCCCAGCCTCAAATGATATTAAGGTGTATATTTTCTGGATCTCTCTTTAACATTGTTTATTGTTATTTCATTAGGATACAAGTAAGGATTTTCCTTCTTGTTTATACGGGAAATATGTCAGAGAGGAGTCAAGACAAACTGGATTTTCTCTCATAAGCTATACTCTAAAGCACATTCATTAGTGTTATGCAGACATCTTGGAAAGAAACTTTTCTAAGCCAGTAGGTGTTTAAGACTCTCATATACAGTGTAATAAGTCTTTGTCCAGTGTTTCTGGAATGAAACAAGCTGACTTCACTAATAGTCTAGTGAGTTCTCATGTCTCTATTATAAATAATTTTAGTTGCAGACATTTAATTAATGTTATAAATATGCTATGTATTATGGGCTTTGGGAAATGACTAGTTCTCTTGGTATATATCATATTTTGGTTTATTGTTTTACTTTGCCTTGCTGCAGTGGCCAGGTGCCTTGCAGGATCCCAAGCAATCACAGTCTGTGCAACGGGGGCTCCGCCTTCATATTCACTTATTTGCTGGGGAGATGGGAACCCACCATCTTCTTGGAGTCTTCAGGAATCTAACTTAAATGCAAATGGGAGCATCTGCAGTGAGGAGCATACAGATGAAATTCATCTAAGGACTAAGTGTCTGAGAGTTAGATGCCTGCTCTGAGCTTGACACTTAGCCTCCCTACGTAGTAGGGGGAGAGCAACAAAAATCTGGGTACTTGCCCAGACCAGCTGCGTGATCCACACCCTTTGCCTGCCCATTTTTCCCTACTGGCCCTGAAAGAAAATGAGCTCAGACTTCTTCCCCTGACTTCTAAATACTAAAAGTGAAGGAGATAAATCCCACCCCTATATAATGAGGAGAGACATACAAGGGCTTCCAGATTTTGCAGGATTTGCTTCATATAGCTACAGCTAGACAGTATTAACACTCCCCTCTGTGCTCGGGCTCTGATCCACCCCTGTAGCTGTTTCCATCTTAGAAATGTACTGTCAGGCTTGGATTTCCAAAAAGAAGCCAGAGGACTAAGAAACTTTGATGGGATAAAAGTGGCCCAATAAAAAGCCTAGACTGAGTTTTCAGAATAATGCTATTCATGGAGTGGTAGAATGGCCTCCAACAGTGCATTTTTTGTAAGAAAAAAAGTTTGTTGGTTACTTCGAGCAAGTTCTCACCATGCTTTATGCAGTGACTTCCAACAGAGAACCTGAAACATGTTACACAACTCATTCTAGAAGAGCTCAAAACTCATATGATGTTTGAAATTGTCACGACGTGGGGTTTTATTCTTTTGCTTGAGTAACATGAGGCGCTCGAAATTATCAGACAACGAGGAGCGCACAGGGAGCCAATAACACATCTGTCAATATAAAGTCACATAGATAGTCCTGTGCTTAGAGCACCTATCCAAGAATTAAAAAAAGGATGAAATACATTTGTTTTTTACACAGACACCCATTATAAAACAGAGTATTTAATTTGATCTAATCTCATCTTTAGTTCTCCTCAAAATGCATGAAAAGGCTCACTTTGTCTTGACTAAGTAAATGTGCACAAGTAGTTTTATGGGTTTTATTATCTGACCATACAGCACCTTGCACACTTGGCTCTCAGTTTGGTGAGGATCAGATGATGCTACAGTCGCCATTAACTGGAATAGCAAATTTATAATAAGAGATCTCTTTCTGGGGCTAAAAATATGAGCCTGTGTTCAGTGCAATTGTCCTCGATATCAGGGGAGGTTTTATACATGTGCAAAGTGTATCAGTGTTCCTTAAATTTGTGGAAGCTGTTCTGATGTATTGGTGGAGCACGTGAGCTCCAACGCATGCAACATATGCACTCACACACGTACTCACTCACTCACACACACACACAAGATAGAGTCTTCTGCCACTTTCTATCTGGCAATATATTAATCTTGTGTTTCACATTCCCTAAAAGCTTCACTATTATAACATAATTACTGCTGAAATTGACCTTTAAAAAATATACCAAATTTCAAATGTCTTTAAACCCCTCACTGAGCACCATTTTTCAATTTCGCATATTGTTTTCTTTTTTAGGAGAGGTGGGACAAAAGATGGGAAAGAGGATTAGCAAATGAATGTCAGCATGTAACACATGCATGTAGTGATAAAATCTTGAGAAAATTTACCTGCTCATTTTTAATATCCAGTCTTCAAGCAGTTACAATTTCCCTTAAGGTAAATGAAAATGTAATAAGACTAACTAAAATGTTGCATTTGTGTCTCACCCTTCCCTAAAGTAATTCAGTGAATCAGTTTAGCTTCACTAATATTCAAATGTATATCTGATACTGGCAATATAAAAGTTCAAGTACTCCTCAGCTTCTAAATATATTTAAACTACCTTTATTAGAACATGCACTTTCCTAAATTTGTATTAGTACCTAAAATTGGTTGTGGTTCTAACTATCCTTAAAGGAAAACATAACCTTGCCTACAAATCAGATACTAAAACTGTGTGTAGAGGCAGATTTCTGTAACACATCTAAGACTGAAAAAGTGCATATTACAATGCACCGATGAACTTGCATATACTTACATTATTGTGCAAATAAGAAGGTGTAAAAGCACATGGTACAAATTCCATCCTGCATAATTTGCATCCAGCTTCATTCCTTTCATCTCACCACCCCCAGGAAAGGGAGGGCAGAGGACTTGGAGGAGAGGGAAAGGAGCTCCCATCCTCCACGGCTGCTTTCCACTGCCATGGTGTGTCCCTGCAATGGTATGGGGCACCCAGAGGAAGGATTGCTGAGGAAGGGTGCTGTCTCTTTGGCTGGTGAAAAGCTGTCATGATTATTCACATGGGCTATTGTAGGCAAAGCCCAACTGGAGAAAAATGGTTAATGGACCTCTCTGTCTTCTACATAGGCAAATGTATGCTCTGCCTGCGGGGAATGCTTATGCATGTGTGACTTGACTCACCCTTGGAAGTATATGCTCAAAGGACGCTTTGAAATCTCACACTAACAACACCCACTTAGGCTGTGTCAGGAGGGAGAGGAACAAAAAGTGAGAAGCAATGGTACCTGTGAGGCACATGCTGCCCTTCAGAAGTTGCTCTGAGCACCCAGCAGTGCCATGTGTGTCTCTGAAAACAAGTGTAACTCTGGCTTTACGCGTAACTTCTCAGGCCACTTACAGAGTCTCAGCTCTTTCTTATCAGCATAGGTGCCCACATCTCCGAGCAAAGCTGTGGCCTGAACAACACCCGGCAGAAGAGGCGAGATGTTGCCTGCATGCTCTACAAATCTTCCCTCTGTTTGGTTGAGACCCTTTCCTAACTGCCCAAAAGGATGCTGACACCCCAATGGGATGCAGCTTTGGAGAACGAGCAACAACTCTGGGAAGGACACATGCACCAACAGGCAGGCAATCATACCACTAAAGCATGGGCTGGGCAGCTCCCCCATGGAGGTAAACGGGGACAGCTTCACTGCAAAAAATGCTTTTGTGTCCATTTACTCCAGCTGAGGATCCAGTCCATTATTTCCAATTAGGTTTGATGGAGGATTAATCCAATCTCAAGTGTCAGTTTTCTGCCCCCTGACAGCTGCTTACGGCATGAGGCGCATGCTGTAACCTGCTAGCCCACCTTACCTTTCCCTTTGTGAAAAAATGCCATGCAGAGTCAAGCTCGCTAGAAATGAAGACAAATGAAAATCATTGGAAATCTCATTAGTGACCATCCAACAGCTTCGCTGAAAGGTATAAGGTTTTTGCTTTCCTTTGCACACACTTGTTTTAGGTTGTGGGGTTTTGTTGTGCGTGTCATACACACGTGCACACACACGCCTCCTTCTTCCCTTCTATGGGGCGGCGAGATAATGCAAATAAATTGCTATGCCTACCTTGCGCAGAGGTTTACATATTGTCCTGTTGATAATGGTTTTGGTATGCTTAATAGGTGTAACTGGGAAATATCTGCCTGTATCACTTCTGAAGTTTGTGTATTATCTAACTAGCTCACACTGTTTTGGAGGTTTTAAGCCCTCCATAAGAAGTCTTTTTGCCTGTGAATCTTTTATGTTACACCTAGGTGTCCTCATTATAAGGGCTCTACTATTTGACAAGCAACGCTTGTCTCTACAGTTGGTGATGAACACAGCATGACAGGCAATGTGTGCCTCTGTCCAAGGCACTGAATCACAATAAAATGGTAAATTACTGTCTGTCATAGTAGAAACTGCAGTGACTAATATCCAATTCCCTATTCTACATAAGATGAGGTGGGGTGGGGGGAGGGTGCACTCGTTTGGTGGTGGTGGTAAAAGATATTGTTACATTTCTTTTTATTGAATCCTTGCGATTGAAAATGTACCCGGACACTGAGAAAGGAAGCAAAAGAGAGGTTTTAGCAGAAGGAAAAGGATGAATTACTAGCAAATGGCATTATCACTAGTGCAATTTTGGACAGCTCAGAATTTGTTATTGTTTGGGGACCATCAGGATAGAGATATTTGCAAATGGGATTCACTCTTCTCACTCCTTGGCAGAAATACGGAATTCAGTTTCGATTAAAATGCAGTAATAACTGAGAGTTGGACTGTGTGTCACTGCTGCTCAGAAAGGCCCCCATTAGAGAAGCCTCTATTTTAAAACAAGCCATTCATCATCAGAGTATAATTTCCAGTAAATATATTGTTTGTTCAACTGTAATGCTAGAGATAATGTTTAAAATTCTCCCCTCATATCTCATTATGAAATAATTGATAGCAACATGGCCATTTCTTTTAATTTGTGAGGGTTTTTTGTTGTTTTTCTCCCCTTCTTGCTTTAAGGCAACCTCTTGAAACAATCAATATCAGCAGTTTCAAAAGTGTGATACAATAAATAAATCTCTCAGACAATGACAGAGAACATCCTTATTATAATAAATTTACTATAAATAAAACTGTATATGATATTCCTAAGAGCCATTTTACATGAATGCCTTCAAATTTTGTGCAAGTAGAGAGGAAAAGGGCGGGAGGGGGAAGAGGACAAAGATGTGTGTTCAACAAATTGCTTCATTCTCGAAATATATTAAATTTCTCTTGCTGTATGGAGCATGTAGAGTAGACTCCTCCACCTTGCAAAAATACATTGCATTGTTTGTAGTTGTTTAATGTTGGCCTTGATATTCATAAATGACTGGATTATATGCATCCTTTTTTAATGAAACACATTGCTACAGCAGAGTTTGTAGCTCATCTATTGTCCCACAAAACACTTTTGTAGTCTTTCTGTTGAAATACTGTTATAGACCAAAATCAACAAGGATCAGTTTCTTTTGCCACTGAGGTCCAGCTTTGAAGTGACCCAACAAGAAGACACCAAATGGGTTTAAATATCATCACAGGTCTGAAATATAGTTTACATCCTGCTTGGTACAGTACGAAAATTACTGTTTTGCAATCTTTTCCTCTCACTTCGTATGCCACTACCCTACACTTCTTGTGAGCCTGAATATTTGGAGAAAATTTCTCCTTTCCTTCTCCTTCCCATCCCTGCTGGCTTTCAGTAAAACTGGGGCTCCACTGAGAATTTGGCACCCAATTTTCTCAAGCCTAAAGCATGTTCTTTAATTTAAGTACATGCATAAGTAATTTGTTAAAGAGGAATCAAACATATGGTTAACCTTACAGAAATGTCTTTGACTTTGAACAGAGATGCTTCAGGTGCCTCCACAAAAGACCAGAAGAAGGAAGAGCAGATCTTTACGCAAGACTTGCAGTCTGTTAGGATTTAATATTGGTACTGGGACACTGTGATATAGAAAGTGTAAAATACAGGCAGGTATAAAGAAAACAGGCTTCCCTGAAATTTTGGATTGTTTTGATCGAAATACTACTTTGCTGGAAGTCTTATGCTTTCATACTGACTTGTGCTGGTATTATAAGAACTTCAGAACTATATTATTTAGGGAAAAAAAGGGAGAAATAATACCTGGTAGGTAGTATATATTTTGTTATTAATAGTAATACTTGGCACTCACATGTCACTTTTCATTTCCAAAGCACTTTACATAATTAACTAATTCATCTTCCCCATCCCTGCATGAGATGGAGCTTTCCACTGAGGCAGCACAGGAGCTCATACATTCAGGACTGACACTGTTCATAGAGCAATCAGGCTACCCAGGGACCACTTCTGGTTGAAAAACAGCTGACCTGCCCTAAGGACAAGGCTGCCTTAGGACATTTTGCACAGATATGTGCTAAAGGAGTATTTACTTTGAAAATGTTGGCACGTGGCTCCCCATTACTCACCCCAAAGTTCTGCATACCCGTGCAGGGAGGGATGCTGTGCAGTGCCTGTCCTAGTGACGCCCCTCACCAGGGCTGTCCCTGTGTCCTGGTGATTCCATGGCCCTCTGGGTACTTACAGGGCACTGGGGATGGGTTGCCAGTGTCATCAGTGTCTCCACACCCATAGGACCTATATATCCATTCAGAAACATCTTTGGCCTTCAGAGGGAGCTGGTGGACACAGGGTGCTGCCTTGGTCCAGGTTTATTGGCAGAACTCACATGTGAGGAGGTTTCTAGCAGAATCCGCCTTTCCTCCAGCTTAGATTGGCACCAACATTTCTAAAAAAATCACAGCAGTGACAAAGGGCACCCTGTGGACTTGGCTTGAGGCTCCTTCTCAGCAACTCTATTTGCTGACATGATTGTATTATTTTTATCTATATTTCTTTTCCCTATAGGATGACAAAATTTTCACATCAGGACCCAATCCAAAGCATCTTGAGATCTGCTTTTCTGCCTTTTTCTCTATGGTCTAGTCATATTTGTGGATCAAATAGAGATAACTTCCACCCTATCTGTAAACAGCTTGTGCCAGAGAAGGCTTAGGTTAGCCATTAGGAAAAGATTCTTCACCCAGAGGGTGCTGGACACTGGAACAGGCTCCCCAGGGAGGTGTTACAGCCCCAAGCCTGACAGTGTTCAAGAAGTGATTGGACAGTGCGCTCAGACACATGGTGTGAATTTTGGGATTGTCACATGCAGGGACAGGTGTTGGACTCAGTGATCCTTGTGCGTCCCTTCCAATTCAGGATATTCTATGATTCTATGAACTGTTTTAATTCTGCCAGAGGCCCAGATATGCAATGATGACTTCAGTGGCACAGGTCCTGATCCTGTACTAGACACCGTAACAGTCATCTCCCAATGCCAAGCTCTAGGGAATAAACAGAACAAAACGGCAGAAGATAGTTTGAGGAAGCTACACATAGCAGAAAGCCCATGCACGCACCCCGCTTCTTTCTGCTTATTCCCCATTGATGCAGAAAAGCTCAGAGATAAACGACTTTTGTCACAGGCTCCCTAGTGTGTCACCAAAAATTAGGCTGCGCGATCTTCCCACGGGTTTAGGCACGTGCTGTGCTGGATGTGGGAAGCAATTAGCTTCCTTCTTGGTGCGTGGCCATTGGCACGTGCATAGGAGGGGCTCTCTGCCAGAAGGTGATTTGTCAGAACTCGCAATGAAAGTCAAACCCTGCAATTAGAGGGAGCGGCTGTACTTAAAAGAGAGATGTAGAACATCCCAGTGAACGCTTGGATTTATCATATTGAAAGAACATAGTCCTCTTTCTACGCAGTTGCAGTTTTTGATAAACGGCCTACATTAGGACACCTCAAAGGTGCACTGCATCATTAATTACCAGGGTATATGCTGAAAAGGAAGTTAATAAAACTTGTCTCCTGCATGGAAGTGAGAAATCTTACTACCTGATGATTCCTGATGGAAGAAGATGTTTCTGAAGCCACATGTGCAACCTTGTAAAGGTAATAATAGCAAAACACTCAGGGGAGTCTTTTACGTTTGAGGATGGCATTTTTCTTTGTGATTTATAGGATACTAATGGCTTTTCTCTTTTTTTTTTTTTTTTTCCATTTTTGAGCCATGAGCCATGGTAAAAATCAACTGATGATGTTCAGATTCAGAGCAAAAAACAGAAAAGAAAACAGAACAGAATTAAATGGGACAAATATGAGTCTCTCTGGGAGGAATGCCAGCCACTAGCTCTGCTATTATTTTACTGGAGAATCTTATAAAACTCTAGCCATTAATAACAGGCTGCTGCCAGATATTGATAATTTATTCAAATTGTAGGTCTGGATTTGAGGGAGCAGGTGTTGCTCATGCAGACACTTTCAGAAAATGAATTCCAAAGAAACAAAATAACATTCCGTGCCATCAGTAGAGAGGAAAGACAGTATTTTAGTGTGCAGTCAACATCTGGACTGCCTTCTATTTTTATTGTCCCTCTCTCCCCTGGTTATCTCCTACCCATCCACCACCACCACCACTGGATGATTCTGCTGCTCTTTTTCTTTGGTGTCAAGTAAGTACATAAATAAAGTTTCACCTCCTGCTTGTGTTAAAATATATCTCACAACTGATTTCACTGGGAGTAATAGGATCTGACCAACTTCAAATAATTTTGAGCAGGAGAAAGGCCTCCAAACAAGTTACCTATTAAGAAGAATAGAAATTAATTTTGATCCAGAACAATTCCTCTAGTCATTTCAATGGTTTGAGGCTGCTCTACCCAATATGGCACTCAATTTTACCATCCAGCAAATTCACAGATGTTCTCTCTCTCTGTCTCTAAGTCTTGCTGGGTTGGAGGAAGACTGGGTATTCATAACCCCAAAATCTCATTGGCACAGACGCTTCAAATTGAAGCAAGCTGTTCTATCATCTTCTCCAGTTGTTGGCCACTTCATTTGAAACCATCCTAGAGACGGTGCAACAGAATGTGGTGTGTGTCCAAAAACTGTTAAATGTATTTCCTTGGGCACAGTGACAACTCTTGATGAACACTAAACTTCAATGCTTGCTACCAGTGGACTTCGTCTCTCCAAAAACATAAGCCAACATCTAGGATCAAATCCAGAGGTCATAGTGAGATTGTGTTGTCCAGATCTTATCCCTGGGAGGCCTCTTTGCTTTCTGCAGATCTGTGTAGTTCTGCACTGCTTGGGAAGGTGGGTATGTCCAAGACTGCCAAGGGAGCTGGGGTGTTGGTCTAATTTTCAGCAATTAACAAATGACTGTACAGACTAACATTCCCAACCAGCCCCATTTTACAGTTCCCATCCCTTCCCAGCTAATCTCATGCAATAACGTCTCTTCCAACCAGTTGCGTGTTGCCATCTGTCTCTGCTCCTGCTTGATCCCAAGTTGCCATCTGCCCCTGGCCATCTTTTTTTAGCTATACCCCATTTTGAGAGGTACATAAACACTGATTCTCAGGGGTCAGTCCTTCAGACTGTCTAGTCCAAACCTCTGACTGACATCCAGATTTCACAGGATTCAAAGACTGAGGGACACATTCTTGATCCACCCCCCTAAAGCACTAAAACATGCAGCCTTTTGCTTTGCACCAAGTGCTACAAAAGATTCTTTGCAAACAAAGGCAGTCAAAGATGGATTAGTCCAGCATGTGGGAAGTACCAAAGAAGGGAAAAAATATTCACAAGCAATTTATTTGCAAAGGATGTGCGGATGCAGTTGTGGGTCACTGCACAAGTGGAATAAGCCTAAGACTAGTTAAGAGTCTCTCTGTTTGCTCCCTACTGCCCTTCACCCATTGTCTGTAGTGAGAGGCATCCAGGGAAGGTTCTTATATGACAGGAGGCTAAAAGTGATTGCATCTAGTTTCCCCCCAAAGCTTAAAGTATGGGTTTTGAGACTTCTTCATGAAGAACTCTCACTGCTTCTGAGGCTGTCATGCTTGCAGGCTTGTTCCCTTTGTGGGAGAAACAGAGCTGAGCTCTCCCAACATTCCCCTGGGGAATTATCTCTCCCTTTTGTCTTCCCTGTGTTTAGGTGGAATCAAAAATCTCCAGGTTTCACTCTGACATTGACAGCACTTTACAACTGGATAGTAGAAGGGGAATGGAGTGGTTAGCTCATTTTCCATCCTTTGCAATGCTGCCTTGGCCTCCAATGTTGCACTTCTCATGCATGGAATTTTGAAAAGAGTGGAAGGACCGGGGTCTAAAAAGTGTCTCCTAATTTTTCCTGTGCCCAGTTACCAGCTGCCACTAACTTTGTAAACTTTATTGACTGCTGCTGTGTCTGGTGCTAAGTATCTTCAGACTCCATTCCAAGTAATGGGAAAAAAAAATGAGGGGCAATCAGCTAGTTCCATGATGAATGAAGCCCATGTCACTCAGAGAAAATGAATATTTCTTTGCAATAATGACCAGATGGTAGCAAGACTCAGATCCAAATTAAAACATGCATGATAAATGCCAAGAAAACACAGAAAGACAAAAACCCAACCTGGAGTGAAATCTCTCTATAAATCTTTCCCCCCCCCGCTCCACAACACAGGCACTTCTAATGGGAATTAAATTATTAAGAGATGTTGCAAGGAGAATACAAATGTGAGAGTCTTCCTCCTTCCTGGAACTTTTTGAAAGAGTATTTCAGCTCTGCCAGCTGGCTTTTCTTCTCCATATGAGACAGCACTGGGCTGAATGGGATCTTTTCATGTAGAATCACAGGCAAAATACTAATCCAGAAAATAAATTATACATTGGAGTTGGCATAGAAATAGAATATATTTTGCCTCCTGCAGAGTTGACCTATGGAACTCCTTGCTGCAAGAAATTATTGCAGCTGAAGTTTTTAAGGAGTTAGAAAGGGGGTAGTATTTGCAGATAGCAATACCATTCAAAAATAGTATTAAACAGAACAAATGTGGATAGAGGTTTTACGATATCTTAGTTCCAGGTAGATACTAAAAATACATTAATGGCATTAAAAAGAAATGCTCTTATGAAAAACGTAGAGTTCATAATTTTTCTGATGTTTTTTCATGAGGTATGTGATATTTGAAAATGGTATGAACATGACAAAGGACAACAAGAACTGCTGGATCTGATCTAACATGGCATTTCCAGCAATATTTGAAGGAAGTCTGTGTTTTGGCACCCTTCTGGATGGCTGCTGGGCAAGCCAAACCTAGCCCTTCATGGTCCAACCAAGAAATACCCTCAAAAATCTTATTTTAAACAGTCTGTTTCTGATCCCACATGATCCTTACGTCCTCTTCCTTCTATTTGCAAATCTCATGGTGATACAAAACGGATGGTGTCTAAGGGGGCTGGCTGGTTCCTCCCTGTCAGCACTGACACCTTTCCCCAGCACTAAGTTAATGAGAAATATTAAATTTCAGAGGCACACACACACTTCAGAAAGAAACACGGTGTTTGATCCCCCCAAACTGCCAAGCTCTACTTAAAACCGATAACAAATGTTCTTCCACAGCAAGATGTGATTAGCTTTTATACCTGTGCAGATTGTACAAACACACAGGAGGGAGCTTTTAAATATCATTGATTTGCCTATTTGAAATTATTAATTTCAAATTCGGCTGGAACAACCTTTGCTAAATTACACTGTGCCAGTGGGAGTTAGACGACCCACAAGTCTAAACTTAAGTTAAGAGTGCGAGGGGAAAGGGCTAAAGAAGAAGAAAAAAAAACCTGAAACAACTAGAAGTCCATTTAAACTCAGTAGGTTTCCAGTTAATTACATTTTCACACCTATCCCAGTAGTTACAGATGTATCTATAATGTATGCCTGCCTTGGTGGTTACAGAATACTGCATTCTCCACAGACTCTATGAGCCAGAATTTCTTCCCTATATCTGAAAGACCTTCCATTTTAATGACAGTCACATCCAAATACTGTCTTGATTCAATTGTAATGGTTCAAACTAATTTCCTTCCCCCTTGTATCTCCCTTTCTTTCCCCTTCTATTCTCCCTAAATAATGGGAGCAACTGGATGTCACACATGGAGACATCACTGACATCTGGAGAAGCTTGTTTGAGGACGTACCCATCATGTAGCTGTGCAGTGGAACAGATCCATGGGACTACTTCTCATCACAGCATTCTCACCCCATCCTCACAACATACACCATTTCTCTTGAATATTAATGCACCAAGTCTTCCCCTCTGCAGCTTCTTCCCAGGATGGGAATGCACTTCCTCTCAAAAGGATTTCTCCTCCTTAACCCTGTGTGAGGTAGGCCAGAAGTCAATTTCCCTGGTGTTGTTTTTTGGTTGTGTGTTTTTTTGTTTGGTTGTTGTTTGGTTGTTGTTGTTGGGCTTGTTTTTTTTTTTTTCTTTAGGAGGAGATGAATTACCATCTGGAATTGCCTTTTCCTCCATGCTGGCTCTACAGGGAGACACAGATGACTAACTCAATCACAGGTAAACTTTCCAGATACCTAAATTGAACCAGATGAACTCCACCCTGAAAGGCCTGTCAGTGTCATTTGATGAGGCTGTTGCAGAAAGGACTGAATGTGGGTACACCTCTGGAAGGGAAACTCATGTTACTGAGCCCACTCTGTATCTTCAAAAAGTTCCTGCACCTTTGAGATGGAGGAATAAGAAGTGGAGATGGAGTAATTCTGCACATCCCCTCCATTCTGCTATCCTTTCCTGTGGAATGACCAGCTTTTATGAGCTTGTCCCCTTGGGCCAGAAGTCCTCAAGTCTTCTTAGTAGCACTGGTGAAGTGACCAATTACTGTACTCCTTAGATTGTAAGCATTTGGCCTCTCTAAATATCTCTCATGTTCTCCTGCATCCATATGAACAACTTCCTGCTAGAGGTTCTGGATGATATTATCAGCCCTGAAACACCAAAGGCTTGCAGCACAATCAGAGGTTTCTCAAGGTCTCCCACAGAAACTACAGCCATCACAGACTGTGTCCATCTTTCGGCTGCTGAACTAGAGATGCTTTCTCAGCTTGCCCTCTATGCTGCACACCTCAAATGCTGTAATTGAGGCAGACTTCAAACCCAAAACCAACAAAAATAAAAATGACCACATACCTAAAGTTTGCCACCCACGAGCAGAAAATGAGAGAAGAGGCTGCACTGGGGAGAAACTGGTCCAATTGCTTAATGCATGACTGGAAGGCACTCTACTATGCTAGTGCTGAGGATGGGATGAAAACCTACGAGGAACAGAACAGCACTCAAGAGATTATTCACAGCCACAGCGCAAACAGTGAAAATTTACTGAAGTATATAGACCACCCAACTGTGCAGCCAAATGAGCTTCATAGTAATGGAATTTCCATATCCCCCGAATTATATCTCACTAAGGTTATCCTGCTGTTTCAAAAACAAATTCAGTCTAGATGGTTGGAGCCCAGGTGATTAGAATACAAGCCATAGGGAGAAGATAAACCATCTAAGTTGATAAAGACAATATGGATTGCTCTGACAGAGCAAAAACATAAGCATTCAAGAAGACAAACACGTTGTGGAAATGTGGCAGTGTTACAGCTAAGACTGCAGAAACACCCACCTGAAGCAATATCGTACTATCTGAAAAACCAACCTGTGATTGCTGGAAAAGGCAGCTATTCATCTTGTGTCAATCAGCATAGCTCCATTGATGTCAGACTCTCTTCTTGGTACTGTAATGTGCTGTTTTTGCTAATATAATGCAATATAATTTCACACTTTTTTAAACTTCAATGAAGTTATGCAGGCTTCCACGAAGTGAGGGTTTGGTTGACAACCTTATTATGATGCATATTCAAAAAAAGGCAGAGTTAAGATTACAGAAGCAACATTAACCTCCTTTCCTGATGCCTGAGTGCTCAATTGCAGAGCCACAGCATTGCTGCAGTGTGGTTTGCTCCCAAAACACATCAGCCCCTTCTAACCACTTCCATTTACACTGCTTTCCCTGCATGTCTTGAAGAGCATTATAAACGCAATTGAATGCAGCTTCCCTACTCAGTTATGACAGCTGATCTCCAGGTGGCAAAACTGATGCTGCAGGGTGTTGGCTGGTTCAGAGAGGTCACACTGGCCTCCTCTATTTCTTACTGATTTTTCGCTTTCTATCTGATTACACTTTTATCAGCAGCAGTAAAGAGGAAGCCATGGCCAGCACCTTATTCTTTCTAGAGGCTGTTCTATGAGCTGGGGAGGGTCATGTCATTGTCCAAGGAGAGGCTTGGGCTCAGGTCTTATGCTCTAGCCATCCCTATTGTTTTGCTACTAGTGTACAGACTGGCATGGTGCTATCTCTGGCCAGCTAGCACTCTCATAAGCAATAGCTGGGCACAGCTGGGGAAGTACCACAAACCAGGAATCTTTCCCAGTAGGGAGAATGGATGTTGCCATCTGGTTTTAGGGAGAAGAGTATTTCTAGACACATGGGCCTGAGTTATACTAGTTCACTTGACTGCAGAAGAAGAGCAAGTCTGGGACTAGAGCAGAGGTAGCTGCTCAGAGACCCCTCTCCTGGCACTAACATCTGCACACTGACTCCACCTATTTCCACCCAGAGCTGTTTAAGTGAGGCACCTCTACTAAGACACAGGAACAAAGTCTTACACAGAGCACTTTGCAAGTGGTAGGTGCCTCTGGATGCTGAGAACATCCTGCTCTGAGAGGCTGGTCAACTGAGGATTGATTCTGGTGTCCCTGATGTCAGCTCATAGCTCCTGGGTGCTGAGGACAAGACCAGCTGAGCAGGAGAGATTCTCCTTTAGGGGACAGGGCTCAGCCACGTTCCCTGGCTCTGAGTGCTTACTCAGCAAAGTGAGGGAGGGAATGGGAGGTGGGGGAAGACAAGGAGAAGGGGAAGAAAAATATACCCTACCAAACCAAATGAAAATGTTTTCAGCTCCTGTCAGGAAAAGAAATATTGGAAATGACATCAAGTCAACACTCATTGATTTTCTTTTGTTATGACCATTATATAGAGCCTTTGAATCCCTTACATTTTCCTGACTGGCAAATGTTGTCTGAGCACCTTAACCCAGAGTCTCTGGGACACCCTCTCCCATCTTCTTTTTTAAAATTATTATTATTATTATTATTATTTTTCTCCTCACTGTTTTTAAATCATTCTTTATATAACAGTTGTTTTTCACATTAAATAGCATCAGATGAGAGCTTGCCATAGTCAGAAGAATGAAACTGTCATCTCTAATTTGCCTGGCAGAAGACGCGTTGACAGGAAGTTGTCTGTGGTTGTTTAGAAATAAAATAATGCTCTGAGGAGAAGTGCAGAAACTTAATAGGACTTTAAAAACAACAGGAGCCATGGGGACTGCAGATGGTTCCTAGGCCTAAGGACTAAATAAACAATGATTTTATAGGCAAGAATGTAGCCTAGGGGAGATGGCCTCTAAAGAGATGTTCACACATATTGTGTCCAACATCATTAGACTGCCCGGTGGGAGCAAACGTTCAGCAGTTAAAGACATTTTGAAAAGGAAAAATCAGCCTCAAAAGATGCTTTAAATGAACAGGAGGTGGAAGAGCAAACTGTCTGAAGAACTTCGCGCAGCTAAATGACTCACCAAACATCTGTCTCAGGGACCAATAATTTGAAACTGATTGACTTACTGGGTGTAAAATATATAGATAAATGTAGAGGAAAAAAATAAATAAAAAATATCCAAAAGGGAAGGTGGGATTTGCTTCGGGAAAACAAGAGATGGGGCTTGGTGAGCAAGGGGGATTGGGAGGGAGAGATTCAGAAGTAAGTAGTGATAAAGGCACAGGGGATGAGCTCTTTCAAAGGTCCAGAGTACAGCTCATATTCCCTCTTTCTCTCTCTCTCTGAGGTTTCATTTAAGCCTGGCACATTTGAGTGCAGAGATTAGGAAAAAAAAAAAAAAAAAACAAAATAAAAAACAAAACCAAAAAAAAACCCAAAACAACGACAACAAAAACCCACAACCTGATATTCTCTGATTGAAAAAGTAAACCCAGGGACTAGCTTCAAAAGGGCTCCAGTGCTGTGATTTTGAAAATAAGGGCCTTGGAACACCAAGTGCAATCTTCTACCCAGGGCTGCTAAACCCTTTCTGCCAAGCCATTTACATTTATAAGGCCTTCAATCATGTGGGTTTTCTATTTTTCTTTCTTGTCCCCCTTCCCACCCCTACCCCACCTCCTCTCTCCCTCTCCTTTCTGCAGAATGCTTATTTCACACTTGCTCTTTTGTTACACCTGTTTGCAAGAGGGTATTTCGCAGTTAACTTCAGCTGGCCTCTTCATATTTATGGCTTTTGAGATAGACAGAAGGTGGGGTGAGGGGAAGAGCTGAGCCAGGCTTTTTGTAAAGGGGTGTGGTAAATTTTGAATCTAACATTTTTTGGCTGTAGAGTTAGCTACAAAGAAAGAAATGTTGATGTTGCAGCTGCTTCTGGAGAGACCTTTTTCTGCTACAGATTGAGAAGAATGGTGAAATGCCTATTGCGTTAAAGCCAAATCCTTATTTTTGTATCTTGATAGCTATATATAGAGAGAGAGATAGATGTTAGAGTGCAAACATTTTCCTAAATTAATTACCTGGGAATAAGCCACCATTTCTAAAATAACAAATTATTTTTCAACTGGAAATATCAGATATTTTTTCTTGGCAGCAATATCAAAATACAACATTTTGACAATTTCTTGAGATTTCTCTCTGATTTTTTTTTTTCAGTTGAAAGACACTATTTTCAATGATTTTGCTTTTCATAACAAACTTAGAAACAAAAGAAGCCATCCAAGCCAAGCAAAATACAGTTTATTGGAAAATTCCTGACCCTCTCACTGGACAAGGTCTGCTTTTGTTATCCAATCTTACTTTTTAGCCTTTCCCTGGAGTTGGCAGATTAATTGATACGAACCAGGTTGACCTTTTTTTTTTCCTCATTTGAGGGTACTTGGATCATATTCTGTGTCCCTTGAAGCAGTAGAAAAATAGCACCAGTGCTCTTGAAACTAACAGGATGCTCATCACCTTGGGTTTGTAAGACGAACACCAGATAAAGAGAATCAATAACCTATCTCAGAGCAGCAAAAACATTAGAGCAAGCCCTTCCACACAACCCTCAAAGGCTCACAGTGAGTCACCATCAGCAAATGCGGATGTTGTTTATGCCTCTCACGCTATCAAGATAACACACTAGAAATAACACCACTATTTAGATCTCATGTAGCATTTGTAGGAGGGAAACAAGCCTCGCAAAGCTCTTGGCAAAAGCAGTTGAGGCACCACTATCCCCATTTTGCAGACTGGGCACGGGAGGAACCCCCAAGAAGGGTCTGGAAGTCAGTCTGGAGACACTTAATGAGCATCTCAGTATCCCAACACTGGCCCATGGTCCCTCCTGTTGTCCATCTCAACAAAGGCATCAGTGGGGAAACCATCTTTGGCTGCAGCAGTTGAGGTGGACAGCTATTTCAAACACCCTTGTGGAAATACCTGACCTGTCCTGGCATGGACAGAAAGGGTGATTCCTAATTCTAAAAGTCCAACATATCTCTAGAGAAGGAGCAAGTGGGTGCTGCTGGTTTGAATGGACATTGAGGACCAAGGCTGATTCTACCACTACTGCTCAGTTTCCATCTCTGTGTGCAAACTTCATCTACTTTCTTATGGCAGTGTTTTTAAATGTGGGTGCCTGAAATTAAATGCCTGCATCCTTATTCTGACACCAAAATATTTGGCCTTCATCTCAAAGTTGCTAAGCAACCATTGCTCACACTGGAGCCAGTGGGATCTGCAGACACACAGCAGTGCCATCTCCAACAAGCAGGTCACTCCTCTGGTCCCGAAATGCTGAAAAAGGTTGATGTGTTTAAGCACCTGATTATGAACTTTTTGACCCAAAATTCTTCACGTCTCAGTGGTCCCTTCTGTGAAATGGTTATTGCACCTCACTGAGTGTGGGGATCTCTCCTGCAACATGTCTGAAAAACACCTTGGACTGCCTGGGTGAAAGAAATTGCAATAAAGAAAGGGGAAAAGCAGAGAAAAACAGGTGGAAACCCTGACAGACAATGATATGGCGTTGAGGTGGTGCAGCGTATAAGCAGCTTTCATTTTCTGCAGCTGTACTGTATAATCAAATCCTCATATTAATAAATGGCATCTCAAAGACAAAGCCTTCCTAACTGCATATGACCATGCAGAGTCCTATAACAGGCATTTGGAAAGCCATGCATGGGGGCTGGGGTAGGGAGCTGAGGACTTGCAAGCAGTTAGGAGGTTCAAAGAGGCTCTAAAAAAACACTTACTGTAAGGATGGACAGTCTGATCTTCGGGCCTGGCTAACAGTCAGGTTTATTTGCAGCTGTGCAGGCAAACTGGCTTGCAGACCAACCAAAATGCAATGTGCTAGGACAGGTTGTATCTGAGGAGGGGGCATGGCCCATATCCTGTTCCTGTGGGATGTATCAGGTCAAGTCAAGGGCTGTGCAAATGTCTTAATACCTTAGTCTGGCAGCCTGAATGCCTGACTTGGGATCAGGGTGTTCCTGGTCTATTGCATTATATTAAATAGTGACCAGGAATTCTCCCTGCCACTGGAACCTGGTGATTCTTGTGCTTATACTTTTACACTCTCCGGTTAGGTGTATTTTCGTCTGCATTATGTATTATGGAACTAAACAATCTGCTGGATGGTTAGGAAATTAAGATGAGCCAGAGACCATTCTTAATGTGTAGTGTGCATGGGAACACCCTGTTTTAGAAGCTAAGAGACTTTGATAACACAAGATGCTCTGTCTTGGTTGATGTCAGTGACTAGGAGAGGTCCCAACCACATTTGACAGTTACCACAAAACCAAGAATCTGAACATCTTTCATGTAGTCCAGTTTCCTGAATACACTAAACTGATGTATTTCGCCTATCAGTTTCTGAGTGCTGCTTGTTTGAACCAGAGTCTCACTTTATAAGAACATTTAATAGCAGATTTTGTTCGTGGTTTCTTCTGTGCCACATACTGCATTAACAGATATTAGTCAAGTGAGTCTCATAAAAGACCTATGATGTCACATCTTCATAAGCATTTCTTAGGGTAAGGAAAGTGAATATGCCTCTTGGACTAAGCGGAACCTTAGCAGAACTAGGACCAATGCTGAGATGTAGGGATTGTAGTTTGCTCCACAGCACATCTCTGATGGGTGAAACTCAGTCCTGCAGAGGTGAGTAGGGTACTGTCTGATATGGAGTCTAGGGTGGGAAACTGAAGATGCTGTGGTGTATCATGGTCAGTAGCTGACAACAGCTGAGGAGAGTGAGAACAGAAAGCTTTGTGGTAAGACATGAAAGGGGATGAGGGACATTCCTAGGGGTACTATTGTGGTTGTGTTCAAACAAAAATCACAACACTTGAAGTTTGGTCCATGAACCACCACCCAGATGCTGGGTGGAGTGGTTCTTGATGACAGTGGTGGCAGTGGGGAGGGTTATCTCTGCAGAGCACCTAAACCAAGGGAACAATCTGGCCCTGCATAGTTAAACTCTGGAAGTCATCATGCACCCAGCTCACACATGGCTCTTGTGTTACTAGGAGAGGGAAACATCGGCAAAGACATCAAGGTGATCTCTTCTGGGAAAGTCAAACTGAGATCTTTTTAAGCTCTTTTTGGACAGCAGCCACTAGAGATGGGCAGGAAAAGAGAGCTCTGGTGAACAGCTTTTCTGAAGGACACCACTCCTGAACATGCAGACCCGCATTCTGGGGCAGCCCAGGGTTGGGTTATGGGAACAGACACCTCTGAGCCATGTTAACTGTAGTCTTTGTAAATCTGAGCCTGAAATTCTTATTCACTCCCAATACACTATGTAATGTGAGTTTTTTGCATGGCAATCAATGACAAAGTTTCCAACAGTAGCATCTACTCTTGCCAGTACAATATGGAAGGATCAGACCCTGACGGTGGGAGAGGAAAGAGCCAAGAAATGCGTGCTGGAGTTGAAAGCTACAAAACCAGCAACTAGCCTGGACTTCCCCCAAATCCAATAGTAAATGAAATCCAATGAGACTTTTCTTTCGTTTCATCTTGCAAATGTTTCCTTGCCTCTCTCTCATGACAACTCTACAAGACAGATCTATACATACCTCTCGTGCTTTGTGTAGATGATAAAACTAAGGCATAGGCAGGAAGCTCTGGAGAGCTTGGATTCAGACTGGAGCCTTAAGCTCAGCCTTGTCTCAGGAAGGTGCCAGATAAACTGACTGAAGTGTCGAGAGTTGGTTGTTGTCAGCTGAAAGCAGGACTGTCTATGGGATGAGACAGATGCATTGCAGAAACTTGGTGTGGGGTGAGCTGTGGGAGCTGTATACGTGTACCTTTGCCTAGCTATATGCAACACCAGCTGTAACAACAGCTGTAACAACAGATCTTCCAACACCCCTCAGCAAATCCTGTTTGAAAACTGTAGTCCATTCCTGTCTATGTGAATGATTAATGCTATGGCCTTGTACATACAGACAAGGGCTCATCAATTTCTTTAAATGGTGATGGCTCTCGAATGCTTCACCTAATTTCAATGAATTTGCAAACCCCATTTCGTTTTACTCAAGCCTGTCCCCCAGGGGCCTACGTTGTGCAGCTTCTCTGAAAATGTGTATTACTTTAGATCTGTGCTTTGTAATCAGTTAACCACCTACTTAGCAGTGCTTGTCATTTGGGATTTTGTTTTTTTAAATAGTCTTAAATCTTATCAAAACAGGAGTCTTGAATAAAATTCTTTTTGATAACTACCAGTCATGGAGTCATTATTGGAAAGGGCAGCTGGTTGAGGACAGCAAAGCTGAGCTCAGTGCTGCTATTTGGAACAGACAGCTTTGTACTTAATAATGAAAAAAGTCACTGAATGTTTAAACTCTGTTTTCCTACACCCCTTAGCATGCAGTCTGATGAGTTTGACTCTCCTCTAGAGTGAAAGAGCTGATTCAAAACCAAAGTATCCTTCTTTGGTTAACAGTAATAACAATGAAAAAAAAAAAATTAAAAAAAACAGCATTCATGGTCATCTTAACAAATCGAAGCACCCAGTTTCATGCAGGAGCTATTACATGCCTTTAAACCAACACCTTCTTAAGCAGGCTATGAATAAAAAAAACCCAAACATTAAAGTAGAACAGACTTGTCATATATTTTAACTTTAAATTGTCCTATCAAGCTGATTAAATAAACAAAGAAAGTGGAGATTTATTTGACTAAGTGAAAAAGGTGACAAGGAAACTTTGGATATATTTAAGGATCAGATATGGTGCCAAAGCAGAAGTCAGGTGGAGAAGGAGGTACAGCTCTAAGACAGACTTTCCTTTGGACTACCTGGTTCCCCGCTCACCTGTAGCCCATGACTGTGAATAGACACCAGATCTGCAAATGAAACAAGGTTTAACTCACACTGTAAATGAACCATCTGCCTCATATACTCACACAATACCACACTGAGAGAGATTGGCCCTGGAAAGAAACACTGGATACAAACTCAGCAAAAAAAGTTCAGATTGGAGTTCTCATTTCAATCTTTTTGCTATTTTTGGCCCAAGTCTAACCATCCTAAACACTAGAATAACTTGGTACAAGATTCTGGAACAACCTTTGCACTTCATATTATTAAATCTCCATCTACTGTCAGATATCACTCTTTAATTTTGTTTTTACCTCTTGCACTTGAGAGTTACAGTTCAAGTAACAAAGGCTGTACAAAACACAGATGAATCATGCAGGCAGGTTAGGGTGAACAGCTCTTGTATTACTCACAAAAGCCTGAAGAACGAGATGAATTATGTGCATGCCAGTCGTTGGGAGAAGATTCATTAGACTACTGGGCCTTGAGCTTGGTTAAAATCACACCCTTCTAAATCACGCTGGAGAGGTTTTCTGGTGCAGGGGATAACTCACTAGAGAGAGACTGTGAGAGCTGGGGTCTAAGGAGGCTCTGACACGGACAGCAATATGACCTTGGAAAAGTAATTTTCACCTCTGTGTCTTTGTTTCCCCTCTTATCTTCCCTGTATGGCCTCACAAAATCTGCAGGTCAAGAACTACTCCATCTTATTATGTGTAAATATGTCATTCAGGACCCTCAAACCACTTGCAGAGGACACCTGAAGTTGCTACCAGAAAGCAAAAGGTGATGCTTAGCCCATACGTGCATGTGCAGTCAGAGAAACCACAGTATGAAGGCACGCTTCTCATGGGAAGGTATTGCGCAATGACAATGAAGTGAGGGAACACCAGGGTTTACTTCATCAAGCAAAAGCCAAAAACAACTGGAAAGAGGGAGAAAGAGTAACTTTTAAGATCCAGCTCCCACCTCCCATGTGAAAATCAAGGTTGGCCCAATAGCTGCAGAAATTTTGCACAACTTTAAAGGAGCAACAAATACAGAGGCCAGGGGCTGTGTGTACCAGCAAGCAAGATGTGAGAAGCCTATTAAGCGTTAACTATAAACAAATACAAAAATGAAATGAAAAAGAAAAAAGATCTGAGATCAATACTCTCTCAAATGCCTGTCTTATCAAGCCTGGCACGTTGATTGCAGCCCAATCAAAATGACCTGCTGTAAATGATTCCCAATCCTTTTCTCCTTCATTTTTATTTTTTCATTCCTGTACTCAGATAATCTTTTATTGATATGATGCACGCTTGTAAGAACAATGCTGCAGAGATTGTGGGCTTGCATCATTTCACAGGCAATGTCATGTTCAGGACTTTTGCATCCCATCTACCAAAAGTACAGAGGGACACAGGCAGGATTTTCAAAGGAATCTAACCCCAAACCACACAGATTTAAGTAGGGGTTGGAAAACCCAACATGCCAATTAAATTCATTGTGCAAAGGCTGTCCATAAGAAGGTAAGAAAAGAGTTTTTCTGCTTGATAGTGTTAATTTACATCAATGGATGATCTGGCTCTTTGTCTATCACTTCCATTTTAACGAAGGTAAAACTGAGGCCCACATAAACTAAATTCAGTAGTACAAAACTCATAGCTGTCTTGTTACAACTGAAGGAAATTACTGAGCATAATTAACCAGTGAGGGTAATTAACCATTGAGACTAGAGATGTGGCAATCTCTCTATTAGTCTGAGAATTTTCAAGGCAATTAGATATCTCTGGCTGAGCAAGAGGCTGTGGTACAGATGCAAGAGTCACTGAAATTGTGCAGTATGTGTGAGGCCAGGCAGAAGTGTCAAAGGCTACTCCTGGCCTTCAAACCTCCACGGAAGTAGTGCAAAAGTTGAAAGTGCTGTCATTATTTGTATCAGCCCTTTGTCTTATACTTCCCACAAGAGAATCCAGAGCTTAGCCATGAAATTGCAGTTCCACCTTTTCTCTAAGGGCTTGCAGCTTCTACACAAATCTGATATTTCTGAGTTTTCCATCCGAAATCTCTCCCTTAAAATAGCAAAAACCCCAAACAACTCTGGTCTGCTTCCCTCACGTTAGAGCCTCCATCTCAAAGGAATTCACAAAGGAATGTCAAAACCCCATATTTAAATGGCATTATTTGGACATGGTAAACAATTTGATTAAATAATTGCATGAACACTTTGAACGTATCCAACAACTCATGGGCCATCACACCTTCTAACTGTATGAGCTTGGCATGCTGGATGTTATGAGGCAACATCAGTGAAAACTCATGGAGCTGAACAAGGCAGAACCTGAGGTCTGAAATACTTCAGATCTGGAGGATGTTTTGATTTGATTCAAAATCATGCATACCAGTCTACTTCACAGAAAACCTTGATCATCCCTTGGCCACATGGATGAAGGTATATTCAGGCAGAGATGGGTTTTGTGCCGTTGGAGCAGCAGTCCATGGTCATTATTGATGTTTGATTTCAGTCAATGTCTTCCACTTCTGCTGTTTGCAACGGGACAGAACAAATCTCCCCACTGTCTCTTTCATCCATCCCATCTTTAGACACCACTCTCCAAATCCTCATTATACTGTCAGTCCCTCACATAGTGTCTTTTCCTATGATCCCTTCCTCCTCTTTAACTTCACTATCAACCTGCTTTCCCTCATCTTGAAACTTCTCTTTAGCTCCTCATTTCTGTCCATGCTTTTTTGCAGTCTCCAAAATCTCCCTCAATCTTTTCATGTGAGACATTTTTCCTCTTATCTGCAGCTGCTCAAAGTTTACTCCAGAGCATGTATATGTTCATTTTTTTCACAAGAGGTTGTGAAACAACAGAGGCATTTGGTAGCACCCATTCTGCAAGCACCTCAGCTCATTTGGCAGCACATTACTCATCAAATGGAATGTGTGGGCTCCCACACATCATTTGCTGTTCTTAAGGGAAGCACCTTGGGCTTGCAGGTCTAAAGTCTCATCCATAGTTTTCTGAAAACGTGCTGAGAAGAGACAATGGATAAACCAGTTGTCCTTTCTGAGAGGGCTGCTGGTCCAAGGGGAACACATTTCTCTTTCCAGTTCTTTTCCAACTATTAACATCTTTCTATTCTTTTCCACTTAAGATGACAAAAGCAAGTGAGAAAATCCACAAAAGTAGCAGAGGAACTTGGAAAGTTCCCAGGGAAAGGACCTCTAAGAAGAGGCTGATAAGGATATTTGGTGTTGTCTAGAAAAACCACCTAAAGTAAGGGTTAAATTTGGTCAAGAGACAGAGGGATCTGTGCCAGAAAAGATACCAGTAATTTCTGTAACACCAATGCATATTTTGTATAAGGAAAGCAAATGCAGAGATCTTGGAGTTGTACCTGAACCTACTGTAGGGAGTTATAAATGTCCCTGCCACTGAATAAAGTTAAGATAGGATTACCAGTTTATGTTACCATCATTGCCCAGTGACTGGATAAGCTAGCCAGGAGTAGACCAACTTCAAACAAATGTGACAGGGCCCAGAAACACCACCCAGCTCTCAAGTACATGCAGAAAAGGTAGGACATGAGCACCAGCCTTTGAATCACTGCAGACAGTGATTGTATCATCCTGCAGCCATCATTCTTCCAAATATAGAAGGGGATTCACTGACAACCTCAACTTCTTATCTTTGCTGCTGACCTTTACTGAGTTACACAATTGGTTTCCCGCACTGAAGAGGACTCAGATTCACAGTTTACTGACTGGCTGTCTCCACTTTTATGGTTTGCACTTTTACTTTATTATCTTTAATTTTCTTCTTCCAACTCTTGAGTGGGTATTAGAAAGTCAATACAAAACCTATTCCGGCCTTTTATTCTAAAATAACAGCACTAAGCTTGTTTATTTACACTGAGGCAAGATGATATTTGTGACAGCCTTGTCAATAGTTCAATGGCATGACGCTTATTTTTTTCTTTAAACTCAAATGCACTTTATTTTTGCGTGTTTGCCTGTCTCTCCAGATTAACTCTTGTTTTCCAGAATCAGTATTAATATTCTCCAAAGCATTGAAAAATTGGTCAAACAGCTGGTGAGCAAGGCACGTGGCCTTTGAATGTCTCACCCTGGGACAGAAGTGTGCTGATTACCATTAAGTGAAGGGTCAGCTTCTCATGCACTAATTTACAGTTCTCAGCTTGCTTAGTTGAACTGGACTATTTGGCAGAATTCACTTTTGCCAGCTAACAGGGAGTATTTGCGAAATCATAAATTATTTTGTAAAGGAGCCCCACTGTGATCTTCCCTCTGCAAATCCAGACACTTTTTGGCTTCTACCACAACTTTCTGGTCACCCCACTGCTGTTGACTGATATTTCTGTTCCTGGGAGCACCTGAGAAAGCAAGAATGAGCAGGAAATATTGTTCAGTACTCCCTTTGGGAAAAGGTAAATAATTCATCCCCTCCTTCAAGTAGCTTGATGCCCCACAGCCACATGAGAAGAAAACCTTGGTCAATTCTGATGGTGTTATTTTTCAGTCCTACTACATCAGAACATCTGAAGTTAGGTCCTATGCCTCAGTTTCCTTCTTCTAATATAGGGTGCATGTAAAACAATGCACTGCTTTGTTATAGATACTAGTTGATAAAACCATATATATATCCAAATTTTAAGTCTCAGAATGAATGGTGTGATTTTCAGAGGGTCTGCACAACCACTTCTCCCAAGAAATCAAAGGGAAGCGTCTTCCAATAATGGCAAACCCTCAAAGCCGTAAAAGTATGTAATAGCTTCCCTACAAAATTTAGTGTTGGGGTTGAAGCCCTCAGCACCAGAACAGTGCTTTAGCTAGGGAAGTTACCACTGCATTGCAGCCACTGCTGGAGGCTTTTGCTGCACTCTTTGGGTTGGTTGAAGGTGTTTGGCTTGTCTAGGAACACTGAAGAGAGAGAGGCAAGCACCCAGGAAAGGCTATTTTTCTCCTGAGAAGTTTAACATGGCTGAGATGCAAAGCACCTCTCTGTCTCCAAACACCATTAAAGCAGGTCCCCCCTGTTAGGTATGGGGAGCTATTCTTTCCTTCACTCCTGCCAGGGGAAGCTGGAGGCACCTGCAAGCCTACTCAGCCTGGGGCTGTTTCTAACAACACTCTGGGAAGGAAAAGTGGGCAGGACAGCCTGACCAGAGGGGGATTGATTCAGATCAAAAGGTTTGACTGTGATCAAAAGCCAGAAGTGGGGTTACTCATCTGAACTACGCAAAAACCTCAAGCCTGAAGAACAAGCATGTGAATTGAGGATGCCCTGTCAGCTCCTCTCCTCTAGGCTGATATAAAAGAAGCTCCCAGCATATTTTGTCTCAGAGCCATGGGAAGCCGTGATGAATAGTGGGACACTTCCTTTTGCTTTTCTTATAATTTCCTAGATGAACATTATCTACATCTCGTAAATCCAAACCAGGTAGGCTCTTCTGCTCTACCTGACTACTTTTGGAGTCACCAGCTATAGTGCATTTCATTGGCACTTTCTGTAGAAAGACCATAATACAAGTGTACATCCACCTAACAACATGTCAGACAGATAAAAGTGCCAACTTCACAGACACACGAAACTGAGGGCTCTGCCCTCAAGGTTTTACCAGATATGGTCCCTACCACCTGTTTTTTCAGATCACTCTCAACAACTTTGAGATGAAATACAAAAGTGAGCTTTTGTAACCTTAATGTGGAGATCTTTGCCATTGGAAATATGTTAGCTGCAATTCTGCAAACACATTCTTCCTGTAAAGCCTGGGGTGGACACGTACATTAGTGACAAGGCAGGTAGAAATCTATCCATCCACTTCTATTTGCAAGATCTGCAGTGCAAGTCTCATTGGAAAGTCCCAGTGTGGTAGGCAAGGTTATAACCCTCCCAGTGAAACTCCTAAAGTAGTTTGTGCTTGCATTGCACCAGCTTAACTTGCCTGTTCCCAGTGAAGCGTTTGCCGTCATAAAGTGCTATCTACATTTGGAGAACCTGGAGCCTTGTGTTTCTTTAAATCATGACTGTCAGAAGAGTTTAACCACCTTTCAAAAGGAGATAGGATATTGCCTAAATCCAATCCATTTTCATTCTGCATGGAGCAAATGGAACAAATGAACCCCATAACTCAAGACAACTCTTGTTCTAAGTTTGTAAGAACACCTGATGTCTGGTTTGAACACAAGCTAGAACTTCCCAATTACACTTGTTCTTGAACATTTTTTCAAGCTCTACCTAGCACACATAGGGTTTTTGTCTCATCTGCTATTCCAAGGCATCGTTTTGCCCGAAGCTTTTCTCAGACCATGGACCTGCTCTCAGAATTTACTGGGCTTCCTGTCCTTCAGTTGGTGTTTTGCATTGTTGCTGTGACCTACTCCAGAAGTACCTGCCTTTTGGTACTGGCTACAAAGAGCAATCTGACAGCTTCTGTGAGGACAGTGTGGAGGGAAGGCATACAGCAAGGGCAGAGGTGGGTCATGAATTATTTTTTAGCAGTAGACTGTGGAATTCAGATGTGGCTGGATAATTATTTCCCATCTTCTGTTGACCCTAAAAGTCAGTAAAGCTCCCATACTGCCCTTTGAGATTCCCCTTTCCTCCATATAACAGTGTGATTAAAATACCCTAGTTTGGCTCCGACCTATTTTGATGGTGCCATATGCCTGTTCCCCATGGATTTCTTCATTCTGGCTGTCAGCCAATCAAGGCTTCAGCTATCTGATCAGCTGCATGATTTAATGACCCTCTTTTTGTGGGGAAGGGCACATCTCTTTATAAAAACTGGTGAGATATCACATTTCACAGGATGACCTCTACTTTCGTAAGATGATGGGAGAAAATTGGTTTTGGAAATCGAGGAAGATTGCATCTTGTGAAACAGAATCCAGAGGCTGACATAGAGACCACCTTTCCATTCCAGTCCATTTAATTTTCAGGTTTTAGTTTTGATGGGGAGCTAAAAATAATTAGGGTCACTAGACCAGAAGCACAAATAATTATCAATGAAAGAAACCCCTATCCTACTCCACTTCTTTACTCCAGGAAACTCTCACAACAAATCTACTATGCTCAAAGCTGAATAAAGAAATAGAACTTTTCAGCCATGCTACTGCAGCAATCTTTGGGAGGAGAAGTATGCTTTTATTAACAATAACCTGCAATATTGTTCTGCTGCTATTTTTCTGCCCAAAAGGTGGATTTGAAGAGGCAAAAAACAATGGTACTGAATTAAGACTTGGACCCAAAGGTGTCATCTGGGGTCCAAAGGTCTACTTAAAATAGAGAATTTGGCCACCATGTAATTTTCAGGGTCCTATCATGAATTCTTAATGAAAATAGTAAAAAAAAATAGTTAAAGTTTAGAACAAGTGTAGATTAACTTTGAGAGTGGTTTAGAGAACTTAAGAATGATTCTCTTTCATAAGGTCATAAACTTGATGCTCTAGGCTAAATAGAGTCTGACAGGCATGTTTGTTCAGGATACATTTATTACTGAACTATCCAGGGAGATCCACAATTACTGTCAAAAGTTGTCTGATGATTAAAGAGCAGAATGAGCAAAACGGAAGATTAAAGGCATAAAACTAGGAGCAAAGATGTCTGTCTTCACTGAGAGTACTCAACTGATAAGAAATTTTGAGCCATTCAGGAATTTGCATCTACGTGTGTGTGTGTGTAAGCTGAAACATGCTGTACATTTCTTAGACAGTGGCTGCTATGCTTCTATCACCTTTTACATGTATAACGGACCATCAAAGAACACAGACCTCATGGTCTTCACCCTTAGCTCTTCAGAGAAGCCATCATGCAGAATTTGGACACTAATAGGGAGGTACCACTGTTACTGGAGTGTGTGCTTCTCTGTGGCCCTTCTGTGATGTGGCCCTTCTAGTACCTATAAAATGCTTTTCATGCTCTTTCCACTTTCCACATTCCTTGAATAAAACTGGAAGTGTCAGGAGTACCATCAGTTTCCACAGCCTGGTTTCTTCTCCAAATATTTTCTGGCCTCCCCTTTACCCTGTACTAGAGTAACATTTTTACTGGAGGTGAAAGCCATTGCAGATGTTTTGTGGTGATAACTTCCTCAGAGTGGAAGTGCAGTGACTGATCCCAGAGGCAGACAGAGAAGGAAGGACCTATCAGATTCCACCTAAAATGAAGGACAAAAGGTTTTTCTTGTGTCCCCTTGTGCCATGTATTCATTCACTCTCCCTGTTGATTCAGACCTGCCTGGACTTGCTTTCCCTGTTGAGCTCTCTGGAGATAACTAACAATGATAAAAACACCCTCAATGACCCTGCCCTGTGCTTTCATATAATATGTGATTTGATCTAAATGTGTATAAGGTCCAGCAAATGAGCCAACCCCTATACAATCACTAGGATCCATTTTGAAAAGTAAAAAAGGGAGGAAAAAGTGTAAGTGAAGAAAGAATGTTCAGTCAGTAAATTGTGAGAAGGAGGGGAGTGCCCTAAAAGTTTTATCTCTAGAAATGCTAAGATGACATAGAAGAGGGACTTTTTATGAGACAGTCTGCAGTTAGGGCAATTCAGCATAGCTTCATCTGTTCCTTCAGAATGCCTTTTCTACATCAATAAAGTGTTCCACATAAATATGCCCTAGAAAATGAATGGGAACACCCATGCAATGTCCAATTCAGGACACACTATATGAGGGTCCAGATTATATAATCATCTACTAATATCTACCTATTAATTTCTTCATTCCTCAAGGAATATTCTCCCTTTGTCTTTATCTATAACAAGCCTGGGGAGCACCCTGCCTGCAAATGGGATTGAAACAAACAGAAAAATAAAGAAAAAAATAATCCCTGTCCCCGGAGTCTCTTCACCTGCAAACACTTTCATTTCTGTGCGTGCATGGCTACATGTACTGCAACTTTATGACTGAGCTGGGTTCCCCTGGGGAGCTTCAAACTCTCTTAATGCTTATGACCACCAGTCAATTTCCATCCAGAAACATCCTCCATAGAAAAGATGTGAAATAGGCAAGGAGAAAACAAATATTCATTACTCCAGGAGTTAAAGTAACATTCATTTGGATTGCACATCTGTAAAAGGCCAATAAATTGAAGGCAATGCTCATAATTACATTGCAGGGCAGGCTGAAAAAATGATGCATTCCTCTAGAGCAATTTGCTATTGTTGGGGTTTAGAAAACTTCTCCTTCCCTGCTGCTGCCAAAAGGGAAAAAAAAAAAAAAAAGAGAGAGAGAGAAAAAAAGATTCTTCTTTTTTTGGATGTTGATGATTAAATAAAAGAATGCTGAATGGCAATAGTCATTAGACCAGCAGGAGGAATAAATAAGGAACATCATTGGTAGTTGTAAATAACGGATGCCGTTTTGAGCACAAAGCAACACATCTGGTAATTATTCTCAATTCCACTCCAATTGCTTTGATTTGGCGGCATAAGGTGCCACAATGAATTCTGCCTTTATTTATTTATTTATTTATTTGCAAATCAGTGTTTAATTGTAAATCGCCTTGGAGGAATCAATGAGATTTATTGCTTCTACCATGTGAGGTGTGAAATGTTTGCCATAACTGAACAATGGATTATTTTTTAATAATCTCTGCCTAATGTCCTTTTCACTTGTAATAGGGCTGTTTTGGAATGGGAAGTTGCTTTTGATGCTCCCCTTCCTCACATACTTACACTTTTTTTCTTCCTGCTTTTCCTTTTTTAATGGCTGCTCATTTAATATCTTATTAACATTACTTCCTTTATTAAAACAGAGTTTAAAGAAGACTATTCTGCCAAAGCCTCTTTCTGTGACCTTGTGACAATTACTTTAGACAGATGTTTCGGAAAGGCATGTTTGAACCTGAACAACACTTGTAGTTCACTAACAAAAAATATGAATTTTTTTTTTGGTCTTTCCTTAGCCCTCATTATTTTTCCATTGTGATTTGTGTTTGCCTTCAGAAAGAATCCTTCCTATCCATTCTCACTGTCTCCTGACATTCAAGACAAAATCCCTCCTCTCCAAAATAAAGGATAAATGAAGAATGTAGAGCTTTTCTCTTCCATTTTCCTTTTAATTGATTATTAGTGTTTTGTGTTTGTTTTTTTTTTTTAAATAGAAAAGTAATTTTGGAAAAATCTGCATTTATAAATTTCATAGCTTCAGTCGATAGCATTTGCAGATGTCCATTTCTTCTGTCAAGAATTTCAATTAACTCTTGCACATTGTATGTCCAAACAGTAACTTGGACATACTTGGCTCCTCATCTATGACACAGTAATAATGGACCCTTTTCTCTGAATTGTCTGCTGAGATTATAACCTTGACCCAACTTCATTTTTATTACAGTGCATACAGTACTTAGCAGAACAGGGACACAGTCACAGTTGCTTTCTCCAGATGATACTGTAATTACCACATTAATTTGTATAACAACATTCAGTCCTCTGGCTGGGACACTCCTTCCTCTGAGCCACTTATTCCTGTCCTAGACTGACATATCCTTGCTCCTTAGGACAGGACTTAGTTTGTTTGAATCTCAGATGCTTTTTCTGGAAAAGCAAAGAAGGGATATTTTTTTTCCCCTTATTAAAATGAATAAGGGAGCACTTACTTTCATGAAATTGGTTTTACTTAAAAACTAACTAAATAAACAATCCCCATCCTCCAGGTCACTGGCACATCAGTTTGAAGATGACGGCAGTGTCTCTGTGAAAGCAGAGCCCAGGTGATTGAAGGGCCAAGTTCCCAGACTGGACTGCAGCTCTCTAAACTTTAGTGGAGCCCAGCAAGCCCTAGGAGTAGCCCCAGAAAAGCAGATGGAAGGGGAGGACCCTCCTGTTTGCCAGCCATGAATACTCTGCTCCCCTGGGGATGACTAGAAACCTGCCTCTTTGAAAATCACTCTTCTGCAGAACAGCAAAGTCGCTGGAGCTGGGCACAAAGTCCCCTCTCTCTTCCTCTGGTGACAACCACTGTGCATTTAGCTCCACTGTAGAACGGAGCAGGCGAGCTAATTAACACCATAAGTCATAAAGAGACGGTGCCAATGGGGAAAATGGAGCTGTGTGAGCTGCCTGTGTTCCTAACCTGCGCAGTCCTCCTGTCACGAGATGCTAACTATATGATTAAGAATGACAAGTGTTAACCCCTCCGGTCCAGGGGTCTCCCAGCTCTCCTGCTGCAGTGGTCTCATCCCATTTTCTTTCTCAGAATTACAGCAATTAGCAACAGAAAAGACATATTAGTTCACCTATCCCGCATGCTTACTGTTCTTGGACAGAGGGAAATGAATTCCTATATTCGTGCAGTTCATTGCCCAGCCAATTTTTAGACTCTTACAATGAAAATTCTTACAGAAAGCTGTTTCATTGACTAATGTCTCTGTCTCAGATTGATTACTTCCTATAAATAAAAGAATAAAATAAATTTGTGGAAGAGGTGAAACTGAAACACTCCACTTGCAGAGCATTCACCAGACTGGTCCCTTGGTCATGGGTTAACCCTATAGCCAGAAATTATATCTTGGCCAGCAGTCTCTATTTTGCTCATGGTGCCTGTTTTATGTCCAGCCAACACTTCTAGATCTGAG
This sequence comes from Columba livia, assembly GCF_036013475.1. Classification (NCBI taxonomy): domain Eukaryota; kingdom Metazoa; phylum Chordata; class Aves; order Columbiformes; family Columbidae; genus Columba; species Columba livia. The sequence goes on along the minus strand of NC_088642.1, from coordinate 8,074,807 downwards.
ATGCAACTTCTGGTGAACCACAGAGATAAAACTGTCATTCATATTGTTAGAAAATTGTTTTCTCACATCTATTTTGTTTAAAACAAAAAGAAATTAGAGTTGGGGGTGTAGAGGCAGAAAAGTCTGCAGAAAATGGAAATACTTATTTTTGATAATGTTCTTCCCCATGAAGAGCTGAGTCAGAATATAATCCTTGTTACTTTTTTTTTTCTTGGAGCAAATGACCCTGTTTAAATTCTACAAAATAATAATAATTGAAGACATACAGAAAAGATAGATAAATTCCAAGAACAGCAGTCCATTGGGAATTAATGTCGTTTTCAAGCTATATTTGGTTTTGTATTTGTTTTCTTTCTTTTTAGCTAACAGTGCCTCATACTTAAATATTCCCTGAAGGGAAAAAATATTAAAACCCGCAGAACAACTGACACAAAGAAAAGGACTGAAAAGAGCACCTGACTAAAATGGTTATTATTATTCACCTTGATCCACACTCACACACACACATAGGCATTAATCCTTAGCAACCTCTTTACTAACAACTTCTCTGACAGATGAGAGGGTTCAACTTCAGTAATAAGAATTTATTGCATTTTATCGATAACAGGATCAAAATTTCCCAGGATTATCCCTTCAACTTCAACAAGCATGTGTCCAGCCAGTCATTTTATAAAACTTTTTGGGCTTGATACAGAGCTCACAGATATCTACAGTTCTGTTAATGTGAACTGTACTGAGTGTTGAGTGAGGTCTTCAGGTTAGTTTTGACATCCTCACTTATTAAAAAAGAAAAGAATATTAAACATTGAAGCCTGTTTGTGGCAAGTGGGAAAAATCCTCAGCTTACAAAAGGAATCTGTTCAATTTGAGGGAAGGAAGGAAGTATGCTTTTTACATTCAAAAATAAGAAATTAAAGCTCATCATTAGGATGCCTCACTCCATAAATTTCTGTGTCTGTTTAACTCATGGTTTAAATCTCCAGAAGTTAAAAAGCAAATGAGCCATCATAATCAAGAAATGTTCCAGATCCCAGACTCAAAGTGCTCAGTGGCTCCAGACCTTACTAGTGTGTGTGAGAAAACCTAACAAGAGTCGAGTGAGGGAAAGAATCACTTCCAAATCACAGCTGAATTCCATCCTTAATGAAGCCAGAGACCTGGAGATGGACATGGTATTGAAGTACAAAGACACCTGGTACAGGTCACTATGGAGGAGCACAAGGGCTCTGGGACTTCAAGCCAGGACTTCTACCACTCCAGTTAGAGAACGAACTACTTCTGCAGGGCTGCTACCAGGAGTGAGAAATAATAACTATGGGGAGTTGTTCAAGCTATCTCAATAATAGTTCTTGGAAATTAAGACCATGTTTGAGTTAAAGTCTGACCTGTAGATATCTAGTCTGGGCAATCAATCTTGCAAAATACATATTCCCATTAAATGATGATGTCCTTGATCCATCTTCAGAATAGGTATAGCCAGGTGTGGCTTAAGGGAATTTGGTTGCTGGAGTATTGCTCTTGGTTTCCAAGCTCAGTGGTGTTCTCAAAAGCTCACTGTAATTTTGGGAACTGGGAAGAGGGACTTGCACGAAATGTGGAGAGAAGCCCCACAAAACTCTTCCAAGTCCCCAGACTTTTTTTTTTTTTCCCCAGTAATTTCAGAGAGCTCTGCTGTGTACTGGACAGCATAAATTATATCTGTTGTATGGGTCCAGGTGCCTTTATAGTTCTGTCCCTTTATCACAGAACATCTCACAGGGGTTGTTGGACATTATCCTTGCAGCATATCGAAGAACAAGACAAGCAATATTACTGTTTTAACATCAGTTGAGTGGAAAGGTCATTCTGCCTTTTGCTGGCTGTGCTGCTAGATGGCAAAGGCTATAATCCAGTCCTGCTGGATTGTTTGCTGTCCAGAGGGGCTAAGCTAAACTGTAACCATAACGTTTAGGTAACTAGAGGTAATTCTGCACACCTCTCTCCTCCTCCTGACTCACTTCTTCATGCAGTCAGGAAGCACTATAGTGAGATACTTGAGACAGACATTCCTCACCTAATTCCCAGCTTGATGTTTCAAGTGAAAACAAAGAGATTATCTGGACCAAATAATCTAATTGTGAGAGCAGGGGTGAGTGATGGCCACAGGAAGCTGCTTACCTTCAGCAAATAGACCTCAGTTTCTGCAAAAGGCCATGTTGGCAACACCTCTCACTGACAAAATACCTGCTCTTTCTGGTTCATCACTTTGTACACATCCAGCTGTAAAAAGGGTGGTTCATGGTACGCAAGAGCACTCTTGCCACAAGAAATGCCCTCCTTGACACCGGTTGGAATTGCCTTGCTTTTGCTTCCTTGTCTCCTTGCTTCACCCCTTTACTATTTTTACTATTTCCATTAATTGAGAAGGGATAGAAACCAGTTTTTTTTTTTCTTTTCAAGTTTCATCCTGTTGGTCTTCCATACACATAAACAACTTCTCTGGCAGGATAATGTATTCCAAAGCCTGCTCTAATGTATCCCACAGTAAATCAAACTGACTTTTAAGAACTTTTGTGGAGTTACTGCTTAGTCACCACCATTTAAAAAGAAGAAAATGTGGTCTTATTCTTTCAGTTGCTTGTTCTAGCTTCTAGAAATTACAGTGACATTACTTAAGAAAGAGGCAGGCAGGCAGGTGGAAGAAAGGAAGAAAAAAAAAGGAAAGAAATGAAGAAGGTAAGAAAGAAATAAATAAAACAAGACATTCTTACTTCCAGTTAAAAGAATATAGGAATGAATTGTAAAAAAAACACTTGGACAAATTGAAAATAAATTTAACTTTTTTTTTTTTTCTGTTAATGTGCTACTGATTTTTTTAAAAATATAAAAGCACATAGGATTTTAACAATGTGTGTGCATGCACAGCCCACATAGTACCTAGCTATGTGCAAATCTACATACTCAAATTAGAGTGATTTTCTTTGAAAGGAGGAATCAAACTGACTTTTTAAAAGATTTTACCCAGAGCGTTACAATGAGAACAAACAATGTAAGTATACATTGAAAAATCTCAGTCTAAAGAAATAAAAGGAAGGAAAACTTTCTGATGCTCACAAAAACCAGTAACTCTGACATGACATCGATTTCAAGTAACCTTTCTTTGAAATACAGGTTGCCCTATGACTGATACCAGCTGGGGATATATTCTCATTGTTGTTTGATGTTGTCCTTGCAATGAAAATTTTATATACATATATACACACACACACACATATATAAATATATATATATATATGTTTTTAATTCCACCGATTCCTTGCACTTTGTAGCCAAGGTGTATCAGCTCTGCTTTAAAAGTCTTTGCTGGAGATCTTTGCCTATAAGTTGCCTGTAGTACAGTAAACCATATACAGTGAAAGCCTCTATTTGCACACCTATGTCCAAAGGTACGCTTGGGTAATGCACAGATATTTTACTTCGATCCAGGAAAGTACAGGGATTTCAGAACTAAAGCTGAAGCACTGTGTCTATGGTAGCTGGATACGCTGTCACACATCTGGGGCTTTGGAGGTCTGCTTCAGACTGTGCTTTGCTGCACTTTGTGATGAGCAGAAACACTTTGAGCACCAGCTCAGATTTGTTTATTCCACATGACAAACTGACAAAATTCAACACTACTAATGCAGAAGGGTTTGGGAGAAGAATTAATAAAGCCTGGGACATGTCAAAAGAAAATAAGATTTGTTCATACAAATCTTCTTAACCCAGAAGTCCATCTAGACAACCTGAAGATGTGATTGAATGACAGATACCAGATACACCAGAACCATTTTGTAAGCCTGTGTTGTTTTTCCTGCTACCTCTAGGTACTACTCGCTTGAAAAGCAGCCACCTCTGATGTTGTGCTAGTTGTTAAACAATGTGCAGGAACTCTCCCCCGTGACTTTGGCTGGGGAGGGAAGGGAAATGCAACAAGCAGGCTGACTTTTCTGCTGTGGGAAGCACTGTTGAAATGAGCAGAAAGGAGCTAAGAAATCTGTCTGACACCCTGTTAAAACCAAGAAGCTGTTACTACAGGAGGCCTCTTGACAGGGTATCAGAGTGCACACACTGAAACAAGTTGCTTCATGGGCAGCCGAATGTGTAAACCCTCTTCCAATGTCCCTACCCCCATGAGTTCATTGATGTCTAATAAAATATGGGCTTATGAGCACTAATGAGAACTCTCTGCTCTGCCTGGCTGCCTATTTTCATGACATTTATAGGAACACAATAGCTTTGGGATCTCTTCTACCCCATCAGCAATAGGTTAAATTACCCAGTGGGTTCAAAGCTCAAAGAAGGATCCCTTGACAGATTGACTGATAGATGGGCCTAGGCACATGCTTAGAAACAGCTTGATTGTACAAGTCTGATTTCCTTCAGCAAGAAGAAGCAAAAATCTTACTGGCCTTAACCAATAGATGGGATAACTAATGGTGAATTGCCTCATATTGCTTTCTTAAGATGTTGCTTTAATGACAACTCAATGAAAAAGCACCTTCTGGATTTTGAAGATGTCGCTTTAATGTGACACTCTGGGCCAACTGTCCTTGCTGAGCTTGAGCAGCTGTAATACCGTCACTGGTGAAGGTGTTACACCTGCAAGTGTGCCGAAAGCAAAGGTCTAGAAGAGAAAGAGAGCTTTTCAGAAGCTTGCCCTTCATTTTAAAGGGCAAGGCTGTGACTTTGAGAAACAGAACAATTTCTCTGAAGCACGATTTTGTTTGTGCTGCAGGGGTATTTACTGTTCTAAGATCTCCTAGCATTTGAGTGGTGTAAGTAGAACAGATTTACGTAAAAAGGGGGGAGAAAAAAAAATCAAACCTTCAAAGGAGCTTTAAAAGGACAATATCCTAACCCACTGTCTGTTTGGGGGATATTATTTGGACAGAGCTGGTGCTAAGGCTTTTGTGACCAAGCATTTGTACGTGTTTTACTGCATGTTTGCACGGCTGCACGCGGGAGATAATATAACTGACAGCCTAGGGATGACGGATTCCTGCGGCACAGAGGATGCAGGGAGGTCAGAAGTGGGGCTACATCTCACAAGTATGCCAGCACTGGCTTTTGCTTTTTCTCCTGGAATTCCAGCAGCAAGATGTACCCATCCACAGATACACATGGGTGGGTGCCAAGGTCCTGACAGGCTGGGCCCAGAGGAAACTCCCCTCATATGCATCCCTATGCTCTCTGATGCACTTTCTAGCACGTTTACAAAAGCCAGAAGACTTATGCAAAGCTGAGGAGGGGAAACAGGACAAAAAGAATAAAGAAGAAGGCCGAATCTAAGTAAGGAATTGAATAGGATTTAGAAGAGGTGACTTTTGCTCCAATCTGTGAAGTGAGGTGCTGTTCCCAAACCACAATGACTCACTGTTCCTCAGTTTCCTTGTCCATACACCGAGCAAGGCAAAGAGGCTGATTTAATCTGAAAGAGGCTCTGAAAGCCACTGACAGATTTGCAGAAGGGCTAAATATTATCTACATCACCCAGCAGAGCAGCATCCATTTTGTAAGCATCCTTCTGCCCTTCTTCACTTTGTGGGTAAAGGTGAGGAGCTTGACATTCTGATCCAGCAATGGGCACTTCACAACCAACTCTGTTCTTGTCTATGGTCAGGAATGGATGTGTGCACAACTGGCTTAATATTTGAGGCTTGGCTATAGGAAGCAATGTCTAACTGTGGAAAGCTACAAGAACTAAAACACAGAAAATATAAAAGGATATAAACAAACAAATAAACAAACAAACAAAACCAACCAGAAGCATATGCATATAGGGAGAAATCCTTCTGCAAATTTTCTGTACCAGTTTCTGAAACCCTCAGCCTATTCTTTTCAACAGTAACTTGCCAAAATAAACTGTACTTCGTGTTTTCAGTGGTTGCTTCCTTGGCTGCAATTTTTCTTATGCTCACACCTCAGCTCTAAATACTTTTGCAGGAGGGGAAATGAATGTGTGCCCTTCCTGGTAGCAAATCCACTAACGGTCTTTGCACTTCATCAGGCTGTGAAAGGCAGACTTTGCACTGTGAGAAACAGCCTGGGATAAATCAGGCCATTCACTCTCTTCATTCATCTTTTGAATGTCTTTTGCATGTGTTCAGATTGTATCATGGTGTAAACAATGCCGAAAGACTCTTCAATATTTGCTTTTTATTGTTGTCTGTTACTATGTTCAGCTTTCAGAGAGGGAATGTGATTGCTGAAGAAAATCCAAATAAACAAACAACAAATTGATGATAAGAGGGATCTTCAAAGCTATGGTACTTGGACTGTTCTTGAGGAAACCTTCCATGGAGGTCATGATCCAAAGGCCACTGGAGACTGAGTAGGTTTTGTAACAAATCTTAAATAGTTTTGTGTGTACACACTGGTTTCAGGCCTTATTTTTGTACTTCTAGAGACTTACTAATTTTCATTGAGAGAAAACCTTACCCCATTTAGGACCAGACTGTCTTCCCTGGCTGTAGAAAGTCCAGCTGACAGTAAAAGCAGTTGCTTACATGGAGAAGATACCATTAAGAAACTAGATCGTGCATTTTACCTGTTCTTTAATGGGTAGAAAAAGAGCCAGACACTGTCACAGAAGAGAGTGCACATTACACCCTTTCAATAAACCGTACCAAGTCAAAGCGTTCATGTCAATTGAACATTTGGATTGTGGATACCCGAACAGGGGTTTTCCAAGGACAGCAACCAATGAATGTGGGGATTTCCCTGGATTTTCATCTTATAGCAATATGCTTGTCCCAACCATCATGTCTGGTAGAGCAGCTCACAGGTTTTCCCGAGTCACTGTGAGGGAGAATCAGAGTCCTGCAGCCTGATCCATGGCAGGATCTTGGAAACAGCTACTAGGAATAATGGAAATCTCAGGGTCAGATTTGCTTTAGGACTTTCCTTTGAAAACTTTGCAAGTTGGAGAACCAGCTTACCAAAACAAGAGTCATGTGAGTTTAGTCTTACACCCTGGCACTGTTAAGTGACAACAATTGTTATAGCTCTTTCTCATTCTGCTAATGGAAATAGGAGCAGCAGGTACATATATGCCCACTAATATAATTCTCTCTCTTGTAAGCAATGGAAAAGGTCTCACACAGCATATTGCCTTATAAACTTAATCTTCACAGGACCCTGACCTATAGGGAGGTACAGATCTCCCTTTCTTTAAAGCAGTGATGTTCCAAAGAAGTGAAGAGACATGGCCAAGGTAACCCAGTCTGTCAGTGACAGAGCAGACACTTCAATAAAAAGTTCATGTTGGCCCTTTAACTTGTGGGCTTTCTTTTTCTACTCATAACAGAAACAAGCGACAGGAGGAGACCAGCAACATCCACCAGCTTAATAACAATCATTACTATGCTAGGAGTCCGGATGGATAATGTGGTCCCAAAGCATGGACATGAACTAATGTCATCAGCATTGGTATAAATAGGGTGTCTGCATTTAATTAATAAATAATAGGCTGCAATGCTAATCTCCTTCTGCTAACTCTTTTCTAAAGGTGCAATCTATTAATCACATGTCACTGCCAGCCTGGTCACTTCTTTTTTTAGATTCAAGACAGAAAAAAAATAGCTAGAAATAAATGGATCCTAAATACATCAGGGCAATTGAATAGCACAGCCAGCATTATGATCCACTGCTGATTTCAATCCTTAGCTACAAGTTTTTCCCTCTAAGGACGGATGTAATACTTTAAAGAGAGAGTGAAGGTTTGCGATATTGTTAAAGGTCAGCATGTTACTAACATCTACAAAATGGAGGGTTTTTTTCCCCTGATTGTTTGCCCATGGAAGTTCTATTGCTCTACAATGTCTGTCGACATGCAGTAACACTCATTTATGTGGGAACTGGCTAAGGCAGGTGAGATACTCCTATAGAGATGGGGACAGCATAGCTTTCTGAAAAGCACTGGAAATATCTCATCAGTTTGGCACATAGTGAGACTAGGAAGCTAGAAACTCAAGGAGAAGAAACATTTTTGTTGTTATGGAAATGTGGTGTGGGGAAAATGACAGCACTGCTCATCGGGGACCATATAGAAGGTGTAATGCAAATTGCTTCCTTTGCATTTGAATATCCACTTTCCAGGAGCTTCCCTCTCAGTGCTCTGAATGAACTTCATTGTGTTCATAGACACAACGAAGATTTTCACCTGTTCAGTTTCAGGATTATCACCCTGCTGTGCTTTTCTGGGGTCTCTTCAGAAAAATCTGGAAAACTTTGCCCCAGGAAAACATTGCCCCTCCTGGGTTTGTGTGCAGGAGACAGGCTGGAGGAAGTATGTGTATTTAGGTCAAAAAGAAACTTTCTATCCAAATTATTTTGATTGGAAAATATATCTTACTGTCTCTAGTTGTTACACATAATTTATTGCAAAAATGTATCCTTACTAATTGAACTGGTTTTCAAAATGATTAAAAGCTTTTCAGAAAGTTCATCTAAGCAATTCCAACCTGTTTGATATCAAAGTTGTGCTGAAGCCTCAAAAGAGTCATTCTCTGGCTCAATTTCCTTATTCTTTGGTCAAATGCAAGTCAGAAGTCTCAGCACAGAATGTCTGGGTGAAATTTTACAGTCAGTTTATGCAAGAGGTTAAATGAGATCTAAGGATTCCTTCTAGATCTAAAACCTATTCATTTCCTTTTATTCTAGACAGAAACACGGGAAGAATGGCTAGTGCTCCAGTGTTTTGGCCTTTCCTCTCAAAGTCCAAACTTCAATAAGGGAACATTACAGGCTCTAATAAAAACCACATTGCCTGTAATAGCAGGGAAGAGTGCTGGATCACACGCTGAGATCAAGGAGAGACAAATTCAGCCCATTGCAAACACTGGAGAATTACTTATATCAAGATTTGAATTTCTGTTGTGAGACATGATTTTTGACCCTTCTTTTGTTCTAGGTGGTTCTGGTCCCTTTGAAGAGTTGCCTGTACAGAGACAGTTGGTATTCAGGGAGCACTATATCCCAAGTTTTCTCATGCGTCCTTGTTCCTCTGACAGCACCCATGCACCTCCCTCCCCTATAGTGAGTGGTATGGTGGAATGGACTCCCTGTCAGTGTGGTGTGTGCCTCAGCAATCTGCTGAACGTCAGTTTCTTTTCCACCAGCAAACTTGTACTCCTAAGACAGGTGCTTGGCCTTAGCTGTGACCAAATATGCCAACCAGGACTACGTGGCATGAGTGTGCAGGAGAAGGGTCCTTGTCAAGAAGGAGGCCATGTTATTAGCTTAAGGTCTTGAGCATATTATTCAGGATCTCACTTGCTTTGTCTCAGAGGATGTGTCCCCAAAAGGAGCTTTGCTTGAAGGCCATCCCTAATGTCTCCTTTACCCAGGTAGACCCTAACTTCACAGTCTCTATCCTGACATCTTAGTTTAACTCCCAGTTGTGCAACCCAGCACAATGCTTTTTCTCACATCTGGGAAGACACTATATGACAGGTCTGCATTCAGACATTCTAACACATCTTATCTTCAGAGAGCAAGCTCTTAAGGAAAAGAAGGTCTCCATCTGTTCTGTATTGTACAATGAACCTGGTGTCATGGATCATAACTGGTCTCCTAGGCACTGCCGCAAGATAGATAGTAAATAATTAGATTTCTGATCTAGGGAGTGGAGAGACTGCTTTGGTTCAGTCCAATCTCTAAAGTCATTAAACTCATACTATCTTCATTCCCTCTTGCCTGAGGTTCTGGCCCATTCTCCCACATCTCTTCTTCATTAGCTATTTGTAATAATAATAGTCATAGTCATTTTGGAAAAAAAAAAAAAATAAAATAAAAAAAAGCAACTCATCCAATGTACCTTACTTTGTGGCAACATAATTTCACATTAATTGGATGACTTCTTGGAAGTGTTGGTATTTCGTGGTTTACAATCAATACATCTGGCCATTTATCAGTGACTCAAGAGATGGATAAAATAACTGTTTGAGAGAATTAATTTCTATTCATATGGCAATACATAGCCAGGAAGTATTTTACTAGGTATGAATTCCTGTCTACTAGATTTGGTGCTACAAGAAAGCAATGCTCCACTAATACCAGTCTTAATATATTTGAGTCACGTATACTTTACTTTTAACACTCCTCTAGTCCTGTTCACTGGGGAGTCTCAACTTGTGTTATGAAACAAATCTACTCTGACATGGGACAGGTCCTACTGTAGTTCTTACAATCATGATCAGGTGGTGTCTCCTACAGGAACAAGTGTGACTTGACTTCACTGCAAAACTAAGAAGAATCAGCCCCACAAAGTTGGCTCTGACTATTTGGAAGAACATCATTATTTGGGGAGATTTTCAAAGGGAATATTTAGATACCCAAGGCCCATTGACTTTATGTGAGATTTGAGCAGTGAAACACATTTGACACTTTTAAACATCTCTATTTATCTAACCAAGTTACTTCTGTGGAACTAACGATTACAGAACCTGAGCACCTAATAATCTTTAATGCAAGTATCCTTGAAGCACAAACACTATTTTATAGAAGGAAACTGGAATCAGAGCAAGATGTTAGGCCAATTTTATGTGTATATTCAGACAATCAAAGATAATATTAGTCACCAGCTATGGAGTGACAATGATACCCTGACACTTAAGTAACTTCTTCAAGGTCAAGGAGAAAATCTGTGGCAGGGCACTGAGTTAAACCTCAGTCTTCCATGCTGCAGCCTACTGCCCTGTATAGAGCTTTCTGTTCCTCTGTGCAGGATGAGGCTGCAAGACTGCCCTTAAAATTGAAAAGAAAGGAAACAGTCCCTCACTAATTGAAGCCAACTGTTTATCCTCCCTGAGGGAAAATGTTTCAGCGCAGTGCTGCCTTGAAAATTACCTCTCTACAAATGATATTACAAGGGGCCATATTCATTTTCCATCACAGATTCCAAAACAAGCTGGTTTTGAAGATAAAACTATTTTTTTCTTAATTACGAATACACATTTTAAAGATGTAGATGTTACGCACTGCTTCTAATTTGAAGGGGTTTTTTTCTTTCTTTTTTCTTTTTTTTTTTTTAAATTTCACTCTATCACATGAGAATGGGAGTGGTAGCAAACCCAAATACAAAAATAAGAGTGGAAATTGACTTGAAAGAGGAATTAAAATTGATTAGATTATCTCCATTGCTCAGGCTGATCAGGATGCAACCCCTCCTATTCTTCCCCTGACATTATGAAGCAAACACATTAATGAAGAAAGATGTCTTCCCTTCTTAGAAAAAAATCCCAGTACGTCCTACAATCCATAGGTTTTATGTAGCAATTTTTATTCATAGATCTTAACTAGGGTTTCAGAAAAGTCAAGTATCATCATTCATATGATACAGATGGAAAACTGTGGCATGCAAAGGTGAGAGTTGCGATTTATCTTACCTCTCTTCAGGTGTCTAAAAGTGAGATATCTAGATCTGAGTTAATTGCTATAGGTTCATTCCAGATTCAGTGGAGAGAGAGAGAAAGGAAACTTCTGAACACCATTTAACCCATCTGTCTTAGGATGTGGTGAAGCACAGATTGGAACTGTCTCTTCCTCCACTGTCCACAGGAGGTGTCTACATGACTAAATTTAAACTATATGCCTAATATTTAGGCATTTAAGATACACAAAGTGAATCCTGCCTGAAATAACATTTTAAGGACAGTGGCACAGAAGCCCTGTTTAAAATTTCTTCTGTCCCTAAGTCCAAGGTTCCTAAGAGGCCCAATTTCTGGGTAAAAGCACTACATACAGTTTAGTCAGAGACCTAAATTATTTACATAAGGATTTTCTACCTCCCAAATTGATTTCACATACACACTGAAAAACATATATATATATATATATAGTAATTGGAAAATGCTCTCTATGCCACGGAGAAAAGTTTTATTGACCTCCTGTATCTCCTGAGTCTCAAAACTTCTTGCAAACTGTGATATTGTAATCTGGGATCTTAACAGGCAAGGGGCAAAACTCTCTCACTGACATTCCCATTCAGAGAAAACAGAGTTCAGACTGCATAGAATCTGTAGGGTTGAGCCAGTCTTATTTTAAATTGCTCAACTGTAACCTCTGTGTACCAACAGCTGAGAATACTGATGGTAATCCAGACATTTCTTAGCTCCTACATCACACTAAAATTTACTTTCCAGAAAGATCCTGGATTACTCTAGAGTCAAAGGTCTCTGCAAGCGTCCAAGAAACTAGTGACAGTCATGAAGAAACAGGCACACAGCATTATGTGCTGAACACTGTATTCAGACTATACCCACAGCAATGTGACTGTATGAACTATACCAGATGTGGAAACAACACACTTATTTATCTAGATCCAGGGGTTTAAGTGTTTAGCTACTTGATTAACATTGATAACAATTGAGGTTAGATGAATAAACAAATACACACCAACTACATGTGTATGTCAGATGCGTGCAACACTAAGTTACCAGAAAGAGCTGAAATTCAGACATGGAGTAATGATGGCAGGCAGGGCAATAACTTTGGATACTTATTCTTCCAGATGCCTCAGTTTCCTTTATACTAATTATTCTCTTTGTCATTCCTCCTCACATCACATTTTGTACCAGATCTCTTCTAAGACCTCTGCCTTCCTGCTACAGCAATCAGTAACAATGGGAAGACCTGATGTTAAGCATGACAGACCTCTCCGAGGGATTGTTTGTGAATTTTCATTAAAATACCTTTTGGTAAAATACAGAAAAAAAGCCCCCACAGAACAGGAGCAAGGACAACACAAAGCCCCTCATACTAAACTCGCTGCTGACTGTATAGGGAATGTTGATGCATCACCATTCCAGGAGCTTGGCTTGGACTCAGTGTGAGAACATTTTAATCCTTTGTGGATGTCAGGCCAAACACACAAGGAAGAAGCTTGGAAAATTTCAACAAGCAAATGAAATCTGTAGTGTGTGAGCATCACTTACCCTTACATTAGTCAACATGCAGCAGAAAAACAGCCTATATGTTCCCTTTCCCCCAAATGCTTCTCTGAAAGAACAGCAAAACATGCCTTCTGCCTTCCATTTTTTAAAGAAATGCCCATGTAACCATAACTACAAGTTCATCAATAGAAAAATACATCATAAATGGCTTGTTATTTCGACTCTTTTGTGAGACAGTTCATTAGAAACTTCATTTGTCTACATGGATTGCACTTATTCAGCTATATTCTAATAAAATGCACATTGCTTCCAATAAAGGGAATGCATTTGCTATTGATGTGCTATAAACTACTATACAGAGAGGTGTTATTATATCCTTGTGTAATAACAAGCCAATTATAATGATCAGCAAAACCTTTACAATAAAGTCAATGCATGAGGAGTGATTATCATAATGCATTCTAACTGTTCAGTGCCATAAATGCTTTACAATTAATTGTGGAGCGTATCTATAAATGTATTATTAATGCTGTATAAAAACCCATTGACAAGCAACCTTTACATTAAAAAAAGATACTAGGATTGTAATGTGTCCCTGAGTTCACCTAGGAGGCTGAGCTGTATTTACAAAGGCAGAAATTTTTATAGGATTACATTTTTTATTTCCTCCACTCTCCTCCTCCCATGTCTTCTTCCTTTTTTGCCCTGTTGTTGAAAAACCTCCAAATATCACTCTGCAGTGTGAAGGCCCTGGATCATCTACCACACTTGATTTTTAGCCACACATCATTTTGGGCACAGCTATAGGTGTTTACTGGTATCTTAACCCTATGAAACTGGCAGCCTGATATACATGGATGCCAAAGGCACTAGCTGCAAGAAACAAGCAAATAAAAGCATATTAAAACCCAAGCAGGCAATGCAGGAAGGGTGAGAAGGAGAAACGTATTGAAGTTACATAATTGATCAAAAGTTGCATAGTAGCAGAGAAAAGAACTGATATCAAAACCTCAAGGTGATGAGCTCCTCAGCCTCTCCCCAGGCTCTGCTCTAGGTTCTCCTCCTTCTTGTCAGTACACTATCAGGTTGCAGATGCTTTATGAAAAATGTGCAATATGTTGTGTTTTTTTTTTTTCCTTTTATTCCCTTAATATTTGATTTTAAAAGGTTGTCCTCAGGACATGTGCTAGAACACAATGTCCTGTGGATCTTTTCCAGTTCCTATTGATGGGCACACTTCCATCGATTTCAATCACGATGGAAAGGGCAGACGTGAACAAAAGTTTGATGTCCCTTATATTCTTTCAGCAGGTGAGCATGGGATGGAGCACGTCAGCCTTCAGTGTTCATCAGATATAAAACACTGCACATGAGGATCTGCCAGAGCCTTTTTTCTCGCCCAGGATTAAGTTTTACCAGACAGTGGAGGGCATGAATGAAGTCATCCAGGGTCACTTTGAGTTAACTGAACCATTTGCATGTCGGTACATTCTGCCTGCTAGAAAATACAGTCCTGCGAGGACAACAAGGTGTCAGCTGTCAGTAGGGTCATGCAATTCTGAATTTCCACAATAAACTAGGAGATTTGCCTTTCCCATTGACTGTAATCAGTCCTACCACAAGACAGAGCTAGAAAGAGAAGATTTCCATGGGTACTAGAATGTTCTTGCAATATCAGGTTTATTTTAGGGCTAAAGGAAAAACACTACAGATTTTAACCAGTATTCAGACCTGGAATAAAATCTAATGGACAGGTTCCCTTTGAAAGCAGCAGCTTTGAGTGTTGCTATAGGAGGCTCCATCACACACCATGGGGTCTAAAGTTCGGCTTTACTTTTCAAAGGCTCTGGATCCACCTGACTCAAGAGAAAGGAAGAACGCCCAAATCTGGGTGATTTTATTGGTTCTGCCACGGACTTGATGCATCCCCGTTCACATGGGCATTAAAACAGGACACACAGGCCAGAAGGGTCCAGAGCAGTGTTCAATACTGTGGGATATATAAGGTGACCTTTGTGGTCCTAGGCCCAGATCCTTCCACAACCCTTGACTAGGTAGATAGAGAGCTGAACACACTACAAGGCACTGGCATCTCTCTCTCCCAGTACTAACAGCATCTCTGACAGCCTTTCCTCATGAGCTCAGCCTGTCAATGACACCAAGTTTTTGTTGGTCCTGACACTTCCCCAGCCTCTGAGATAAGAAAGCTGACTCGTAGTTTAATGTCAAGATCTTTTGTTTAGGTTCTTGATTTTTCTCTTTTTTCCTTGACTCTTCATATCCTCTCCCACTGGATTTTTAACAGAATATTAGATTATTTTTAAGCAGTCATTCCTTCTCTTTACCCTTCACACAGAGATATTGCAACTCAGCACCAGTGTGCTGTTTAATATTGGATATGTAATTTAAAGAGAGAAGATATTTAGATTTGGATGTGGAGTTATTTTTATTTATTTATTTTTAATTCTGCCTACAAGAAGAGTCAAAACCAGCTGATTACTCACATTTGGGGTAAATCTCAGGAAGATGAGATGTATGAGACTTAAGAGTAGGATTAATCATGGAGTTGGAAGTATTCTTTCAAACCACAAGGCAAGATAAAGAGGAAGAGAGATGTTTTTTAAACTGTTGTATGCATCAAAAGAAGGGAGAAGAAGAGGCCCTGGGTGTGGTAAATGGTTTATCTAGAGGTCTTCAGTCCAGACCTCAGCAAATGTGTGGACAGGACCTGTTACTGTCCAGCTTGTAGTGTTAGCCTTGTAAGTGCAATGGTCACAGCAAAGGCTGGCAAACCTGTGTTGTGTGGTCCTTGTGGGTTCTTCTCTGTGCCTTACCTACCCAAGCTACAGAAGATTAGGGTGAGTCATACCGGGCTCATGGTGATGCTGAAAGTGTTAATGGGGATGTACTCATGGAGAAGTAAGCTTGGAGCTTTTCTCCCAAGTGTGAGAAGGGAGAACATTATCTGTCTCCCTGGGGTGTTTTCTAGTGCCATCTGCCTGTTCCTGCTGAATGTGAGGACCATAAAAGAAAGAGAGATGAAGAAAAAGCTATGTCAGGCCACATAGAGGTAGATAGTATGGATCAACACCTGGAAACAGAACATTTCTTCAGCCTGCTTTCCAGCTTCTGGGGTGGGAGTTCTTTTGAAGAAGGCCACAAAACATACAAGACAGGAATTACTGGTGAAATGGTTTCCACAGAGCTTAATGTGTCAAGCAGTGCATACTGCTCACAGACAAGGAAGATACAAGAATTACAAAGGTACAACCCTCATGTGTACAGAGTCCTAGAGTTCAGGACTTCTTGCACAAACGCAAAGCCTAACTTCCAGCAGTACAGGAGATGAGATGCTGAGCTTTCTCAAGATTTCCATGTTCTTAGTTATCCTTAATGCTCTTCTTCAGAGCCTTCAGGTCTGAAGGTCTGAGCAACCAAACCTATTACTTGCAAAGATCTTCCAAGAAAGAAGGAAATCGTCTCATGTGGCATTGTTACAGCAGTGTGAAGCCAAGCCAAGCTGAAGGCAACCAGTCTTGCATGATTTCAATGCCTAAACAGGCTGAGATCTGGCTAGCACCTGGATGGAAGCTTCTTGCTAGGTTTTGGCCATCATCGCAAGCCACAGAATTCTGATCAGCTAAATGGAAAACAGCTAAATGCCAAATGGCTACTGGGACCCTGGGTTGTGTTTGACACACATAAATCCTACCAGCTGTAGCAGAGGGCTAGTGAGAGTTAGAAATGTCCTGGATTAAATGAAAAATAGGTCCAGAATTTTGTCCCAAAGGAATATAGGGCTTAGAAACTGTGGAAAGGCCATTCTGCCCCCATCATCACTGCTGAGCTGATGGAAGGGAATAAGAAGGACCAGACGATAGTGCATGATCGAGGCACCACTGATTTGGTATTTACTGTAACTAAGTGCTTGGACATTTTGCTCTGAAGCTGGGATAAAGCATAACTGAGCAAATAAATTCAAAGCCTGCACACTCAGTATCCAGTAGAGACATGATGCAAGTCAGTTGAAATATAAAGTCCAAACATTCCAGCTGCTGCTATCACGACCCCAGAAACAACAAACAAAAAAAGACACACTGCACATGGCTCCCCAAAACACACACTAACGAATTTGCTTAAAATCACAAACACAGGGAGAAGCTTTAGTAGATTTGTGAAGTCTTGCATGCAGAAAACATTGCAATGTGATGAACTGCAGGCTCTCCTGTAAATCTCTCGACACCCACTCTGCGGAACATTGCAGCCTTTCAACTCTAAACCACATTGGAGTTTGCCTTTTTGTTTTCTTTAGTCCAGGAATCTTCCGTATCTCTTTCATAAAAAGCAGGAGGACCCCAAAACCATCAAGTGTTTCTCAGTAGAGACATTAACACTGGGCCTGGGTAGCACACTGTGTGCATCTTTGCACGCTTTTCTTCATGGACCTTCCTCTGTCCTTTGAGAGGAATGTGGGAGCAATGAAGCATCTAAGCATCACTAACAGAGTGCAAATACAGTAGCAGGAGAGCCCTTTCCTTTTAAAAAATGTTACTCCCTGTACAACCTAGTGGGACCTCGGGGCTGCATTTATCATAGGTTAACCCTGCCAGCAGCAGCGAGAGTTGTCTAGTGAGAGCTAGAGTTATTGTGGATGAAATAAGAAATGGCTCCGAACTTTTGCCCCAAACCACAAAACAGATTTGAAATCTTTCCCTAAGTTTGAAAAACTTTAAGTCACTGATATCTTCAGACTATTTTTAGATCTGAATATGAGACAAGGAACCAAGAAAAATCATTAACAACAGGATGAAAAAATAGAAAATTCTAACAGTTTAATTGGGATTTGTCACATTCGCAGTTTAATGTGGAGTTACAGCTTGCATCCCTAAAGCCATATTGGACTACCTAGTTGATGGCAAATTAGTTTCTGTATAGTCAAGCTAAAATTTGGACAATGCAAAGACCAATGAGAGTTTTTAAGTTACTTTTAATAGAGCTAGAGTTACAGGGTGATTTTTCAGAATGAAATACAGAATTGTTGCCTTTTTTATCACATTCTATCAATTCCACCACTGCTAAAGTCTCTATAAAATGTCAATGGACTACGACCTTCCAATCAGGTATGTGAAGCTTCATGAGCTTTTTATAGAAAGAGCAACCCTGTATAACATTTTGTAGCTTGACTATACAGACATGTGCATGCACAAACAGGTAGAAATGCAAAATGCAAAATTTTCCCATTAATTTAGACTGTTTCCCCAGAGAAAAGTACCGAGAATACATTCATTTCTAGTTCCTGTGAGACTTAGCAAATGTAAATAATGCCAGTTTCTATTGAAAAGGATTACACTCTTTGTCTTGTTCCTAGTCCAATATGAGGATTAACAAACAAAATAATAAAATCAGCAAAACTAATAACGGGCACTCAGGATTTCCATTTTTTTGGGTTTAGGTAATTTGTGCCAGGCAACATTTTGAATTCTTCCCCAAGCCTAGACAGTCTGACAATCTAACGCACACTAAAAGCTAACACACGCTTTCAGTTCAACTGAGAATAAAGACACGTGAAGGGTTAAAGACCAACAAAATCCACACTCCAGAACAACAGGAAAAAATGATGAGCAGGATCTGTTTGGGGGAAGAGTTAATTCTGGACTCCTATTAACTTTGGGTTGTGGGAGAACTTAATAGAAAAGTCAAAGGTTTGTGTTTTAGCAAAATGCAGGTATTTGTCCCTACGTAAAACACAATCTCACTTCCTCAAGAATACTGCTTACCATTTTCAGTAAAAGTCTCCTTGCAAACTACAGTTTCAAAGAGCACTGCCTCTTTCTTTAATACCATGACCTGACACCAAATGTCCCCATAAGCCAGATGGTAGTGGTGTATTCAGAGAGTGGGCTTTGGGCAGACCAAAGTCTTGTGCTGTGCAGGAGAGCTGCTTCATCTTCCAAGCCCTCCTCTTCCCTCACATCCTTTCCCAATACGCTGATGGGGTATAATAAGCCACAACTTAGTTTCTTTGTTGTTGAAGTTGACCTTTATCTTGCAGCCCTAACGAAGTCCTTTGATGTGCTCCTAAGATACACGGCCTCCTTTTCAGCATTCTGTTTACCATGCTGGCTTTAACCAGTGGGCTTGAGAAGAACGTGTTTTCATACAATATCTCCCTTGAGTGCCAATTTTTCTTTTCTCCCATAGTTGCCCTTGAGTCATGTCATCCTGAAACATCACCAGCTCAGAAGCTGCTAGTCAGTAGGGAATTAGAACGACATGTCTTTCACACCAATGATGAGTGCACCAGTTTGGCCCCTGCATTATGATCACCTCTGATAGGAGCAATATGGGAGCAGTGAGAAAAAGATGAGGTTTGTGTGTGTTGGGGAGATAATTAGCTAAAATACAATGGGGAGGGAACCACTAGTGTGATGGATAATGTGGAATCAAACTGCCAACAGAACCCTTTGCAGTTCAAACCACCCCCCTGAAAGCAGCTGCTCTTAGCAAAAGAGTTTCAAAACCCTTCCCAGAAAGTCAGGCATGTGTTCTCCATTAGTGATTTGCATTAAAAAAAAAAAAAAAAAAAAGAATGATTGGGAGCTATATACCCTGTAGGCACACTAAGCAAATTGGCCAGCCTAATTATTTTTTGGTATGTCTAATTAAATAGACAAAAGGGCCTCCCTTCACTCTTGCTGTCAGCACGAGCTCCATTGGAATGTGCATAATGTCCCCTCATTTGCCCATGCAGCTGAGCCTTTCCCTTCTCCCTTGGGAGATCAGCGTTGACAACTGCCCATGGCTTACCCACTCCTGCTCAGACAGAGAGACGGATCGTCAGACGGGAAGGGAAACGGGGTAAATTGACCTGGTTCTGTTAAAAACCACCGGACAATGCTGTATGATTTGACATGCCTTTGTTGCAGGTTAGAAACGTACCATGACCCTTGATAGCAGAACTTGCCATTGCAGAGCCCGTCAAATACTTTCTGCCTAGTGTTGGCCAAATTCCCGTGAATTTACTTTAGAGGGACTCTGAAAGTGCAATATTTATCCCTGAGCTTTCTGGCGTTTTTCCAGCACTCAGCTCTTCTCTTGCTCTGCAATTACACTGCACCACAGCCCTTCCTTATGGAGCCTCTGTTGACCTGCCGGTTTCTCCACTCCGTAACACCAGCCCTACAACTACAAGCTGCACACAGAGTCTTCCAATGACTTGAGTCACTGGAGAGTTTCAGCCTCACACTGACGCAGTCAAAGCCTCTGGAATCCAAAGCTTTTAACTGAAGAAAAA
This sequence comes from Columba livia, assembly GCF_036013475.1. NCBI lineage: Eukaryota > Metazoa > Chordata > Aves > Columbiformes > Columbidae > Columba > Columba livia. The sequence continues at coordinate 8,054,599 of NC_088642.1, read as the reverse complement.
GAACATGATTTCAGTGTCTTTTGTCTGTGAGGCATTTTACTTCTGCTAAGTAATTGTTGCTGGGGATTTCTACTAATGCAGGCACAAAGATAGTTGTCCCATAAATGAGAAAGAGTCCATGGTGGAAATTAGAGAGTTTTCACACATCTAAGAGCCACATCATTACTAAAGGACAAAATCTATTCCCACAGTCATACGATACATAAGCACTAGAGCTTTTATGCATAACTAGGCAAAAGAATATCCTTTTTTTCCCCACAAAGAGATAGGGATAGAGATGAAAGAAGGAGCATGGTATTATATATACACAAATATATATATATATAAATGTACAGATGTAAGAAAAAAAGTGGAGTGGTAATTTATCCAGCATAACGGAGGACCCCCTCACGGTTTCTCAGTGAGCTCTACTGTTTGATCTGACAAACAGGCCCCTGTTAGAACAGTACGGTGAAGCATCACTACATCAGTTCTGGTAAAAAACCTTTTACAAGAAACACCTTATCACTGGTGATCTATTGAACGGTCACTTAGCAAAGCCTTTCAAATCCACTGTGCAGGCTAGAAAAGCAAAAGACCGGCTCCTGATTTCAGCTACACCTGTGCAAATCCTGAATAACTCCCTTGGACTGAGAGAAGACTTCAGTTCCCACAACAGGTTTATCCAGATAAGCTGATACAGGTGCAGAAAACTCTGCCATCTCAGAGTCTGCTTTTTCCAAAAGCAAAGTTGCTTCACTCCACAAAGAAACAACATGGTCAGGGAAGCCATAAAATATCCACTTTATCCTAACCAAATTAAACAACTCTGCAGCTCAGCCTAACATAGATCTGAAAAACGTACATTGCCGTCACCACTGATAAACTTTGTTAAGTCAGTGCCTGATGCTTCACTTCTTAACGAGGCAGTTATTTGTTTCCCAGGCAATTGCTGGCACCTGCCTGCCTTTTAAAATCAAATAATAATTGAATATGAGGAAAGCGAGACGAAGTAAAGGAGATTTAATAAAGAGAATCTTTGCTGCAGAGGGAATTTCTTTGGCAGTGATTACGTTACTAATTGATCAGCACATTGCCTGAGAGAAGCCAGAGACAACAATTATACTTAGCACTGTGGCTGAAAGCAATACAGTCAACTACCTCCTCGGCTTTCGCTGTCCGCTGGTTTCACCTGGATCGGTCTATTCATCTGTAAGAAAGACCAAAGAGAGACGCATAATTAATGGTGGAATCAAACATTTATATACAGAGGTTTGCTTTGTTTTTTAACCATGCATCATAGTTAGTACCAGAATTTGCTCCAGGAGGAAGGGGATAAAAGGCAATCAGTAAACAAAGAACTGCAAAGCACAGGTTGCTTCTTGGTCTGAGGTAAATCAGTGTCACGCTATTTACCTGACAGGTGCTTTGTTGAATCGCTTTGGGAAAGAGATCTGACTCATTTCACATAGGTCATGAAATTTTAAACATCACTTTTTAAATTTCTAATAGTTTCCTCAAGAAACACTACTGTGTCAGAGCAGAAATGCTCAGAATAAGTGAAACTTTAATTGCAAAGATTCCTTGAGATTGACATGATGAAAAGAGAATGGAAAACTGAATTCCACCTCCACTGTCAGCTCAGTAGGACAGTTACCTGTAACATAGCAGACTTCATTCATACATATGGAATAGGATTTAGATCTGGTTTGTCCACATGGTAGAGGAATGCTGGCTATTGAGAAGCTTTTTTGCAGCACTGGGTAGAAAATGAGTCAAAACCTCTTCTTCTATTGCTTTTTTAAGTATCTTTTCACATCAGAACATAAGCAAATATAAAAACATTGTCTTTACACTGTGACTAGGATTTCTGCTCTCCAACTTCTCTTTCTCTTAACAAAGACTATCAGTATTCCTGGAGTTTCTCACCCTCAGGTGAGAGGACAACAGATGCCCATTATCATCTTCACTGGTGGTGCCTAGCATGATGTGGTTGTCTGATGAGCAGGGATAGAATACACTCCTCCCATTAAAAGTCAGAGATGCAGACTAGATCAGAACCAGCTGAGATATTTTCTATCTGAAAGCCCTTCCCTACCTGTTGTCCCATGTCATTTAAAGCAATCCATGCACTATGCAGATGGATTAGTCAAAATATTTTTCTGTATGTGTCTGCCCCTGAGTGGAACAAAATTATCCTTTATATTTTGCAGCTATAGAGAGTGCAAGTTCAAACAAGCACCACAAGGAGCAGAAAATCAGGAGCAAATGGGAATGTCCCAACACATTGTTCTCCGATAAAGTCAGACCACAAATCGGCTGATGAGTGTCACAAGATGCCTTCAGGTGATACTGTCCCTCCCTTATTTGTTACTAATCACAGTTGGGCAACAAAGCTGCTAGTTTTCTTTCTTCTTCTTCTTTTTTTTTTTTTTTTTTTTTTAATTTCCCTGAAAGTAGTTCATAATAATTTAGATTTATTCTAATTGCTTTGCACACATATTTAGCAATAAAAAGTTATCAAGCTGGCTGACAAGTAGGTTAAGATGATGGAGAGCCTAGCAGATCCTGCTGCATTGTTGTCTCAAGAGGAAAATGTACTTAGCCATAAACTGACTACAGTTAGACTTGAACTCAGGAAGAAAAGGATCAATGGCTCCATAGGCTCCTGAGCAATTCTTGCTCTCTTGTATGTCTGCATCATCTGTATCATCCAACAAACTCCAGGCTGAAGTGTTAAAACCAGAAAGAAATCTGGTACTGGATAAACCTTGTATCAACCCCTGATTCTGCAACTGTAAAGACCTGTCACACACATATCACAAGATACTAGCAGGACTGGAGGAGATATATTTAGCAGAAGCAGGATGGACATCCTGCCGTAGGTCTCCTGTAACCACCTGTGAGCAGTTAGCTGTTACATTCAGAGATCTGACATCACACAGGTGAGAAGGGTAGTTTATGTCATGTAATTCCAAATGTCTAAAAAGTGTAATTTCAAGTCTCTCTTAAAACTGGTGTCTGAGATGAGAAGGATGAATGATCTTCTGCAGTGCCTGTTTCTCTTCACTGAACATAAAGGTAGTCTATGCAGTTGAAGTCAGGTGAGATGAACCCCAACTTGGTTCTCATGCACAGGACGATGAAGCCAAACTACTCAGTTACTGTGCTTTAACTACCCCCAGCTGCTCAACCACTGAGAATGGTTTCTGTTTACAGTAGGCTGGTCTGACTTGAGAGCTGTTAAATTTCACAGTTACACTCATGCAACTGGGTTCCTCATGTGGACACAATGGCTAACCTAACTCCAGTAGCTAAGGGAGCATGGTCAGAGGTCCCTGGTGCTCAGTCCAAGATAGGCAGATCCTGTATCCCAGGATATCAGTAAGAGAAACAGTCACAGTAGCCAGGAATTTATAGGAGGTGTGCTGCATACAGTCCTGAGAAGCAATGACTGGAGTCTAAAAATGGACACAGCCTTGCAGTGCAGAATGCTCCACAAATCTACCAACATAGGTGCTGATCTGAAACCTGCTAAAGGCCGTGAAAATCCCCACTGAACTTGAGTAAGCTTTGGTTTCAGCATTTAGAAAAAACAGAGAGAATTCTTCTTAGTTGTTTTTTAGTTCAATGTGGCCAGTTTGCAAAAGTCAGGAGAGATCATCAGACCCTTTAGCAAAAATGAGAGGAGACTAATATTTGTTTGTGGTTTGGGTTGTTGAATTTTTTTTTTTTTTTTTTTTTTTTTTTTTTTTGAGAAAAAGAAGACAATCTCCAAGAAAGGAGAAAGGAAAAAAAAAAAAGGAGTGATGGACTGAGCGTCCAACAGAGGAAGAAAAAAGTGGGGAAATTAATAAGTAAAAGGCTAGTGTAATTTAATGTACACTATGATTTATACACTTGACAATTTCTTTATAGACCAAAGAGAAAGTGCTGCCTGCACGGAGCCCCTAATACAAATTGAGATCATCTTGACATGAAAGACACCAATTACAGGGAGAAACACTGAGAGGAAAGTAATTAAGTTTCCTCTCTCCATCTATGTAACATTTTTTTTTTCAGAGACGTTATGGGAGCAAGGAGCTGGCCTGGGGACCAGAAAAGGGCTAAGTAGGGAAATGAAATGGCAGAAAGGTGTACCTTCCCCTGTTTGAGGAAATGCCTTCTCAGGGAAAAGGGAATTCAGAGGCTCAGGTGCTCTTCTTATACTTCAGCTGGAAATTGTCATGGGTTTAACGCCAAGAAATCAAAGTTTGTACTCCAAACTGCAGTCTTCCGAATAATGGTTGGGGGAGTATTGGTACACACGTGTTTAGTATATGTCCTGGCTTTGCAGACTCTGACAGTGTGACAGGAGAAACAAGATTTACCAATCAGTAAATACCATTGGTATCCACATGAGATCATAGGAACTACAGATGTGGCTGTGAGGTTTTATTTGTCTCTATCACCAGAAGTCTTCAAAGGAGTTTTGGCAACACTGGAAAAGACCTTGAAGTGGTGATCCAGAATTCAAACTGACAAATGAACTGAATGGACTCTCTTAGGCTCTCCTCTAAGATGTGCTATAATTCCATCCATTGCAATGGTCCTTCTTTGCCCATGGAAGCTCTTTGCGCTCTCCTTTGAAATATGATCACGTTTCTTTGTTCTAGATTATCCCTGTTGGGCTGCCACAGAGAAAGAAGTACACCGTTTCATCATGAGTTAACCCAGAAAGGGTTTATCTCCTCTTTAGCCTCCCTCATAGCAGAGAATCACAGAATCATCAAATGGTTGGGTTTGGAAGGGACCTCTGGAGGTAATCTAGTCCAATCTACATGAAGGACGTGACTAAAAGTTTTAATTCTCTATATAAACTGCAAAGATTCCTGACACTATGGTACCAGAATGTCTAATAGTCATAACACCATTGTAAATTAGGACAACATACTTGTCCTCATTAACAATCCAGAGTCTCATTCGGACACAAACTCATTTTGAAGTGTCTCACTCAACAGCAATGCTATAACAGAGGTGTGCTCAACAATGTTGAGGCACAAAGTGCTCTAGGCAAGAGCTAAAAAATTATGTTTCTGGTTACATATCACAGACCTAATTTTCAAACAGGTGGCAAGAAGATGGCAAACCAGAATTTTATTGACAACTGTGTTCCCAATGTGCCTCAAGCAAAGTTTGTGTCTCAGCTTCCCTGTCTGAATCACAAAGTGTGTACAGTAGGTACCACTACAGTTGGAATCGGCCCCGTGTCAGCAAGAGGGGTTGCATGTCCTTTTCCACAAATCTCGTAAGCACTTGGGTTGATAGAGGACTTAGAACTCCAGTCGCACCACACTTCTCATTTTCCTTTGATCCTTTGGACATTCATCTCTGCTGAAAACCACATTTACTATCACCTTTGCACACCTCGGACAAGATGATCGTACTTGTAACACTTCAGACCCTTCATTTTGGCTTTTTCTTCCTTTTGCCTAAAACCAACCCATTCAAATAATGCCAGATGTCATCCTCTCACACCAGCTTGCCACTTGCCCCACCTACCCCCACCCCAATTTGGCCGTGCAAGTAGAAACACGACATCATTTTTCATGTCCAATTACAGCCACCGTGGTGCCACTGTTAAAAAACAGCGCAGGTACTGCTGTCAAAAAGGGTTTGAGTTACAAGAAGCGATGAATTACAGCAAGCCCTTTTTCAATTCTCTGCAGAAATGAAATGTCAGAGCTTGGTGCTGTATTTTTCTCAGCACCATCAGCTACAGGCCACTGCAGGAATTAGACAGGGGACAGACGCTTTCCTGCATCATGATTTTTTTTTCCTAAGGTTGTCGATTTCTCCCCCACCAACCTTTTTCTGTTCCCTCTGGCTTTGATATTAATTTAGAGCAGGTGGAAGGATCACCTGGGAAAGAAGACTACGAAGCAGAGAGAGCTGATTTCTCACTGTCTCCATCTTTCTTTCTCTCGCTGTTCCTACTACCCTTTCCTTTATTGTCTCACTCTTCCATTAGTCATTAATATACCTGGGGCTTCTAGCCAGGACTAAGTTTCTACCAGGCTTGAGAACGTACAAATGCAAATGTGAAAAGAAGAAAAAAAAAATGGAGGAGAAAAAAAAAGAGAAAAAAACCCCACAAAACAAAATTATGTAGAATAGCTTCAAACACAATCTGAGACAGAAAGAAAAAGTGAGAGGAGGAGGAGACTGCTGAAAATCACAGAAATGCTGTCAATGGTTAGAAAGATGATGTCCAGTGCAGAAGAGACCTGTGTTGGAGATAATCTGATGGTTGTGCTTAAGGAAGAAGTCACTTCAGGAGTCAATACCCGATTCTAAAGCTCGTATGATCTATGGGACCCCAGAAGTTTACAACAACAATCATCTATTTAATAATAACTTTTCTATCCCTCTTTAAATGGCTTAAGAAATTTGAATACTCACGGAGAACAGACAGCAGGATTTGATTAAAGCTTTCTATCAAAAATTGTGAGGAAAGGTATTCCATTGTTCAAGTTTCCTGATGTTCCCAAAAATCTAGTCTGGCATAGTGTAGAAAACAGATGTGTTAACCTCTGACAAGACCTGTTTCCAGCTCTACACTGGCCTTCTAGATGAATTTGATAATATCATTACATCTATTTCTTTCTCAACTTTCTCATCTGTGTCTTTCTCAGCTTTCTCTCTGTAACATGCAGATGAAGACATCTTAATGTTCCATGAAGGTGTATGATGAAAAAAATATGCCTAAATTCTGGTGTTAAATAAACAAGCAAAAGTTAAGTCATTTCTGTACCAGAATCATGTGCACAGATGTAATGGCAAATACGAAACTCTTCTTGCTCAGTCATGTTCTCTTGTGATTCGTGGTGTTCAGACATCAGCCCTCTAAAACAATGATAAAATACTGCTTTGACCTAATCACAAAGAATAGGATGCTGATGTAAAATAGCAGGTATCAGCAAATGCTTATTGGGCACTGCTGCATCTCTGTAGTTGCTGACTAGCCTCATGGAAGAAAATCCCATCCCAGAACAACGTATATCCTAAAGATGCCAGGTAGTTCTTGGTGATCTCATGACAGACCTCAGAAGTTAATAGGGGGGATGAATAGTTTAGTAACTGTCCTGAAATTTCCAGAAAATATTGCTACTCCTTAGTTCTTCAACAGAAAAGGTTTCTCTGTTCAAAATCTCCCCACAAAATACTAAAATGAATTTCATTTTACCACTTCTGCCAACTTTCGGGGTTCTGCAATATACATAATAGTAATCTCCCTGAAGTCAACACAGTTATTTACGTGAGTAAAGGTATTGGCAGGAATGCGTTTGTAGGAGTGGGTCATAACTTTTAAAGCTTTGAGCAAAATCTGCAGTGACTGAAGGCCCTAAGGAAATGCAAAGTGTATTAGTGTTGAATTTGGAAAGGCCAAGAAAATCACCTACAATTGAATTGTGTGTGTGTAATTGCAAAGTTCAAGCAAATCACTCTGCATCTGGTTCTGAGTGACGTGATTGAATTACGGTGATCTTAACTAGATAGCCATAAGAGTGAATCCAAAGCAATCTCCTCTCTCTGAAAAAAAGCCCAACCAAATGCAAATTCAGGGCCTAGGTCCTCAGCTCTGTGAGTGTCAGAGAATCAGGAAAGCTGCTTCTACATAGGTCAGTTGCACAGTCAGCCTTCTGTATTTGTATATTGGAGCTATAAGGCATAGAGTAAAACCTGCCCCGATGGGAATAGAGGTAAGTGCTGTGGTTGCATGAATTGCTGCGTGACTACACATTAAGTGTACTTTTGTGTGGGCAGTGCAAACTGATACAATGTTGGATTAATGAAAGAGTAAGGAGAGGAAATGTTTTAGAAAGTGTGGTGAAAAAAATCACATTGGCCTGCCTGGTGGGAAGCACTCACTGGTAATGCATTGCATCTGAAATGACTCTTTCCCAAACCTTATCTGGATAGTGGACTCTCAATTCCTCCCCACAACCCTCCTCCCTGCCTGACGAGATGCTTGTCATAGACACATACACAAATAGATGAGAAGACCTGAAATGGGAATGTATGAGATATGAAAAAAAATCTTGAAGGGTCTGACCTTTACAAATCAGTCAATGCTCTGGTGCCTACCCCTGAGAATGATTGCTATCGGCCATCTCTGCACTCTGAGAATATTTTCTATATATCATATAAAATACCTTATAATCCATCCGTCTAACTATCGATTCATCTTTCCACTTGTCTCGTGTATATAGACGAACCTAGAAGGGGTTTAAGTTCAGATCAGGTTCATGTGCCTATGGCTTCAAATCCAAAACTTTCTACCCACAAAATGGTTTGGGCTGAATTTGAGGAAACTGCTGATCTTATTAATAGCAAAATCGAACATTTCTCATACAGCAAATCCTTTGGTCTGTAGTTGGGGAAGGCGAGCATGTAGTGCTCAACCTCAGGGTGCCTGTTGTATTCAACGAAGTGCGGAGAGGCAAAAGGGAACTCAGTCCTCCATAGTGTTGAGGACAATAAGAAGAACAACACACAGGATGCTTGCAATTACAAAGCCAAAACAAGAGAGACAGCACTAGGTTTGTTTTTTGACTATTTATATCTTAGAAGTACTGTTTCACATGCAACTCTGCATGTGAAAGAGACAGCAGGAGATCCTCTTAAAGCTTTGGTTAGTCACACAGTAAAAATGGTGTTCGATAGGTCTATAATCACCTGACGGACTATGCCATCCCACTCACAGTGTGCCCAAGGTACTGGTGCCCTTATCATCCAGACGGATGTTTATTTATTTGCACTCATGGATCTTGACTGGTTTGTGCACTTGACCTTTCTTTGCTGGGAAAGAAGGGGGCTGGGTGGATGTTGACTTCAGCCTGGGAAGTGTGGCTGTAGTCCCAGACCTCTTGTATATGTGAGAAGTCTCTGGACTCAAGCATGTAAAGAATCTCAGGATCAGCCCACTGGTAATGCTAAGGTATAAAAAGGGTTTACTTGTCTGTGTATCCTGACAGCAGAGGTATAGGTTTTTAAGGGATAGCCTTCACTGTTGCTACCATGAGCAATCACAATGTGATATTCTACTCATAAACACACCAAGTGCTAATAGAAAACTAAGTAAGTCTTTTATTGCCCTTTCCTTCCTTCTTCCCTAATATCAGTAGGGATAAGCTTTTCCCCAGTCTCAACCCTTTTCTAATTTCCTACTTGAGTTTATTTCAAGATAATTTACATCCAATTTTAAAATGTGCACAAAACACATTTTATCTGAATTAGCTCTTCTCTATCACTGGCATTTTCTATTAGCCAACTCTGCACGCATTTAGTGAAAGGCAAATACCTTCTCTTTTAGCCTAAATACTGTGATCCCAAACACTTTCAGGGCAGAGCAACAGCACAATCCACACATATGAAGGTAGTCAATGTGACTACAACCATGATAACATTAAACTACACAGCATGGCTAATGAATAACTGTATCCAAGTGACAACATAGAACTTAAATGTGTGATGTGACCATGTGCCAAAGGTCCTAGATCAGGTTTGCAATGTGTACTCAGCTCGGGTGTTTGCAGTTCTATGTTTATCTGTGTCTGCACTGCCTAGGTCTGAGAGCAACCTAGTATTTAGGTTGTCTGACAGATGCTCTCTGTGTTGGATGCTCTGAGGTTGCCCAGCACTGCCCACAGCTGATGCTCATCCAGGCAGAAGCACAGTTTGGAGTGTGCTTGGGAGCTGCCTTGGTGAGGAAGTGCAGATAAGGGGGAAGGTAGGGTGCTCTCTGCATATGGGAAATGTCATGATTTTGTGCGTGTTGGGCACGCTCCACAGAGGCCAGAGGCCTCTTCAGCATGGATATGAGCAGGTCAGGTGAGTAGGCCAAAGAGACAGATGTACTACTCCAGGCATTATAGACATAACCCCTGCCCCTCACTTAGAGATGAACATCTGTTGTCATCTTTTCCATATCCTGAGCCCAAGACCTCTGGCTGTTGGCACTTCCCTGCTGTGCTCTTCCCTCTCTAAGCTTTATCTCTTCTTCTGAAGCAAGACCCAAATGCTGCCTTTGCCACTAATGGTTGCTTGGCTTGACTCTGCAGACTTTAGGCAAGGCCAAGCTCCCATTGACTTCAGTGCTTTGAGTGCAAAAGGAGCTTGGCTACCATCCATCCAAGAAGATTAGACCTTCTGTGTTTGTGGCTTTGTATATCTGGCCACAAAGATAAGAACCACAGCCAACCCTTTTGCCCATGGAGAAATGCTTTCCACAGCACTGCCATTTAACAAACAACTAAGCAGTGTAAATTAACTAGCTGCTTTCACTTACTGCCAGAAACATGAAATAAAGGCTCTCTCACTAATACAAATGTGTAGGTAGCCTCAAGGCCTGAATTAAAGCATAACCTACTCAGGAACTGGAAGAGGCTATTTCAGGGTTAAGGTTGCAAGCAATGTTTTCCTTGGTACTGGATTAGCTCCACTGTGAGGCAGAAAGTGATTTTGCCCCAACACTGGTCCTGCTTTCAAGGGTGACGTGTTCACTCTCTTCCTCCCACCCTAATATCCATTCTACCAAGGGTTAAGGTCATCTGTGGGGTAAGGATATGCTGCAGGATAACAGAGAACACTCCCTTACCTCAGTCCTGCAACTCAGGAGGATCAGACCTGAACCTAATCAGAGTAGAATGCTGTGGCATTTCTGAAGCACAGGGGCTTCCATCTCAGGGCATTTCCCTATCATGATACAAGTGGTATGGTTGTGTTCTATTTTCAGTTTTACTAATAAACAAATATAGTCTAATTATTTTAAGACAAGAAGAAATAAGCCCTGTTAGAGCAGGAAAAAACAGAACAGAACAGAACAGAACAGTACAGAACAAAAGAAAACAAAAGAAAACAAAACAAAACAACAAACAGCAGCCATTCTACCTTCTCCATTGGTTTGTCTAAACTGATTTGAAATCACACCTCAAATTAGATGTGTGAAAACCTTGCCTAAAGATAAGCCCCTTAGCTATACACTGGATCAAGGCTGCAGCTCCTGAAGGAGATGTCAAAAGGAATTGTTTTTTTTTTTTTTTTGTTTTAAACCAAAAAGAAACAAGCAAACAAAACAAAAACTACCCAACCAAACAAACAGACAAGGAAAGAGTCAGGGAAAGAATAAGATTATCTTAATCTTGGCAGTGCCCCTGCAAAGAAAATCCTCTGTGAGAGGACTTAGAGAATTAACTTTTTCTTCAGTCCTCTTTCACAGCTAGGAAATGCATATTAGGGGAATTTTAGACCTATCCAGCCACGCAAATTAGTCCTCTGTTCCTAACAGCAAATGAATAAGCACAAGCAGGAATCTTGGGAATATTAGTACAGTGTTCAAAATGAGGAGAAAACAAAAATTTTTAGCTTTCCAAGTATTTCCTGAATTGGGAAAAGCACAGAAGGTTTAAAAAAACAAAAGCAAACCCCACAATATTTCCAGATTCCAGATCCTCAGAGGATCCCTCTGCTGGTTTGAGCCTGTACAGAATCGGGCCCGTCAGTGCAAAGGCCCCACTCATGCCCATCTATATATAACTGGTATCATCTGGTCCTGCGTTTTGACAATTATCTATAACATAATTACAAGACTGATGAGTATCACTGATTAATTATGCCATCCTTCAAAGTTGATCCAGGTACTTACAATAAACAAACACCCTGGTTGGGTAACAAAGGTGATTTTCTGTGTCTGTTGCAGTCAGCATAAGCTGGTAGTCTCATTCTACCATGTAGGGATGTTGTTGGAGACTCCCAGACATCCTAGGATTCTGTGATTCTATTTGGTTTTGATCTGTCATTCATGTGAGGCTGCTTCTTTTCTTTTCTCTGACTGCACCTTGGTTACCTCCCTCCCAAATGATAAATATTTCCTCTCCACTGAGAGCTATCCAACAAGAGCAATATCTGATACTTTCCTCTTCTAATTTTGCCTAAACATTGCCTTTCTTTCTTTTCCTTCCTGAACAACCACTTTTTTTTTTTTTTTTTTTTTTTTTTTTACATCAACATGTACCAAAGCATTAAACAAGACATTCCATTAATTTCTTCATCATCATAACTTAAGCTTGGGACATACCCTTTAAATATTCATTCAGCTATGAAAACTGGGCATTAAAATTTTAATAATGTCAAGCTCATTTGAACTGAGCTCCTGGGGGACTATTACGATACAATTAGAATAAATATGATGATTGATTTGGTGTAAAGGTTCACCTGTCCACATCTGTTAGTGGCCAGAAGCAGCATGCCACCTCTGGCATCACAGCTGATAGCTCCAAGTTATTTACTCCCTTCTTCCAAACCCTCATTTGCTTTTTGATTGCTTGCGAGCTTGAACTGCTCGCTTGCTTGCATAGCCTGTGCAGCTTGGATAAGGTTGGAAGAGGCAAACCAGAGCAGCCTCACCGAGAACAAAAACACTCATTCATGTACATTTTCCTCCCTCCTTCCTCTTCTTGTGCTGTAGCATTTGATTAAAGACAGACTCTTGTTCAGAGTGACTAGAAGTTCAGCTATAAACTTTCTGGTGGTATAAGCCATTAACCTTTTTACAATATGTTTCTGAACTCGCAGGGATTGATTCTTCTGTGTAGAAGAGTAGCAAGCCCATGCAGCATTGACATGTTTGAACCGCTGTGGAGTAGAGCAAGTCTTGCTGCTTTCTAGCAGCATCCTTCCAAAATCACGGCAGAGAAATATTTCCAAGATGTGATGCTGGGCGTAAAAAAAACACAGAGATGGAAACTGAGCAAGAAATAGCAATATTTAAAGAAACTTCTGCATCAAACTCAGGATGTTCTCAAAGACACAGACAGATAATTAAAGCATTTTGGTTCACTGGGTGCTAAGCATATTTGAAAATTTGGGCCATATTGCACTTTCTCTGCAGTATGAATTGGGTGCTACGTGGTGTAAATATGAAATTAAATAAGTTGGACCATGACCACTGAGAACAAAATTTGTTGTTTTTTGTTTGACCATATACTTTAAACAAACTACTCATTGATTCTTTGAATGAGAGTATAATGCAAACCTCTCTGTATTTGAAGATGATGCTGATCTAGGCCTGCTTACAAGTGCTGCCAATATTTCTAGCTTTTGAGGATTTAGCATCAGTGTCCCGACATACAGCACTTTCCTTAAAATCAACTTCTGGACCCGAAAATCTTTTTAAAGAGAATTTTAATTCCAAAATAAAATTCTTAATGCTTAGAATATGGCTCAAAGAAAATGAACATGTGAAAAAAATAAATCTTTTTTATTTGTATTATCATATCATGCATGATTGCTTGAGATAATTTACGGTTGATACATCTTTACAGTAGGCGATGTTAATTACTAGAAGCATTATTTGCTTTTCACTCTTTTAAGCTGTTTCTTTCCTCTCTGTGCTTTGCTGAAAGCAGATATTTATCATAAATCTGCCGCTTTCTTTTTCAAATTGAAATCAAATCCAGTTTGTGTTCCTATTCATTGTGTCTACTTCTGCATTATTTGCTTTTCCAAACCTAGTAAAAATGCATAACACTGTTCCAAAAAACTTTTTCTGCTGAAAATGAAAGAAAAAAATATTTTGACTCGATTTTATAGAATTAAAATATACATACATAAATCTTTAGGCAAAATCCTTACTTTTAGGATCTGCTCTTATTGTCAGAAGCTCACTGTTATTTCTGTGTGATGGACCTGGCACTTGATTTAGCTTACTTAGCAAGGAAATATAATACCTTGTGGTAACAATCATTCGAGATCAACATGTCTGTTTTTAGAGTTGGATATTGTTTTTCGAGAAGATCTTTCCAATTTACTTTGTTAACAAGATACTTCTAACCACAATTTTTGTGCCCTATATACAATGACTTTTCTCAACTGAGCCCCTTCATCCTTACAGTCTCTTCATGAAGGATGATGAGACCCAGGTCTAGTTGAGCTTCTGTGAGCATCTTTGTTATTTGCTGTCAGATCGCATAAGTGGAGTGACACAGGTGGACTTATGGGTGTTTCTAAGTAAAATTTCTTAGGCTAACACAGTTTTGGAAAATGATGGCAATGAATGAAAAACCATGCCTGTTTTATTTCCAAAAGCACTCAGAAGCACAAGACAACAACAGTAAGTAGTAAAGGCTGTTACCAAATCTGCTTTTGTGTAATGGGTGTAACCTACTCCTGCAAGTTTTCTATGCCCCTTTGGAGTCTCCCTCACTGCTCCTCCCACCTCCCAAAAAGGAATAAATGTTTTAAGATTAAGTCAGCCCATTACACATTACAATACCGAGACAGCAAAGGGAGATAACATTCACTTGATGTTGTTTTTCTCAGAAGGAAAGGATCAATTTGGAAAGTCTGAAGTGTACTTACGGTGAATGCAGAGTGTGGAAAAATATGGCCTTGAAGTCTTTTACAAAGTCTATTACCTATCATCTTCTTCCCCAGTCAGTTTCCTCCATGGAAAAAGGGGTTAGACAGTAATCTTTACCTTCATGGCCAATTGTGAGGATTAATTAAATATTAGTCCTACAAAATTGTAAAGTTCTAAAATGCTATATAAGCTGTCAGTGTTATTATAATGTGCCATACTCTGCATAACGTATACTGTTTCAGTAGTACCCCTTGGTTGTTCAAGACTACAAAACTGCTGCTTCTAATCGAGTTAATGGCTTCATGGGTTGGTAATTTAATAAAAAAGACTGCTTAAACCAGCAAGGTTTTGATTAAATGGGGTGTGTGCGAAGGGGAATTTATATTTGTTAGAGGCTTCATAAATCCAAGGTATCAAGATATCAGATAATGCCAGTATAATAGTCAATTATACAGAGAGGAAGGAAGGACAGATCTGGAAGCCATCTTGGACATCGGTGTCATGTACCGCTGTAGTCAGACATTTTGGGCTGGTCTCAGGAGTATGCATATTTAAGCAATTATGTGCACATACAGATGAGACACTGAGCTTCTCTCACTGCTCCCAATAAAGTTATATCCTAAGTTGTCATGCCCCTTGCCTGACTTTAGAAAGAAAGTCAATTATGTTTTTCCAGCTGGCCTTACCCCCTAGTTTAGCCCTCATACTGGAAGGAAAATTAGAAGTTTTGAGAGAAGTCCTATTTGCTTAAAGAAAAGGCTTAGCTTGTACTTAAATCACAGGTATCTCATGAAGTGCCTTCCTGAAGTAAGCACCTGGCCTTGCCCACGCAGAGAAACTGAATGCTTGGAGACCTCCAGAGGGAGCTCTTAGCTGCCTAAATTTAGCCAACTAAATTATGCAGACCCAATTTCCTAGATGGAGAAATTAAGGATTTACTTCGGGAGGCCTGCTTCATTAGGTACTTAAAATGTACTCAGAAGTTAGTTACTTCACTACACAGGCTGTATTGCACCTTTGACTCCAGTGATTGCCTGTCTGCTGTGATTCCGGACTGCAAGAGCAGCGCCAGGTTCTTCCTCTGCCTGCTGGAATTAGTAGGAAAAATCTACTGTGAACCTGGAAAATCAAGGAAATTAATCCCTCAATATTGATGTTTTTCTGTGTTGTAAATATTAATTCAGAGCTGCTTCTGTACCATAGTTCCGTACCACTGGAAGTTGAAAGTTTTGTTCTTGCATCTTCTCTCCAAATCAGGTAAATATGAAACCAAAGTGATTTTTTATTTTGTTCAACTGACCCCAAAAAATGAAGTAAGCCAGACACAGCTAGCCTGACTATTTTGTATATAAAGTGCAGCACCCACAAAATAATAAGAAGCTTTCATGGCTGTTTATTGAACACTGATAATCAGGAACGCATCCAAGCTGCAAAGTTTCATCTGTTGAAAACTGGGCAGAAACTTTCCGTAACAGGAGCCAGCTACAAAATTCAGATCCTGACATTAACAGCCAGTTTAGGAAGGCATATGGCAGTTGTGCTAGTGGCTGGGATTATATCTCATTCAGCAATCTGTCCCAATTAAACAGTTACTTGCTCACATCTTTGTCTGACCCAGCCAAGCTCAGCAGCCCAGACATCTGCATTTCTACAGGGCTCTGTTCAGACACGGGAAGCTGCTGGGGTTTCATGTGGAGATGGAGATGCCTGGCCCCACAGATCCAACCAGACGATGGGGACCTGAAGCCAGACATAAGCCCTGAGCAGGCTTTCAAGCATGGCAACCAGCATTTTGTGGCTTCAAAGAAGCTGATGTCAGCGCTTCCACTTTGGGGTGGAAGAGCTGTCTCAGCAGAAATGAAAAACAATAGGAGAGTGGGAATTCTGACATCAAAACTGGATGTTTTTTCTACTCCCTAAATGTTGTGCTCCAGTTAGATGACAGGTTATTGGTCCTGGTATTTGTTAGTTTCTGGTCTACCTTAGAGCATCAGTTGGGCTGCTTGATGAAAATTGTCTTTCTCAGCCTTAAAATCTGTGAAGTTTGCTGATATTCAGGAAAGTTTTGTGAGTGAAGACTCAGAACAATTTCCTTGTGGCTCCAGGTGCTGTGCTCATTACCCACAAGAATGCTATTAGAACATCATCAGAAATGTTGTTTTGATTAGCATTGATTTCATGCTGGGGCAAAATGCCCCTCTCCCCCCTGTGACAAGCTCCATTGAGCCACTGTTATACAAAGGGAGTTCAAAATTCATCTCCTTCACGTGAGATGGTGTGTGTGTGGGTGTGCTTTAACTAAATAATTTATGGTCAATAATGCCAGGTTATTATAGGTCAATAACTTTCAATTATTCACTAGCCTTGCTGTGCTCCTACTGTCAGGCAGCACACCAGCATGTCGGCTCTTGAGAAGCAAAAAGCTCACGATGGGAGCTTTGGAAAAGCAAGCAAGAGCACAGCTTGAGCAGAGAGAAAGAAATCAGAGGAGGGAAAGAGTGTGAAAAGTTCTAGTTGCTCTCAAGAGTATCTTAGGGAATGTGTGTGTGACATACTCTCTCCCATGCATGCATGCATATTCAGCCTCAAAATTCATTATTCCTGTGCTCCCAGCTGGTCAGATGTGAGTCAGCACAGATCCCAGGGCTGCATGACCACAGAGCTGGTCCTGAGTGAATGTTATGTCTCATTAAGGTCTACAAGCTGGGGCTTGATATCACACTAGCCTGCATGTTGTCCAAGCTTTGTTCTTGGACAGTTCATCCTCACAGCTGCCTGCTGTATTGGGTATCCAAAAGGAGAAGAACATAATGATTTTTTCTTTTTTTCTTTTTCTTTTTTTTTTTTTTTTTTTTTTCCCAAATCAGGGTATAAATATCAATAAAGAAAGAAAACTGAAGAAATCAAAAATTGCAGTACAAGATGAAAATTGTATTTGCCCATGTCACTACTGCACTGACACTAAGGCTGTGTTCTATGTCTCATGAGAAAGTGGTCAGAAGCCTCAAACAGCAGTTGCGTATATGAGAGTTTGTCCCAGTTGAGACTGCAAGAGGCAAAGACATCCTTGTGATTTGGGAGTGACTTGTTTTGCTCCTGTGGAGGGTCTGAACGTGTGGCTTCCAACCAAATATTTTGACATGACAAGACAGGATGCAGGAGTTGTGGGATGGACTTGTCTCGTGTAAAGGGCAAGCAGTGCGAAATGAGCTTCTGTGTGGAAATAGGAAGCAGAAAATCAGTCAAAGCCTGGGAGGGGAGACATGGAAGAATTATTCTGCTTTTTCATTGAAAATGGGGCAACTAAGCTATCTGCCTAGAAGCCCTTTTAGGTCTTTGCTTGGTAGTGCATTGACCCTACTTACATCTGGCACTGAGAGGGTGCCTTCTTTGTTAAACAGCTCAGCACTGGTCACTCTCTGTATATAGAGAGGGACTCAGCTTGGGGGAAAAGTGTCACCTTTTCCTGACATCTCAGGAAGTGGCTGCTTCTCCAGGTAACATCCCTGGCAGCCTTGGCTTTGCTGACTCCCAGGTCTGTACAGCTGCCACGGCCAATGAGGAGTTAACAGGAGCTCTGAAGAGTTGGTCTGTTTTGAATGTGAATAATGGGAATACTCTCCTTCAATCGTGTATTCAGCACAGGGATGTACAGAGGTATAAAGTTAATCACTAGCTGGGCCACCCCTATTTCCAGAAAAAGAACTTTAATACCTCCTTTATCCAATGAAGTACCATTGTTATACCTGCATATTATGAAGGGTTTATTAAACCGGTGATAATCTATTCAAGATAAAGTGATCTGTATGGCCAACTGAGCACAGATCAGACAGAATGATGGGAGGTTATTGTTAAAATATGCAAATTCACATCCTATTGAAATGCAAACCCTCCAGATAAGATTTTTTAATAAATCTGGTCTTTTTTCACTGCATGAAGGTAACCTAATGTTTATTGACTTCAAGACCATATAATGGAACGTAATATCTATTAGTCAGATCCTTGCGTCTCTTTCGATTACTGGAGGTACATGTTCTGGCTCCCAAAGAATTTTTGTTTTATGGTTTGGTACAAAAGAAAAGAGATTAAAAACCCTGAAATTAATTAACTTCCTTCTACCAACACCCCCCTTCCTCCTCAACTGCTGTCATTAGTTACCCAAGTAAAAGGAAGCAGTACCCATCAGCTGAGAAACTGTCCACTATTTTCAGTGTCAGGAAAAAGAGCCAAAAAGAGAAATGTCATTAATGCAGAACAACTCTGTACAGCGTAAGATAGAACTTAAGACTCTTGGATGCCTTTCTTGGGTTTACTATTACCATGCCAAACAAAGTTGAGTAAAGTTTCATTTCACCCTTCTGTAAAACTGGGCTACAGAATAGCTTGACTTGACTTCTGTGTGTGTGTGTTTCTGGGTGTAGAACTTGCTTAATGCATATATTCAGTGTGCTTTTACGAATTGTGGGGGACAGGTGGTTACAGAACAAGACAGTTTCGGATACCAAAGCAGCAGCTGAAATAAAGGCTTTTATTTCAGTGAAATGCCAGCACTGCGACAGCGAAAGCTGAGAACCTATTTCTGTTTAAAGGTCGCTTCTTCTCAAATGTTGTAAAATCTACATGCTCATGTAGATTGATCCAAGATTTGGTGTGTCTAGTGGTGGAGGTGGAAGGTTTGTTTCTCATTCTAAAGTGAAGGTCAGCAGAGTGAAAGCATCCTGAAATAGTTTCCTAGCTCCTTGGAAAAGCCCTGCCCATCTCAAAGAGGCCCTTTCACACTGCTGATAGGCTCTCCCAGTTGTTTTGTGGTCAAATCAGGATTGCGATCATGTCTAAAATAGTCTCATCCACTCAATGTTTACCCCTGCTGGTTCTTGGTGGTCGCAGAGTAGTAGCAGTGAGATGAAGGGAAGGTCTGGGCTGGTGTCGCTGCAGGGGATGGAGTAGGCAGCTCAGCTATGGGCATGTAAAGGAGGGATTCAATGCAAGACTGAAGCTGTGCAAGCTGGGACATTTAAACAGCTGCCATACACTTGGTTATCTGAAGCAGCTACATCTTTTAGGATTCATGCTGTTCTGCAGACTGACCTATATGGCAAAGCAGGGGTAGACTTCTTAAGTATGGTCAAAACCCTTCATAAGTGTGGTCCTGCCTCTCACAGTAGACCCCTGGCTTCCATTGCAGCTGAAGAGTGACCCAACCCAAACCTTTTTGGACAGTTTGGCTGATGGAGATGTGCACAAAGTGTGCTGTCTGCCTGTGTGTCTGCGGTGGGGACAGCAGTTCCCAACCCCAGCCTGCACCGCTGCAAAAACACAGCCTCTCTGCCCAGGCACCCTTCTCATCAGTCACTTCACTGGGTATACCACCAGTTACAAATTAGCACTTAATCAAGATAAATCCCATAGGAAGGATATGGATAATATGCAATGCATTAAGCCTGCAAATTAAGATGGTCTGATTTAGCCCTGGCTTTAAAACTCCCAAGCTTGCATTAGGACTAATGATGAATGGATGTATGTCCCTGGTTGGACAGGAGCTCTGTCAGGGCAAGGCTGCCCAACAGTGACAAAGCGAGTGTGGAGCAAGTGCTCTGCTCAATGTTCATTAGGCCTTCCACACACTCCCTGCCTGGGAATGTGCTTTCCCTTGCTGTGGATGGTTGTAATAGTGATGCTTCTCCAGGATGTATTGACTTAATGATCCCACAGTTAATTAATAAAACCTAACTGAATGCAGTGGCTGCTGGCATCATTTGCCCACTGGTCAGAGTGGGGAAACTGAGGCACAGATGCTTGGAAAGTGTGACCTACACTGTGCCAAGGGCTTTCCATTCACTGGCTTTAAACAGAACCCTGTACGTGACCTTGCTCAGGCACTCCCAATCACACTTGAGAGTCTCTTGTTCTTTGACTAACTAGCTGCAGGTGTATGTGACATTTCAGTTCTCTCAGTGTGGCCCAAGGTACTTACAACTCAGTGGCCTGAATTCTCCTGGTAGGTTAGTAGAGAGGCAGAGAAAATAAATTCTTTCCCTTTCCATCTCCTGGGCTGCAGCATGGATGATGCAATAAGATGGTCCTCAGTACTCTTTGCTCCAGGTACAAATACAGCTATTTCTAATGGATGTCCTGCTCCATGGTGCAGTATGATTTGCAAATACATGACTGGAGATTGTTTCTGTCCCTGTGTGACTGAGCAGTCACAGAGCTCTGGTCAGCCTCCCTTCCTGCCTCAGCTCTTGCCAGACCTGAAAAGAACATTGTTATCAGGCCTCCTGTCTGCTATATATGGTTCAGAAAGTAATCTCTGCATGAGATCAGGGAGGAAGAAAACCCCTCAACAGCTTATTTACCCATCAAGATCAGGGTCCACCTGGGCTGGAGTACACCAGGGGAGCTGATGTTTTAGCAGAGGTTCTCTGTGATGACGATTTCCAGAGAAAACAGTTTGAGATTCACAGCTGTGGAACATAAGGAACCAACTACAGTCTGTCAAGGGTTAAGGGGCTTTGTAGAAGTAATTTAGGGAAATAAAATTCTTTAAAATAACAAACATAGCAAAATGGGTAGTTTTAAATGTACTTTTCTTCAGATTTGCACTAGTGTGCAAGCTTGTCACAACAGAGATTCTTCCCTGGATGTCATACTGCACTTATCACTGGGAACAACTACTTTCTACAGTGCCTCTCTACTTCATGGCTTTTTAAGATAGGGATGCTATCACTATGCTCCCCAGAGATGTGTTCTGGTTCACGGAGGGGCTGTTTTGTATAATCTTCCATGAAGGATTAAAACCACAGCAGTAGGAACAACAATAATGCAACAAACTACTTCTTGAGAAAAACAATGAAGTGGCACAGGCAACAAAATCTCATCACCCACTGAAAAGTGGCAGACTTAACTCATGTGGCCACACTTCTCGTTCAACAGGAAGGCTGGATCACATTCATCCCCAAGAGGACCAAGCCTATCACCCTGTCCTGGGAAAAGCCAATGTATACTTTATCAAATGACATTGCATTTTTTCACAAAATCCAGGAGACGTGGGACAGGGCACAGAAGTTGTGACTGCACTTCTATGTGATGAAAACGAGGCTCCAACATGGGTCGATGCCCTCTGGGTGTTGTGATCTGCCGCACCCATCTTCTGGTGCTTTGGGCTATTTGTCAGTTGTTCTCACCTCTTTCCAATCCACCCCACAGGAACAAGGGCTTAGGTTTGCTCAAAGACACCAAACACAGTTGAGTGAACAGTAGCAAGCACAATACTGATGTAGAGTAGAGCCTGAACAGTAATGAGCATATGAGTGTACGCAAACAATGGAAAGCCTGTCCCCACGAAAACATGCCATCTCTTCACTGCTTTCCACCCCTCTAGCATCACCCGTCTGTCCTGCATTGCCATCCTCCCTCATCTGCCTCCATCCAGAAGCTCAGTTCAGGTACAAGCAAGCAGAACTCCCTGTCAGCCAGTGCATCTCCTGATGACATTCTTCCTTTCTTGTCCAGAAAATGTCAAATATCACAGTTTATTCTTCCTTATGCATCCATCTGCTCCTTGTGGAGCAAATCCCAGTCAAAGCAGAGGTGAGTGCAGAAGATAAAGTGGGGTAGAAGGCTCAGGATTAACTCATAAAACACTACTAGCGAGGGCAAGGGATTACCCAAGGGTACCTCACCCTGTAATCCAGGGTGTTAGCATGCCCCAGCCTGAGCAAAAAGAGAGAAAAGCTGTGTCCAGCCAGAGACGCACAATAATTTGGCAGGAATTGCCAAAGCCAGAGGTTATCTTATTATCACTGTGACTTTTTCATTGCCAGACAGTGCTTTAAGCCACATATCAACAACAAGAAGGCTGGTGTGCAGCTTTTACAGTGGGGAAAGGTGTCTTTTTTTCCTTTTCCTTTCTTTTATTTACTTCCCCTCTAGGATAAGAGGCCAGTAACTGCCGATCCACAGGAAAGAAGAGGGCTTAGTGATGAGGGAGAAGGATTAAGGTGGCTTCTTGTTAATTTTGACAGTGCAGATGATACTTATTGAGCTGATGGAACAGGAGATGGCTGTGCCCTCCAGAGGTGTGTGTGTGCATGTGTCCCCAGCTCCCAGGCTGGAGAAAAAGAGTTCAAGGAGGAGAGATCTGTGTGTGTGTGTGCTCGCACTTGAATATAACATGCTTCTGGCTTCGAATACAGATTAACACTGTGGATTTGAAAGTCTGACCATCAACATGTGAGTTAAGTACTTAAGGAAAACTGTTAAGGCAGGCAAACAAATGGAAGTGCAAAACTGCTGATGGAGGACGGTGGAAGTGAGGTAAAAACTGGAAGTGGTGAACAGTAAAAGCCAAAGACATGCTACATAAAGGAGCTGAAAGCAAGACATGGAAAAAGTCTGATTAAAAAGAACTATAACAAGTGCTGTCATGGATGATTATAGGGGTTTGAACCTGTCACCTACAGCAACAAGAGCACTGGCCTTTCTCACTTGACCTGAGGAGATAATGCTGTTAGCTAAGGTTAGGGAGGGCAGGTGATGAGTTGCTGTTCAAATACAAAGCAAGGATGTCCTTCTGCTCCACATAATTAAACCACGAACATAAGCAAACAGGGTCTGAAGTTCTGGAATTGCCTAGCAAAGTCCCTGAAATCCCCTAAGATATGCTGCTAGACCATCTCATCTTGATAGCATCCCCCCATCCTTGTGAAATACCGGTACCTAGGGATATTCTCTTCCTTGGTGTCTGTCTAAAAAATACCAGTCTAGACACAACCGCACTACACACACAGCCACATCCCAAAATGTCCTGTGGTACTTTACAGTACACTGAATTAATGCAGAAATTCCTTCATGACATTGCTGAGATGAAGCCATTTCTAGGAGGTAAAACAGACACTGTTTAACCATGCACCACTCAACTGTGCAAGATAGTAAAAACGATTGGAGAAGGCAAATTCCCTCTTCCAAGGACAGGAGTAAATTGCTTATAATTTGTTCTTCACCTGTTTTGTGTACTTCCTATGAGCATTCAAACAGTTGTGTTTTATAGCAATGTATATTCAGGCCCTCATCCCCATTTCTAGAATGTATATACAAATAGTGGAGGATGCTGAGTGCTCCATTTTCACACAGATTAGTGCCTTCTTATTCAATCAAGAATATGAAACAACACCATATGATTTTGCTGATCAATCACAATTCACCAATAGAGCATGAAGACTGAATATGCATAGATAACAATCCAAATATGCAAAAAGGGAGAGAAAATGCAACTTATAGTTAAGAATATTACAAAGGGTGAATTAACAATTAGCCAGTCATCAATATATAAATTCTTTGGCATGAGAAACTATATCAACCAGCTATGAATACCTTTAGTTCAGAAATTAAGAAATTATCACCTCCCATCAACAGTATAAAGACCTAAACCTGTAGTATAGCAGGAAAAATGGGAAGCAAGCTATAAGAACAAGTTCAAGATGTACCTTTACAAGTTCATGCAGTGGCAAGGGATCAGACATGGTGATCCAAGAATGTCTTTCACTACCATGTAGTTTGTCCTTTTTATTTCAGCTGTGATTTTGTGACAGTGTTATCAAAGCAAGGGTGCCTCCTGTGATACTGTTATCAGCTCTGAGGCTTGGATTTTGAATTTTTCTTCATTTGAAAGTAAATGTTGCTCAAGTTTTTCTACAAACACTGTTAGATACAAACTTAAATTCTATTTAATTATTATTAATGTGAATCAGTACCAATTAACATACCTCCAAAGGCAGGAGATTTAGCAAACAGATTAGCAAATGTTGTTGTTGTTGTTTTTTAATGATAAAAATATTGTGAGAACTGGCAGAACTGCTCAGGAGTTTCAGTTTTCAAAACCAGTTTCCAAAAACCTGGACAAAGATGTTTTGATTATCTCTTCATCTGTTCACGATACTTAGTTTTCTCATTTGAAAGTCAAATAAGCCAATGTCATTTGAAATGAGAGACACTGCCTGATGCATGTGAATGGGAGTCAAGGATTTCTGTGCAGAGTAGTTCAGAAAACTGCCAATTTGTGTGCCTGTAGAAGTAGTCATCACCCTCTTGACAAAGCCACTGAGTTTGGATCAGGGACCTCTGGAACAGTGGGTTTGAGATCCACAGCTTGTCTCGAAAAGCTGGTAGATGCCAGCTGGAGGCTTTAAAAACTCCTATCATCTCAGAGCCAGAAAGTATGGCACTCGTCAGACACGAGTTTCTGATGCTTTTAATTTCTTGGACATATTTTGGGAAGGGACAGGGAGGAGCCTGAGAAGGAGGAGGATTCAACAAAAATCTAAAATGTGCAAATTATTTTTTTTCCAGTGTCTGGTAAACATTTAAATTATTATTATCTGTAGAGAATTATAGCATTTGAAAATGCAAAGCCATTATTCTTTTAGTTGAAAGCTGATTTTCTTTCCTCAACTTCCCTTCACTGATATTTCATCAACACCCAGACAACTTCAACTTAAATAAAACAGCAACAACAAAGGCATGCATTTCATAATATTTATTTTGGTTGAAAAGCCAGTTTTCGTACCCACACATGCACAACTTTCAATCAATGTTTTTGCCAGTGCTGCTCCTCTGTTTGTATCTCAGCCCCAGTATTTTCTTTTATACTTCAGTTGCCCTACAATGAACACCTTAATCTCCTTCCCCCTTCATGAGTATTAGATTTGAGGTTTTATACTGCTTTAAAGATGAAGAACAGAGAGACAACCTTGAACCCTGAATATTTACATCTATTAATTTTGGGGTCTGGATGTCAGTTTTGAAGCATGGGGATTACATCAAATATTGTAAGTAATATTTTAAATCCAGGCATAGAGATTTGTGGTGAAGAAATAATTTAATGATCAATACTGTACAAAAAAAACGGATAGATTGAGAGGTAATTCCTAGTCTAAGGATCCCTTGCACCTTAAAAAAAAGAGAGACATTAAAAAGGCAAAAAAGAAATACCACTCAGAAGTGTAATAGAACTGCCTCCAAGCAGAAGGCTGCCCCAAGGCTTCTCTGTAGGCTTGATTATTTCTGGCTGGGAGAAAAGTCCCATTAAAAAGCATTTCTGCTCCTTCCCCTGGTTATGGGACACCATCCTGAAGAGAAATCATTGACAAGTCTGCCTTTTTCTAAAAGGGTTAGCCAAATAAATTGTCTTTCTTGCCACAGCTCCTCTCCTCACTTCTGCCCTTTTGTCTTTCTCTTTTCTTGTTATAGTTAGGAGCGAACATTTTGGCACGTTAATTAAAAATAGTAATAGCTGTAACAGAAGAAAGAGGAGGAGGGGTAAGGTGAGGGAAGCTGAAGGGGGAGGGTAACTGCAGCCCTAATTAATAGAATTACTCTCTGTTGAAAACCAGTCTGATGAGGACTCTTGTCCTTGAATAAATACTCTGTGCATCTGCATATATATGTATATGTGCATATATAGATAAATGTACACGTAAACACAGCTACTCTGTTGCTTAGCAGCCAGTAGGGTCTTTTCATGAGACAACAAAATATATGTGACAAACTGTCTCAAAAACACAAAGTTCCCTAGCATATTTCTTTTCTTGTAGCTATTCAGACAAGGTGGAGAGTGGCCCTGAAATTAATGTCTCATCCAACGGACAAAGGCAGAACTAAGCTAATTGGATTCCCATCTGTTCCAAACATAGTCTCAACATCACACAATAATAATAAATAATATGGTAATCACGGCTAACAATTAATCTTTTAGTTTAGATTTTTTTGCAGGATGCTGAATGGATTCTAATTTTAGACAAATATAGCTTGGTGTCTGGACATATCCTCTGGACAAAAATGAAAAAAAAAGTAATGGTCTGACCACACACAGTCATTGTGTGTATTTCAGGAGAGCAGGGGCTGTCTATTCTAAATGCCTTCTACAGCGAAATACAAACTGGAGCCTAAGAGATTCTAATTTTGATCTAAACCCAAACCAAATGTGAAGTGAACCGTCAAATTACTGTTTAAAGTGACACACACTTTTTGTTTAAAAAATTCCTGGGATAAGGAATTTCCATTTCACCTGGGGAGAGGAGCAGTGTGTCCATCCCCTGGGGCTCACAGCATGTCCCTTCCTTGTCCCTCCAGCATGTCTTTATCTTCAATAGTCCCTGCTTAGGTATTTTAACTGCAAACTTGTTGGCCCAACTAATGCCTCCTGATTCTGTGCCACTGCAAGTGTAACTTCAACTGAGGACTTTACAGCAGTGCAGGTAGTGAAGAGGGATTAAAAACCTGGGGAAATTAGCCTTGTGATAAACCAGTGAGAGATTACAGACCTCACATCCCCCTATGTTCAATTGCATCCCACTACCCAACCAAGAAGCCCTTCTGCTGAGTCTTCCATGTGGACAATGCAATGGAAAAACCTCCACAAACACCCAAAATCCAGCTGTGACCTAGGAGGGACTGGATCTGCTGAAAATGTTCCCCCAGAGCCATTGCAAATCTCCACGTCAGAGAAGAACCAAGATTTTCTTCCGTGGCAATGAGATGCCTATCTCTGAGATGCCTAACTCTACTTTGCTATGTGAAAATCAGCTCCTTGTCTTTTTTTTTTTTTTTTTTTTTTTTTTTTTTTGACCTGAATCTTTAGGAGCTTTTTAAAATGCTCCCTAGTTTTATTTCATGCCGAAGTCAACAGACCTATGGAAGGGAAGCAGGGCTAAGCCATGAAGTTGTGAACTCCACATTCACGTGAGCTCCTAAACATCTGTTACATCCCAAATCCAAAATAGCCACCCTTTCTTTAGTAGTGAGAGAAATGCTTTCTGTATGGCTATAACTGTAAACAGATGGATAGATATAAGGTGATGTGTGGAGCTGGAACAACCAGTTAGTAAAGTTTATAAAGTACTTTGTGAGTCCATCTGGACGGATGGTACTTTATAAATGTAAGGCTGTTATCAGTGCCTAACAGCACCCAACTATCACTCAGCACTTTTTGGATGGACAGTTAAAGAAAACACATAAAATATATTCCTCGGTAGATATTTCACCCAGACTCTTTTACTTGCAATAGCAGAGATCTGGGCTTTCATTTGTTCAGACCATTCCCATTTGCAGTCATGGGGAAAAATCCGCAATAGCTCAACTCATGAAGTTGCTGGATTTTTTATGTTTGAACAATGAAGCTTCACAGCACAGCCCTGGAAATAAATGAGTGGTTTGAGAATTTGCTAGTGGCAGGTCTCTTGCTGCAGTAGGGGACAGGATAACTAAAAGGATAGTGTTGGAAGAGGCATAGGGTTTTTTGCTGTTCTGGTTTGTGTGGTGTTTTGTTTTGTTTTGTTTTGTATTGTTTCATTTAATTTTGTTTTGTTTTACCCTCCCCTCAGGGGCACTGCCCAGAATTAAATTCAAATTGTTAATGATTGAAAAGATAGATCACATTTCTGGTGATAAAGGGAATGTGGTGACAAAAGGGATTCTGGTGACATGTGAATGCTGGGCATCAGCAGAAGTTGTACAAAATGCTCACTTTCCCTGTGGTCTCCCTGACAGTCCTTGGGAATATGGCTGGGGAAGCAACCAGGAAGATATGGCTGCTGGATATGTCTTGGGGAGCAACAGAAGGATCCCAGGGATCTCACTGAGACTCCTCCACAAGGCTGAGACAATCATTCCTCATAGCACTTCTTTGGTTAAAGAAATCTGAGGGGAGGAGGGCTGGCAGCACTCTGGAGGAAGCCTGTCCTCTTGGGTCTTAATCACCATTTAGTTTGAAAGTAGGCAGTATTTTCAGAAAATAAATAAATAAATAAATAGGGTTCTATGTTTTTTTCATGAAACAAATGTGGTGTCTATGGAGAATTATTATTTTTTTTTCCTTCAAATTCTGAACACCCCATAGATTTCAGTCTGAGGATGCTTTCAGAAGAAGTGTGTTTTAATTTCCTATGCTGCCACCATTCTGTGCTGTGAGATGGCTTCTCCAAATGTACCCAACCTCTCAGGATACTTTGCAGGCAAAAGTTCCCATGGTGAAGTATCTTTTTCCATTAAAAGTAGAGACTATTGTATGAACCATGTGCATGTAGTCTAATTTAGGATTATGGTGTATGGAAGAAGATGTAAGTATGAATTACCAAAATTGCTATTCACAGTATAATGGCCTTTAAAAAAAAATAAATATTTATTTATGCATTCACTTATTCTTTGTCCATGGAATCAAAATTTTCCAGGGACAATTTTGATGACCTCATGTAATTGTTTTAGTCAAATTTCTGACAAAATTTCTCTCTATTTTGATCAAATTTCTCTCTATTTTTGCTGCTTCTGACATGGTACTTAACCCCTTGTTAAGAGACAACATTGGAATAAGTTTTCTTTTACGTGAGTTTAATTTCCAGTTACAGTAGACTGCAAGACTGATGACAGAATTGGTCCCTATTTTCAAAAAAACAATCTTTTTTTTGCTTGGGGATCAGCTCACAAAAATCTTCATTTCTTTTACAAAACTTTGACACTATCACCAACTGTCCAGATGATGGTCAACCAAGAGGAAGATGTTAACTTCTTATAAAGATCTGCCATAAGAGACCAGCATGAACTTCAATTTTGAATTCTAAAATCCTGCCCATCTGTGTTTCATTGTCTTGATTTAGGGATGGAAAGCAGAAAAGCAGATGTCTTCTGATAACAGGAGAGCTACTCATTCCTGTTGGAGTAATCCTGACATTTCTGAAGGTCTTTGCATTTGACAACTAGGAGACTGTATTGCAAGCATGTAGTTGGGTGAGCAGACAGATTTTAATTGTTATTAGCCATGTGGTAACAAAGACATACCTAGTCAAGGTAATAAAGCATGAAGGAGGTAATACAGATGATGGCCCAATGCTCACAGATGTAGAGCCACAGTAGGAACCACCATCATGTAAGCATTTACAAAGCACCCATAATAACAGCAGCATTTATGTGCTGAGTAAAGTTACTAGTCAGTGCAGCGTAAAGGAGTTTGTGCACCCAGGAAAATTACATTGATCCCACAATAAATGCAGGACAAAGAGTGACAGACAATATACAGGATATATACCGTATGAATAATTGCCTTCAAAGAGGACTAGGACAAAGAGATGGAAGAGGATGTCAGGGTCAAATTATTATTATTTTTTTGACTACAGCAGCCAGACAGCTCTCAAATGGTTGATTTGAACAACTCTAATAGAACAATGTCATTAAAACCCAACAGTCAGTGCTCAGGAAATGACATTGCTGAGTCCCTACCAATGTCTTGGCAGGTGAATATGAAGGTTCACGCTGTTAATGACTAGCATTTGTAATGACTGCTTTATTCCATTTCAGCAAATACTCCATTCCCAAAGGACACCCAAGGTAAGGATGGGGAATTGAATCAACATGCATTTTGGGCTCAAACAAGCCAGCAGCCTTTAGCTTGGTCACAGGAAGATCAAGCAGAGACCTCTCCATTGTCACCAGCCAGCTCTCAGCATTGCTATTTCAATGACTTTCACACCTGTGTCTATTAGTCTCATTAATGCTCAGCATTTGCATTGTGAAATGGATTCTGTCCCCACTTGTAAAGAGGCAATTGCCTGTACATCATCAATGTCACACCCCAGGTCCCAGATTCAGCAGAGAGCTTCAGCATGAGCTTAATTTCAAACACAGGCATACAACCTATTCAACTCAGCATGACAGGAGTGTGTGTTCAACCTGCAGCATGGGGCAAGGAGACAGAAGATGGGAAATTGGCACAGCAGGGACTGATGCAGCATGGTTAGCTACATGTTTTTTTGGTTATTTATACCTATAGGGATGAGTGAGGAGGGAAGGAGAGAGAAAGAGGGAAACAGGCATGGAAACGGCAGGAGGAAGAAAGGAATGAAATCAACACATCACATCACATATCAAGGCAGAAGACTGAGAAATACTTCCTAAAGATACAGGTTCCCCAGTAAGGTTTGGGTAATTTTTATTTTTTCCCCCAGAGGGCATCATTCAAATAGCACAATGGGATGTTAAGGCTGTTTGCTAATAGGTGTAAAGAAGTTTAGTCACTGGAGAAAGACACCAATGAACAGGAAGGATGGAGTGCAGTCACTTCAAGTGACTTGGGAAGGGTTGTTGACCTTGTACCATGTGAATACTTGATTCCTATTCAAGGTAGTGTAGGCTGACTGTTGATATCATTCATAGTTCACCTGGTTTCAGAATTGAAAGGCACTTCTTCGTCTCCCCCATGTAAAGCGGAGATTTGTAGTGCAGAAGTTAACT
Organism: Columba livia; assembly: GCF_036013475.1. Taxonomy (NCBI): domain Eukaryota; kingdom Metazoa; phylum Chordata; class Aves; order Columbiformes; family Columbidae; genus Columba; species Columba livia. The sequence goes on along the minus strand of NC_088642.1, from coordinate 8,023,941 downwards.
GAGAAAGATAGGGGAGACTTCTCAGAGTTAAGAAAGCAAAGGTTATCCCACTGAGCTAGCCTATAGCCCTCTGGTTCCCAGTAGATACTGAACACTGTCTTATTTAGGGCTTTTCTGGTGGAACTGACCCACACTGGAGGTAAGACCATAGCCTGCCTCTGCATTACGCTTGTGCCCCAGGAACAAACTCTCTCCAAGACAGTGCCTTCTCAATGCTAAGACCAATGTGTCAAACACAATGAGAGACAAATATTGATGCACAGTATCTATAACCTACATAGATAATGGGTGGGAGAAGGGGGAGAAGCATGGGGAATATAACAGACCCCTTCACAGTTGTATCACTCATCAGGGTGAACAAAGGAACTGAACCAAGTGCACCAATCTGCAAGCTAACATTTTCCTTGCTAGATCAAGATGGGCCTCTTTGAGACACTCACATCAGGAGCTTGTTTGCAAGGTACTTCACCACTGACCCCAAAAGCCCTTGGGAGCATGCTGGGTACACTTCAGAGAGCCCTGCTGGTGCCTAATCTCTGCATGAAACCAGCTCTGATAAAGAGCAACTCTGGTGGCCAAAAATGCCGCAGCGATTTTCGAGCAGACTACAAGTTAATCCCCAGGATCATGATTAACATGTTTATTTTGCTCAGTTAAACAGATTCTAATGTCCAGGCCTGGGTGAAAACATTGCTAAGAAGACAGTCAATAAGCTGCCAGCTTTGAGTTGCTTTTGGTGATCTAGATGGCCACCCCAGACTCTGTAATAGCCATGAACTTCTAGACAGTGGGGAAGTGAGTTTCTTTCCTTTTATTTTTGGTTTTACTTAAAAGATATATATATATATATATATATATATATAATTTTCCAGACTTAAATCTGCTCTGGTCAGCTATTGAGCAGTCTTCCCAAATATAAGGTCATTGTTCATTTTTATTAGTCACTTATAGTCCTAGATTTAGGCAATATTTTTTCCCTATTGTTGCCCATCTAAACAAATTTTCATAGCCCTGGGAAAAGAAAACTTTCTTGTTCTCAGTAAGTAGTAGAAGAAAGGGAATTGAGAGAGACAGGGAAAATAACTCTCCTCTACTTGTCAAGATGCTGCCAGGTTCTGTTGTTAAAGTTTCCCATAAGATGGGGAATGAAAGCAACTTGGTCTCTTGGACATTTTTTTGCTTTTTGCTCTCAGATGAAAAATTAAGTCATACAATTTTGGAATAATGAATGGTTCACTTAACAGACAATAAGAAGAGACCAGTACTGAACCCACACCAAACTTTTCCTGACTGAGAGCCATGGTATTTGCTCTTGTATACCTTCATTTATATGCCAGCTTTCATGATTAGTGGAGGGTCCTTTACACTTCCCTTTCTCCCCAAGCATGTGATAGAAGAAGAGGGAATAAAGCAAGAATCAGTTTTCAGGAAAACCATAGAGCAGAGTGATATCAGGAAAACCAGACGTCAGCTTGACATCATGAAGTGCAGAACAGGGAATTTTCTTGTGTGTTTTCTGCAAAACACCATCCTGCTGCTGACATCACCTAGATACCTCAGAGAAGTTCTGTGCCCTTTGGATACCTTCCCACAACCAACCACCAGGGTGTGTTGTGCACGCTCAGTCACTAATTGCAACAGAGAAAAATCTGAGCTTAGTTCAAATTGCTCTCGCAATCTCAAGTCCTTTCTTTTTGTCTTCAGAGATCTCTGAAAACCAGTATCTGCAACTTCTTATGGCATCTGCTAGTCACTGTCGCCCTCCGTGTTCCCTGATGCTATGCTTTGAATTGTCCTCTCTTGTGCTGTACCTTCCGTGCTGTCCACTCACCATTCTCCTCTGGGCTTTTATATGTTTATCCAGCTCCATCACATCAATAGCTAAGTGACGCAAGGGTTACAGGCTCAAGGAACAACATAGGCAGAACTAATCTTGCCTTGGGGCTTTAAGATAGGTTAGACACCCTCTGGCTGGCTTCACATTTTGTGATTTCATGCCTTATCCTCCCAAACAGAAATTAAGGAATATGTTCTAAATAAACAGAAAAGTCAATTGAAACCTAAGTTTTAAGGAGATCTGAAAAAGTCAGAAATTTGTTCAATATCCAGAATATTTTCTGTGAAATTAAGAGAGAAAAGAGCTTTTGAAATACAGAAAATTAATGGAATTTTTCCTTATTTCAAAATGGCTTTTTTTTTTTTTTTTTTTTAATTTTAAACCAAAAGAAGATGATTGGATTAAACCCTGAAGAACATGTCACTGAAATTCAGGAAAACATCTGCCTCTGCTTATCCCTTGGTACATTTTTTTCTTTGAAAGGAAAGACAAAAAAATAAAAAAGAAAAAGAGAGTTCTTTATCCTGTATTTCCTCTGTTTCCCCAGACCATCATTGCTTTTTAGATAACAGGTTACTGGAGTAGGGAGCACACTGTCTGTTCACACCATCCTCAGCATTTTTGAATCCAAGAGTCACTGAAATGCCTATTTTGGGATAAGTCTCCACAGTGGTGTAAACACAGGAATTGCACAATAGGTGGGTCCAGCGAGATTCATGGCTTGAGTCCCTGCTCTACACAGACGTTTTCTTTGATCATGGACAGAAACTGGGCTTGAGTCTTCCATGGCCCACAGTACCATGGCTCTTCAGCACAACCAGGGACGTCCATGCTGTCTGCCTGTTATCTTGCATGCTGGGTGTGATCTGGGACACACCAAATGTCTTTCCAGGCAGAGAAACTCATGCATGGACCAGAAGACAGGTCCGTAGCTGTGGTTTGTTTACCTGGATACAATTGGCTGAAGGCCATACACTGAAATTTTGAGCCCAAACTCAAGTGCTCCAAGTGCTTCTGCTCACCAAGGGCAACAGTCCTGTAGCAGGCAATGTCACTAAGGGGCTGTATGCGTTCAAACTGCAGGTGTTTACCCCATGGCAATAAATCAGTTAAATGAATATCTGTGTAGATAGGTTTTCATTAATCAAATATATGACTTGGAGAACAAACAGTCATTGAAAACATCTAGACAAGCCTGGAAGACTGCAGCTGTTAGCACTGCATACTACATTATCACCACATATTTATATTGTTATTAAGTGAACTTTAAGTAAGGCATTCTCCATTTGTCATTTTCCCCCTGGTGAATTCAGCTACCAGCATTGATTTTTTCTTTTTTTTTTTTTTTTTTTTTAATCTGAAAACTTGGCTATTAACTTTTCAAAACTTATTAATCTGTTTTCACTCCATTGGTAGCAGCTTACCCCCACCTTCTACTTAGCTTGTTAAAACTCAGAGTTGATTAAATATGACACAACAGTAAAATATTACATAAGCGCACAAGAAAATTTTTATTTCATTATCAGCAAAAAGTGAGTCATCTTGAGTATGACACTGGCTTCAGCTTCATTTTCTCTCACATTTTTGCTCTGGTTTTATATTTAATCACATCTTTTTTCTCCTTCTCTTTGCGCATATGATTTTGTTTTTCAAATCCACAGCAGAATGATCCAACTTTGTTCTTATGCTATTAATTAACACCACGCTTTAGTTTCCAACATACTTAAATGATGAATAAGGTTAAATTCCAGACAGTGTTCTGTACATTGCCATCAATTAACAATTTTCAAGGCAGCGCTTCATTAATAAACATTGATCAGCAGAGCCCTTGTGTGGAGTGCATTGGAGCTGAGAATTTGTACCAGAGCTTCTTTAATATATGTGCTGGAGTGTGTGGTGTGGGTAAGCATGTGCATGAGCGTGTATGTGAACGTGTGTGAAAAAAATCAATGCAATATCCTAGGAAACTCATCAGCACATCATCTCCTTAAAGGTTAATTAAGAATTTGAGGAAGAACAGAGGGGCTGAAGCAGAGGTGATGGACATCCGTGTCTCTCCAGATCATTAAGTACTAATTAGGTTTGGAAAGTCTATTGAGTTTCCTTGGTCTCATCAAGCCATGTGATGGTCTCCGGATACCTCAGTGTGAAATGCCATCAGCACTATATCTCCCTTTATGAACAGGATGCAGTTCAGTCTCAGGTGTGCCTGCTGTCTCTCACTCTGTGTGTATATGCCTCATTCGGTATGTGTCTGATTAACCTATTTTATATATTGCGTAAACAATGTGTGGAGAACACAGACTGTTTCAGAATCATGTATAATGCAGCATATTTGCTGGATGGCTAGCGAGGCCAAAAAGGAGGTAATAAAAAAACAAGGAAAGTTCCTGGAAGGTATACATTCAGAAGGAGCAGGAGGGAATCTTACAAGTGTATGGGAACCCTTTCACTGTGCTAGAAGTTCACTTAGGGAGGACTTCCAAACTGTTTTCCTGTTACTTATGTTTCCTGAGCTCAAGATGGAGATGGGACAAGACAGGAGCTCCACAGTAAAAGTTATCAGAGAAAGACCCCACCATGCAGCTTCAAAAATATAATAATAAGTATTTGGCTAATTACCTCTTTTAAAACTCTTAGCAAGAAGTGTTGCACAGCTAAACCCCAGAACTGGTGATTTTTTTTTTCAGAAATATCTTCCACAAGGAAGGTGAGACGCTGCTTTTAACTTAATTTCCTGCCTTTTTCGTATTTCGCAGCCTATGGGTCTTACAGGGATGGACTTTTCTCAGGATGTTTTATTTAAATTGAATCAGAAGAACAAGTTTGGATGCTCATCTATGGACAATGATCTAGCAAGAAATCCAATCTGTGCCTGAAAGAAACCTTTGAGGTGCCCAGGGACTGAATCAGTTCTCAGTGTTAATGTGCAAAGTAATTTAAACCAGATACCAATGACCAGATAGGTTCTTCTGGCAACCAACCTTGATGGTGCTATCAGAAGAAAAGTACAGCTGTTTCTGTTATGAGGGTTCCCTGAACTTGGTAACTCAATAATATTTGTTAATAGTAGCTTTTTGTCAGTCTTAAACTAGTGGGATGGCATAAAGCTTCTGAAGGTTAAAGGAAGAATAGGTTTGGTAGCACTTTGGCATTTGTCAGTCCAAAGAGATCCTTATTCAGGAACATACAAGAAGTGTCGTTTTATATATAAAGAACTAACCCACACTCAGTTACAAATCTACTTGCTTTCTCAGGGTGGAGAGAAGAATATTGTACCTAAAGATGTTCACACTGACAGGGGAGGGTTCTCTTCTGAGCTGGCTTTTTCAAAGAACATCCAGTATAAGAGAGGATGTTGGTACTGGGGATGGTTGTCATTGCCCTTTTGAGCCCCATTGAACTTTCTCTTTAATTGTACCCCATGAATGGAAGTTAATGGTGCCTTGGCTTAAACTGTTGTCCTGCCAATGTTGTGCTATTAACATTTTGACTATTAAAAGTCCAGTTACAATATCAGTGTCACAGGGGCGAAGGAAAAAGTCATGGAACCACTGGGATGTGGGTTTCTTAGGAGGTTTCTGGAATTAAAATCAACTGCCTCTCACTCCCATCACTACTGCCACCCAATTTTCAGCAGGAGATGGCTGAATTGAAAAGCTACTGATAATGTTGCAGCCTGCACGTCTGCTCTGGAATATCAAGGGCCCCTTGATAAACCCATTGCAATGCCTGGAGCACTTCATCTGCAGGCGACTTGCTCTCTGCAATATGGAGAGGATTGCCACTAATCCTGGCGCATTACTGTTCACTTGACAGAAGTCGCCTGAAACAACTTGCGTCTGTTCTTGTTCTGATTTGCTGTCGGTATTTATTAAGAGCACTGTGTTTAAAATGGCACACAATGTAGCCTGCAGATAAAATCTTAAGCTTCCTATCTATACCAACAAAAAAACAAACACCCCCTCCCGAGAAAATCTCCTCCAAACATTGTCACTCCCCACTTTGCTCAGCCATGTCGCCTCTGCTGCTTCCTCCCCAAGACATCCCTCTGAGAGCAGTAGTTGTAGCAAGAGGCATCTTATCTCTGGTTTTACTGATAACCATTCCTGAGCTGCTGTAAAAAGATTTTAAATACTGAAATTTAAAGCCACATGGTAATATAAACCAAAATATTAACCACTCAAATCAGCTCTATTTTCATGACTTCAGTAGAGAAAGATATTAGATTGACAGCATCCATGGTTTTCTATTGACCAATGACACCTTCATGTTTCTTCCTTTTCTGGCATAACTGAATATGAACGTCCAAGGACGTAAAGATATAACAGCTTCTCTGAGCATTCAGTCTTAACCATTGTGCTTAGATGTAAACAAGACTTGCTATCGCAGGCTAAATATGGTGATGGTTGTATGACGTGACCATTTCTTTACCACCAAAGAATGTGGTTTTACTGAATGAATTTTCCAGCTTCCAGTAAGAGCCCTATGGTATTTCCAGCTGGGTTTGTTACGACTATCTCTCCTAGCTTTTGATTTCTCCTGGTTTTCATATTGTCATATACCAAGAAACATTACCAGTTTGAGTAGAAGGAGACATTTCTCAAGCACATGGGTGAAGATAATCTGCTTTTCTGTGTCTCCTACACAAAAACTGTAGTTCTTCTCTCAATTCTCAATTTAATTCAAAACTATCATGCATCAAAATAAGTCTGGGAGGACATGGATAATGTTTTGGTTTTGTTCTTTTGTTTGTTTTTTAATAAGGAAAGTATTAGCCTAAGTGAAATCCCTTTGTGCTTCCTTTACTGCCCCTTGAATATTTTATCTTGCTAAGCTGATATTTCATTGTTAGTGGAGGAAATTTCCAGACCTTTCAGGTCCTTAAAGACCCACTTCTTCCACTCTTGGATGGAGAGTGTGGCTATGAAATCAGCATCAAACAAGCTTTTTCTTGTTATTTTTTGGTCCTAGTACATTGGTTGCATGAAAAAATTTATCACTTATGCATGTGAAGAATGTGTGTGCATGTGTGAGGGTATGCATATGTATCAGTCTAGCATATTTTGCGTCATTTTATATACATATGTATATATATACATATTTGTAGAGAGATCGTGTATGTGTGAAGAGGGAGTACTGTCATTTCTGGTCTGGATGTTTGTGTACTTTAGGCAGTGTGCAGATAGAGAATGGCGTGAGTTAAAGAAGAATGTTTACGTTTGTCGTAACCGTGTGAGGCAGCAAAAGGAGTCAATGTATGGTGTAAGTCGTCTGAACTCAGCAATGCACTGGAAGACTTATCTGTGCAAGATCTTTCTGATTTTAAAATAAAGGCTGCAAAGCAAGGCCCTGTACATCAACCTAGTCCATGCATCACCCTCCCATTTGTCTGGGACGAGCTACATTAGGTATGGCAGACAGTAACAGCGCTTTCAAATGAGGGACAGATGGCTGCCCAACACTGACAAAACAGCTGTCCGAGACTTTTAATTTGTTTTCATTCAGTGGACCTTTTGCTCCCCAGTCCCTTGCTACCACTGTCAAACTTTTGTAGAAGTAAGGAAGAATGTGGGGACAATGTGCTAGAATTAGAGAACGTGGTGCAGACAATCCATCAAGTAAGTAAGTCCATCAGACAATAACCCTTCTTCACAAACTAGATCTCTGGGAAATAGGTGTGTACTGGAGGTGTGTGTGTGCACATGTGGGGTAATGGTGGAAAGCTGTGGGAGAGGACATAGAAGAAGAATAGCTAGCAAGCTTTAGGGTGAGAGGAGAGGAATATGACAGCCAGATCCTGAGGGGGTACAACAGGGTGTCCAAAAGAGTAAGACACAATGTTTGACATATAACAGCCTCTTATTAGTGTCATTTGAAAACCTCAGCTCAGAGGGGGACACAAGTTCTCTGGCACCAGAGAGCCTCCTCTGTCAATGTCCTTGTAGGGATGAGTGGGATGAGTTGGAGATGTACTTTTATTTCTTTATCTATTCCTCCAAAGAATGCAATGTTTGGAGGCTTTAAGCATTTTGAGTTTTAGATAGGGATATCTCCACCAGCACCAGGCAAAGTCCTTGGTAAGCTTAGCGCAGGGGCTGGGAATGGAAAATACACCATATTTCTTTTGTGCATTGCTCACCTTTCATTACTATGATCCTGTTGAGAATGTAAGCCTGCCTGTGTATTAATATTTTGGGAGCCCTCTGTGACAATAGCTACACTTCAGCTTGCTTGAAGGAAGTTCAGGGATGGAGTCATCCAAGCAACATTTCCTCTCCATTGGTTCTAGGTTACAAATATTGGTAGGCACCATGTAACCCTCATGGAGTTACTCATACTCAGAAAAGCACAGGTAGACTCTGTCTTCTCTGACCGCACACAGTGTTTACAGAAAAACAAAAACATTTCTGTGAGCTCTGAAGCCAGTGAAACGTGGCTTCCTAAGGGTTTGTACCATGAGCTCTGATGTAATTTAGATTTTCTGGTGTCTAGTTAGGGTATGCTCCAGCATGTCCCTTTTTTTTTTCTTCTTAACACACATGGTGTACAGAACTGCACATTACAACATGTTCCTCTGTGTCAGCCTTCAGCACTATCATCTTCGGGAAACAGGGTAGCTGGGCGAAGAGAAAGAAGGAGCTTGCTTGGCATATCTGCTCACTTTTCAGTGGATATCAGCATTGTGGGGTACAATTCTGCAGCTCAGGTTTGATGGGGTCAAAATCTGTCATGTTATTGGTTCATAATCTGCATTAGCTATAGATCTAAATCACTGTGTGTATCCACTCTCCCTGAGGAGAGTGAAAAGAAGAGGGTAAGAGTCATAAAGCTGATATCTGGAAATTTTGATTATTTTTAAGGAGGAATCCACAGAAAATACTTATCCAACTTTTAAACGCTGAACTTTCTCAGAAATCAGGACGTATCAAAAGAATTTTAAAAACATCTTACTAAAGATGGGTTTGTTTGGAAAGATATTTTCCAGTAAAACAAACAAACAAACAAACAAACAAAAAAAATCACATTTCAAATGTTCATTTTCGACCATGTTTTGGATACAGTTTGCATGGAGTTACAAGTCCTAGTTATCAAGTGCTTCACCTTTGACAGAATGATATGAATAAATAAGCAGTTTCTATTTTTTCCCTAAGAATAACTGTATTTCCTTATCCTGGCTGCTGGGGATGCTGAGCTGTCCTGCTTCTCTGGACACAGGCAATGCTGCAGGGGCATGTTCCCACCCAAATAACCAAAGTGCAAAACATCCTTCAAGCATTGTTAAGGGAAATTGCATATAGCATTTTGACAAGGCATGTTCTTTACACTACCGAAGAACTAACTCAACTTTACATCAGCAGTTTGTTCACGATCTCTGCATTTTTTGTTTTATTTACTGAATGAAAATAATCGTGATTTAGACAAATTTGAAAGTTCAGATGATTTCAAGTTTTCTGCATTACGAACAAACCTTCCAAGCCTTGTCACTTTCGCCTGTCTTTAGCTGAGGTGAACAGCCTGATTCAAATTTTTGTAAATATACTCGAGCTGGTTTCTGAGAGGTACTCCGCACTGCAGAGGAATGAGTCACGTTGTTGCTTTCAGTTTTACACTGGGGATACTGCTCCTGCCAGGATTTTGCCATTTATTCGGAGAACTAGTCAGCGCTCCTTTCGTACTCCAGATTGTCATCCTTACCTTTCCTTTCCCCCTTCCTCCACACTCTGGGATCTGCAGGAGAGCAACTTTCTATCATCCTATGAAAAAAAGACCTTGGGTGTTTGATGTTGCCTGATCCCTTTAGAAGGAAGGAAAACAAAACACCAGAAAAACAAAACCTTTTCTCATTCACACTCCAAACTCTGAATACGGTCCCTTTGTTCCAGCCGCACCATCATACTACTGTGCTCTGTTTTGCCATGGTCTTTTTGGTGGAAAGCTGCCTGTGCAATCCGTGAGCACTGTTGGAACAGCCCAATTTTACAAGCATAAAGTATTATGATTGCATTGATTTCCATCATAAATCATATTTTCCATCCTCTGTCTCTCTTTCCTTGCACTGACTGAATTAAGCCTTGGTGTCTTCTTTAGCTGCTGCCAGAGCTGAGGCTTGAGATGATATTAGGGTAATGATGATAAATTTTACCCTCAAGCCAAACCATTTCCACATTACAGATAATGTTTTTTTCCAAATAAGTTCTGTTATTGGAATCCAGGACCCACCACATCTGCAGGCTCAGAGGCTTCCTTAACACAGTCTCTTTGCTGTAATGGGTTTATAGATTTGAAAATTTGCTCTAAACAAATAAATAAGAGAGTAAAGAATGAATGAAGGAATAGAGAGGGAGGATCAACACGAAGGAGGAGAAAAAGCAGAGAAGGAAAGGGGGGTAAAAATGGAGAAAGGAAGAAGATAAAAAAAAAATAAAGGGAAAGAAGAAACAGAACAATAGGGGCAAAGTAAGTAAGGAGAAAAATGAGGTAATGCACGCAGCGAAGTACAAGCAAGCCTGCTGTTAGCTGTGTCTGTGTCTCTGGGAAGGAGAAAAGCTGGCCCTACAGACAAGCATGAGTGCCACACAAGCATGCAGAGCCACAGCTATATGTTTCAGGCTTCACCCCTGCCTGTCTGAAAGACCATTCCCTGGCATCTCATCTCAGAAAGGCCTCAGACAGACTAATGTAATATTCCTGCAAAATCCCAGCTGTTCTCACAATGGACTAGGATGAAACTGAGCTAAGACTGACCTTATAATAATATCTGTACTATGGCCTCAGTCTAAGGTGGTGTCTTACTGATCTAAGGTTATTCTCGTTTTTCTGAAGCTACTGCAAAGCAGGTCATCTTCCAGTTTTCATCTGAGGGTAATTCGGTCTGCGTAATCAGGCCTGAAGGACAGTGTCCCATGCTCAGTAACATACAGATTCTGGGCATGGTGACCTTCAGTACAGCAGCTGAGGGAGGCCAAATCCATTACTTGTTCTTCAGTCACTACAAAGGAAGGGAATTCACCATGTCACTGTGATATCTTACAGGGGCAACCCTGCATAACCTTGTAGCCCTCACTGGTGCTCCACCCTTAATTTGGAGCATGGCTCAATAAATCCTGTGCTCCCTGTGTGGCTTGTAAGCACCTAAGTCCCTCTCTGCTCTGCTCTGATCCTCACATTCACCAGACCACAGCTGCCTGAGTGTGTTTTGTTTGTTACTCTACTGAATGAGTGAAGTCACCCATGGGGGAGCACAGGCAGCATGTCTGCTTCAGCAGCAGGCACCCCTTGGAAATCAGGCTGGCTTAGAGCAACACAGGAGTTCGGAGGAGCTCTGGTTGGGCAAATCACCTACACACACAGACACTCCCATGGGAAAAAAAGTACACCCCGATTCCTAGTCAGTTTTTACCATGGTTTGTCCTGCCAGGTGAGGCTTTCTGAGGAAGCTGCTTAGCATTTGCCACCATTTGTGCATGTAGAGGAAGAAGAGTTTCAGAACCTTGGCTCATCTTGAGCTGTAAAATAGCATCTCTTTAGCTCACACTGTGACAGTGAGATTAATCTGAATTAAAGCAAGTACCTGTGACAAGGACATCTCCATCAGAGAGAGCCACCCCAGACTCCCTTTAGAGTCAATGGAGGCAAACAAACAGTCTTAGTGTGAGATTTTCTCATCTTATGGTGGACATTAAGTCAGTCAGATGAATCCTCCACTAGCTCTAAAGGGAATCTGGGGTGACTTAGATATAGCAGCCTGCATCTGAGATCAGATGAGTTGCATGCAGTTGTACCTTAATTCTTACTGGCCTAGCTGCTTATAAAGAGGCAAATGACTCTTGCTTTATTTGTGTGTCTTACATAAGCATCCCAAGTGTGATTAAAGCTGGCAAATAATACTGCTGCATGATGAAATAAGTATACTGCATAGAAGAAGCAAAGAGGTGTCTATCATAAGAAAATTAGTCTAATCATAGTTCCAGAATAAGAAATGAAGGTGGAGAAAAAGTGAATCCAATGTGGTTTGCTAATGATATTTCTTGTTGTGCTCTAAGAGAAGGCATGATCTCACAAAGGCTGACTTAGCCTGACAAGTCTCTGGGTTAAATTCTCCTCAAAGGGGCAGAGTAGACCCCATGGTTTCGAGCTCCAGAAAGGTGAGGAGTCACAGCTCCCTGCAGACGTTTCCTCTCTGTCTTGGACAAGTTGATGGGTCTTCAAATTTTACCCCAATAGCTCTTTGCTCTGAGCTCACACAAACATTTCAAAACAATCTAATGAGCTAAGTGGAAAGGTTAGACTCACAAGATTTTTGTCCTGTCATTCTAGGTCTGCACAGACATTTAAGTAGTCTGCACTTTAGTCTCCACAGAACAGAAGCAAAGTTTGTCATGTTGGTTCTAAGACAAACTCTCTCTTGAGATTTCTAGTATCTGACACCACAGCTCCAGTAGCAGACTGAATTAGCCTGGGCATGGGTTTAGGCAGTACACTGAGAGCACCCAACCAGTTTTATTGTTAGCATCATTCTTCATCTGATTTTATTTGATGCCAACTAGTTCTCTCCCACAGAATGCTTTGATATGGGAGATAGCTCAGACTGGAAATAGTTCCAGATGAAGTCTGGATAAGGCCGTTCTGTTTTATGAGACAGAGAGTTTAGCCACATGGGTGAGTTTTGTTCTGTGCCACTTGCCCTTGGGTGCAGAGAACAGGTCCTGGCCTGTTTGATTTAGCTGTGTAGCTGTTGCTTTACTCATCCTGTCCAGTTAAGCCACCTGCCTCCTGCAAACATTTTTCTTCTTACCTCAGGTTCCAGAAAAGCAGAGGAATATCTGATATCCTCCTTCATGTTTCTTCCTCTAAAGCTCAGAATTATTGTTCTTCTGAGCCCTAAGTCAGAAGCACTTGCTGCAACATGCCTTTCCAATGCTGAAATACAACCCGATGCAGATGGTAAGGGCCAGCTCTGGTTCTGGCCAACATATTTACAGCAGAGGGAAGGGAAAAAAATGGACCTGCAGATAGGTAGGCAGGTGGCAGGCAGTTTATTTCATTGGCGGTACTGGAGTACCTACTTCATGGGATGCTAAATGCAGTAAGTGGGGATAAGAACAAATTTAAGAGGGAAGAAGGAGGGGGTGAAGCAATCAGTGCTCTTCAGGGTATGAAAGGAACACCCTGCACTCCCAGGGCAGTCTCAAAAAATGAAAATACCTTCAGGATGTTGCATTCTCAGGGTCCAGGTCTTTATGATTCATATCAGCCCCTAAAGAGGTGCTCTCTGAGGACATGAGTCACCCAGGAAAGCCAGCAGCCCCACCATGTCCCTGCAGCAAGTACAGGTTGTCACAAACAGCATGTCCTGGGCTAAGAGTGCCAGATGAGATGTCCTTAAACTGAGCTTAACTGTTTTACTTGCTCACCTGGACGAATCAAATTGGGATCAGTCTGACTCATTCAGATTGTCTGGCCATCCTACCAGCACCCTGCAATAAAAGCCTGCCTAATACCCTGCTGCTGCAACCAAACCCATCAGAAATCTGTGATGTCTTCCATCATTCCTCAGGGCTAAATGTTGCCTGCTAGTGCTGACTAATCAAGTTAGACCTCCACTTTCAATCTATATTCCTAGAACCAACTCCAAAACTCTCTAAGAATGCCGCAGGATGACAATACATAGGGCAGGGCTAAATGATGCATTTTCCTCTATCTCTTTCTGTCCCACATTTAAAAAAATCAGCAAAGGCTCTATGTATGTCCTTTAGCATGTGGAGTGCCCCTTTTTCCACCATGCTCTTTGCATGAAAAGAGGAACCACAACAGAAATGTGGAATTTAAGTGCAGTAATGCACAGGTTACAATGCAGGACTCTTTTCAGTGAATGCAGTGACCACATAGGACACCAGCAAGGTGGACAATGCAGTCAGGGAACTGCATAGCAGCTGATGCTGTAGTTGTGCAAACTGAAGCAGCCATAAAGGTATGCAGCACTTACATTTCAGGGCATAAAACTATGCACCTGCAGATGCCAGGAGTGACCATCCCAAAGCAGTCAAGAGCCTGGAGACAAGTATCCAGAAGCTTCATGTGCCAAGAAGGGCTTCTGCATAGTCCTCCTTCTGCCTCCACAAAACAGCCAAAAATAAAGGCACCATTTTTTGCATTGCCTGACAACTCTGCAGTAGCAAAAGCAGGGGTTTGATAGCTATTCCTAGGCTCTCACAGACAAGGTACCTAAGAGGACAAAGTCACTCTCACATTTGCTACTGGCAAGCACACCACAGGGAGAAGGATTAGATAAAGCACAGAGAACAACCCCATCTTCCACCCTGTAAAGGTGTATTTATAACCTGGTGCAACAGAGCATTTATAGTTACTGTGGCTGTACCAGACAGCTTCAGTCTGCTGGGCTGTGATGCTAGACCTGGTTTGAATGAAAAGAAATTCTAAACTAGATTTGGACTATTTCATGGTTGGTTTTTTATTTTATTTTATTCCATTTGAACAGTGTTTTGGTTTATCTTGCATTGAATTTGAAGGATTGAGCAGTTTCCCAATAAATCCCATAGTAAGATCTACATGAGAAATACACTTAAAAAACCCCAACCCAACAACAACAAGAACAACAAAACAACCCTTTCTTCTGCTGCTGCTGATAACAAGGCCTATTACTTCGCAGCCTGTGTTTGGTTTCAACACCATATAATCTCTCAGCTGCAAATAAGAGACCAAAACATCTCTGACTAGAGCTACTCTATAAATGATTTTGTCCTTGATGTTTGTTCTCACTGGAGAGGTGCCAAACTCTCTGCCACATGTTTAGGTATCGGTGGTAAATAGGCTTTTTGGTTGGTTCAGAGATAGCTCACAGGTAAGCAAAGCCAGGTTTACACCCAATGAGACAACAGAACTGTCTTTAAAAAAAATAAAATGTGTCCTGAGGTTAACACTTTGGTATGAGTCCCATCACATTTCTTCCCCATTTAGACAGTGGTGGTATTTAGACACACCTCATGGTATTTTTTGCAGCAAAGCACCTAACCTGGACAAGAAAGCAGTGCATGAGGTTATGTTGACATGTAGCATACAAGGAACCACACCTATCCTTTACAATTGCCTCTTCCAAGTACTTGCCAACATTTCTCTCTTGACCTGCCCCAAAGCTGACAAAGGGCGACAGCAGCCTGGAGCTTCTTGGCTGCCCAGAATGACTGAGAGTGTCTCTGCTTAAACTAACAGGTATGGATTGGACATGGCTAAATTTAGGCTAGAAATGAAGACAGAAGACAGAGATGTGTAAGAGCCTTCTTTTTGGAAGAATGAAGAATGGGAGTGATCTGAGCAAACACAGATGTCTATAGCTGACTCAGGGCCCTTCTACTCAATGGAGAGAATTAAGCATCATATCCAAATCGTCTCACCCTAACGAGGCATCCAAAATAGACCAAATGCATCACAGTCCAAAACCACCTATTTTTTTCCCCTCACTGTAAAAGCCCAAGGTAACTGTCTGAGACAGAGACACACTGTAGAAGGTTAAAGTTAGATTAGATGAATAAAAATATATATATAAAAATAAAAATAACTGACAACAAAACCCTAACTGTCTTTAGGTGCAACAGGACACTTGTATGAAGATGATCTGACACAAATGGATACAGCTGGATGAGATGAGGCAAGGAGTCTACTGCAGGTCAAACAGGACAATTCTTTCAACAATCAGTTACTAAAATTACCTTAATGGAAACAGCTTACAACCACTGACATAAAAATCTAGATACATTAATTTGAAAATAATGCAGCACTTCTTGGTTCATGTCAGGATAGTGAAGAACTGAGTCTTTCCTGTTAATTAGAATTTAAGACCTAAAGACTACAGCATTTCTCTTCTCTCTAATTAATCTATTTTCATCCAATAGTCTGTACTTAACAGATTTGAATCAAGGGGTTGTTTAAATAAGGAAGAAGCAGAGACTTATTCAGAAGTGAGGGTTCTCTTGATACACTTTTCATGAAATTTGTCTCAAATGTCACCTTTCAAGACTCCTTTTCCCTTGAATAAAGCCAGCTTTCCACATCGTTATTTCTGCTACCGTTGCTGCCTCAAATCTCATTAAAAAAAAAAAAAATGCTTAAGTGAGGTTTCACTTGCCAGAACTAATGGGTAATGTTGGTAGGTGGTGGAGAGGAAGGATGGAGAAGTTTTCGTGTTCTGGATACCTCTCTTTAACAAAAGCACAGGGACTGTTTTTACAGGGTGGGTTCATTCATCCCAGCACACACAAAAGTTAGTTGACCCATAAAGGGAGCCAGCACACATTGTCCCAAAGTTATCAATACCTTCTCCAACGCAGGATAAAGTCCTGCCTTCCTGCTTACGCCAGGACTTAGCAGGATTAAATCACACTTCTGACATTAGAGGGATATTTTTTTAGAATAAAGAAGTATCTCAAATCTGACAAGCATATTCCTTTCTTGGTGTCTTTATGCTGAATCTGATAATAATGGACTCTGGTTCTTGCTTTTAGTTTGGAAGTGAGGAGTGAATTTTTGAAACAGCATGAGAAATGTAATTCTGGGGTTGCTGTACCTTGGTTCACAAATCACACCACAGTCACACTCAGGGAACCCTCAGCCGAAACTCCCCAGAACACAAGGTTTGAACCTACAGGTGAGCGGTTTCTTTTCAGTTTGGCCTCATCACTCCAGCAAACAGATCCTGAAGCTAATGACTGGAGTGATGTGATTTTTTTGCCATGTTCATTTCCTTACTTTTTTTGTCCCCTCAATTCTCTGTGGATCTAGCGTTAACAAAGAAATCTCTGTGTACTATCTGGCTTGTCCAGTGTTTCAGATCTCCTGCAGGCTCCCCCAAAACTCTTTAATCTTTTGCAAAGGCAGCTGGCGTGTTCTGAGTGTGGTTCCTCTCTGACTCCTGCATGTTTTCAAAGTCCCATGATAGTACTGGTCCTGCCACGTATGAGGCAAAATCAAACACTACCACTTCTATTTCTTCTTCAGAAACAGGCTCTATTTACACTCCTTTCTCATTAAAGATCATGATATTCTGCTAAATAATAATAATATATTTTTAACGTATCACTTGGTACTCCAAGTGATGTGAAAACTGTTTGGGGGAAGTGTGTTGGGATTAGCTGAATGAGGTAGTTTCTGAGCGTTAAATTGGCTTCTTTCAGAATTTAAGTTATTGTATGAGGAGGGAACCATCACCCACAGCCATTCTTGCCCCTGACACAAGGGTCGATGCTCAGAACACATTCTTCTTCCTTTTCCCTTTCCCTCGTTCTCTCCCCACCCCCGTTTTTACAGGGTAATTACCTCATTTGAAGAACAGTGGAACAAACAACCAAGTTCGTGAGTCAAAAAGCCACAAGATGGCATTATAGAGCAATTAAACAGAAAATCTGTGCTGGAATCTGTTTTTCCCCTCTGGTGGAGGAGGAATTTCGAGCATCCGAAACCGCACTCGCTGTAAGAGGGGACAGGTGTTTCGAGCAGCTTCCAACACAGGCACTGTCCCTTCTGTTGACGGTCTCACCTGGTTAACTCTTATTAACATTTCCAAGATTTCAGATGAAAGCCCTTCAGGAAGCAGAGGAGAGTACATGCCTCTTCATCTAGCCTTTGTTAGTGTTATTTTCCTATTAATGTACTGCTCTTTTTTTTTTTGAACCAAGGGTTTTTTTCTTGTGCTTGTGCTTGTTTTGGTTTTGGGGGTAAGGTGGTACATCAGTGCCTTGTCCCTTGAGAGTGTGGATATGATATAAAGTCCCTGTTTAACTACAGTATGCGCTGAAGATTTAAGTATGTGCTGGCACATTGTGGATTAGCATGGGGCCTGAAGGAAAGGGTAAGAGAACCAGTGTATAGGGTGTACACGCATGTACAAGCTGTGTGACCAGCATGCACACATGAACATCTCGAGGTTACCCAGCTGAATTACATGTGTACATGGCACGGTGGTATGTCTGTAGTGTGGTGGACTGTCTGTGAAACAGCAAACATTTTCAGTGGAAAGTTGTCTTGGGAAATGGCTGTGGGTGCGGTGTGTATTATTTTTGTTGTGCTGTGGCAAGCTATATAGCTACCAAAGCATGTTGCAAGTGTGTGGACATCCCGCGGGGTCCGTAGCACAAAGCAGGAGTGTGTATTGCAGTGGGGTGTGAATTATTCTAGCACAGGATGGCTGCACAGCCAGCCTGGACACAGCCCTGCTGGCAGGACGCTGGGTGCAGCGGGCAGTGTCTGTGCATTGCCCTCCCATATCTCATTTTTCTGTGGAGCGTGTGATTTACACATGCACGAATGCTGTGGGGGCATGCACAGCTGGGTTTGGACAGTTGCAGCGGTGAGAGTGGGGAGGGGGAACTGACAACATTCAGCTTCATCCTGTAGCACTTGTCAGCACTGAGGAGGGAAAATAAGGGTGAAAAAAATCTAACCCCATTGCTGACTTCCCCTGCAGATCAGTAGAGAATGCAGCACTTGCAGAAACAACTGAGCTGCTCACAAATACCTGACACAGACTGGCTTATTTTTGTAAATAATATAAGTTCCCTTTAATTCACATGGTGCATTGTTACCAGCCAGGCCAAGAAATGCACTAGGGCTGATTCCTCAGAGCATCCTGCAAATGAGACAGAGCTCAGGCTGAACACGCTTCAGAAATCAGCCATTTGAAATAAAAGCTGGGATCACCAGACCTCTCCAGCATCTTTTTTCTCTTTCTTATGGCCAGTGAGGGCAGGTACTTTTCTTAGTGGCTGCTAGTGAACAAAGAGATGCAAAGGTACAAATGTTGCTTTTTGTGTGCAGTGCTGTTTGAAGGAGCGTGTGAAGAAACTATTTCCCTTTTTATTAGAAGTCGTCTTAGTATTTTTATTTTTATTACTCCTACCACTATGTTTATAATTGTTGCTATTATTAAATTATTGCTCTAGTCAAATTGGCTAAAGGAATATTTGATTTTTTTTCCTTTCCTTTTATTTTTTTTTAGCTATAAAAGAGCTAATAAGTTGCCGCATTAGGGCTCCAAGGAATTGATGCGAGATTATTCCCTCTTGGATTATTTTCTCAGTGCTTTGTCCAGCTTCATTTTAATATTAGTCATCATTGTTTCATATTTGCATTGTGCTCCAGTCAGGGATCATTTCAGTGCTGCATTTCCTTAAACATAGAGCTCCCAAAAGCTTAAAGAGCACAGGGGTGAGTCTCTCTATGCACTGAAGTACTATTTTTCATGGTAGACTGTGCCACAGTGTTGTTTCTCCGCTTTCCTTCTCATGCCTGAACCTCTCTATTTCAGACTGCAGCTGCACGATGGGACTCAGCCCATCCCTGGCCCCTGTCAGCCTCCTGGTGACACCAGAATCACAGAATCATGGAATAGTTTGGGTTGGAAGGAACCTTCAACGCTCATCCAGTCCAACCCTCCTGCAATGAGCAGGGACATGTTCACCCAGATCACGTTGCTCAGATTCCCATCCAGCCGAGACTTGTGGTCTGGCCACTCTCCCCTAAAACAGTTTGGGTGCTTGTAAGATACAGAGATGCTTAAAATAAAGCTATCCCCCTTTTATTTATTTATTTTTTTTTTCAATTTTCTTGTTAATTTCTGACAATTCCATGAACTGAATATTTTGCCCAAATGAATAGCAGAGATAATGCCATGGAGGGGACACTGCCTGTGTCTCCATAGAGGATGTAGCCTCTGCCACCTTTCAACTACGCTACACTTCGGTGCTCTAAGCAGTAACACAGAGTTTTGCCTGTACAGGAAAAATGTACCCACTTTAGGGTGAGGTTATACTCAGTCCATACAGAAAAGCAGGATTTTCTGCCCATCTGCTCTGTGTGTGAGCGTGCCCTGCTCTCTCACATTCCCCTCAGTCTGCCTCAAACCTCCTGCCCAACCTCAACCAGATGCAGCAAAGTGGCACCAACTTCCAAGACATCGGTTCCCGAAATGGGACGTGAGAACAGGTGGCTGAGGCTGAGCATGGGAGTGAGGCAGTGCCCCTACCAAGGGAAAGGCACTGAGATCTCATGCCTTGGGCACGAGGGCATTCGGGCATTGGAGAGTCAACACAGGATGGGCAAGAGAAGGCAAATACTCAAACACAGGGAAAACATATTGCAGAACACCAGAAGACCAAGCTGC
Organism: Columba livia; assembly: GCF_036013475.1. Lineage (NCBI taxonomy): Eukaryota > Metazoa > Chordata > Aves > Columbiformes > Columbidae > Columba > Columba livia. The sequence continues at coordinate 8,003,929 of NC_088642.1, read as the reverse complement.
GATGCAAAAAAAAAACAAACACATAGGGAACTACTGCAGGTGGAGAGGTTTGTTTAGTCTGTGATCACTCCACCCAAATGCAGGAGGATCCAGGTCCTTTATGCAGAATGTCTGACCCTGTGCTACTACTGCTATTGCTACAGTATTGCTACTGCTGCTGCAAAACATAGACATGAGGCAGAGAAACAGAGCAAAAGAGAGATGTCTGGGGAGCTGAGATCCCAGTAAAATGATTCCTCGGCATAACTAAAAGAGGAAGGCATCTCTAACACTAAGAGCCCAATATCACGGTTATTCATGTGATACGAAGAGACAGCTCTGCACAATGCCTTAGAGAAGAAATCCCCTCCCAGGAACACTCTGAGGTCCTGATTTAGCACAGACTTAAAAATGCATTTGAGTCTCACTATCTCAAGTGACGCTTACTTCTGTGTGTACACCACGGCTTTCAAAACTGCACCAGGGCACGTAACAGCTTACACCCGAAGAGAAAGCAGACATAGGCACAACACAATTACTGAGGTTGTGGATTCGGGCTGCAGGGGAGACTTTAGTGGCTATCCCTTTGCTGCATACAACATGGGGAGACTTTTCTGCCAGGGTATCATCTGCTTCGGGCTGAAACAGCTTAGCCATTACGAGGATGAGATGATCACCCTTGTATGGAAGATTTTTGCTGAGTCCCTTTCTTAGCTCAAAGGGACTCAAACTCTACTCTTAGGAAAAGTTCCTTTCTACCAGCTCATAAGCTACACTACAAGAAAGGGGAGAGAATTTCACCCTCTATCCCCTAACACTGTGAAATTGGTGAGAAAGACAGAAAGAATATATAGAGCAGAAGAAAGGGGAGCGACAGGGCTATATCTCCACAGCTCAGAGATTAGAAAGCACACCTTTGAGTGGGAAAGTTAATGCGCTGCCTTTTATCCAATGCTGATTTCATGTAAAATAGATTCAGAGTTTAATTTTTTTAAAAAGAGTGGAAGAGAGACTGGACTATTCTTCAAGAATGTACACTATGTATATGGTTACAATAATAAGAAAGAAATGTTTTATGAAATTATTATAGAAGACAGTATGATTAGACAGGCAGAGAAAGACAGAAAGGAGTAGACGGGCAGAAATATGAAAGAAAAAGCCAGAGAGCTAGGTAGCTGTTAGGAAAGATGAGTATTACGAGAAATTATTGTGTAAGGTAGGAGTCGTGTAGAACAATAGATTAGGGAGAAGGAGCCCTTATCCTGTCATTGGGAAGGAAAAGTAGCACAAGTTTAGGATGCAGCGAAGCATCCAAAGGATGGTTGAGTGGGTTAATAATGTCACAGCGACATAATCAAATTAGTAATGCTATCTTGGAGATGTGGTCTAGCCTATCAAGGCATTTACCTGGTTACATTGTTCAAAACAATACCACTCGAGAGGCAGAGGAGTCCAGATGTCCTCCCATCCTGCGCAGGCACGCGGCGTCCCCTCTTACGCAAACCCTCACCATGGGGTGAGGGGAGTTAATGGGGCAGAAATCACCACCCGGCTCTCTCCTCCCAGCCTCTGAGTCCTGTGCGCTGGCCAGCAGCTCGTGGCAGCCTCGCTGGGGCAGAGTTTTGGGGTGAGCGGTCCCTCTGGCACAGCAGCACAATGCCCTCCTCGAGACAGCTCTGCGAAAATGGTGCTTGCTGTGGGGAAGTGGCATCAGCCCCCAGGCATGGGAAAAGCCACGGCGAGAGGAATGAGTGTCCCTGAAGTCCTTCCTAGAGAAAAAGAGATCTGCTTGGGGAAGGATGAGACGTTTCATTATGCATTGCCTCCCCCCGATTCGTTCCACAGCACAGCCTCACTAGGGCTGCAACCCCCCTTTTCTTTCCCTGTCAACCTCTCTGATTCTCCAACTATCTACTACTGTAGGGCTTCCAGCCTGAAAGCAAGGCAGTCTGATGGGAAGAGATCTGAGCTAAGATGAATCTAGCTAGCCAGGGGAATAAGATAGAAATAATGATATAAGGCTTGGTCCTAAATGGTGTGTCAGACTTGGGACACCCAAAAGATGAAGCAGAAGAAAATGCGTAGGGATGGATGGGAGGCATACGCATAGAAGGATTAACTTGTTTCTCAAGATTCGGTATCTCCAGGCTAGGAATTTATATAGGGAAGGGAGAAGGGAAGAGAGATCTTACAAGGACAGTGATATGTGAGAGGAACATAGGAATATTTTCACAGTTTGAAAGAATTTATCTGGGCTGCTGCTTTCCATTGTGGTTTAACCCCAGCTGGTAAATAAGGAACAAGCAGCTGCTTGCTACTCCCCACCAGTAAGACAGGAAGAAGAATCAGAAGGCTAAAATTGAAAAAACACATAGTTTGGGACAAAGGCAGTTTAATAAGTAAATCAAAAGCCATGCATGCAAGCAAGGCAAAATAAGGTATTCATTCACTAATTTCTATCGGCAGACAAGTTTTCAGCCATCTCCAGGAAAGTCGGGCTTCTTCAGGCCTAATGGTTATGTGGGAAGACAAACACCATCACTCCAAACCTCCCCCTCTTCCTTTTCATTCCCCCCAGCTTTGATATTACATATAAATATAAATATAAATAAATAAATATAAATTATCCTTTTGGTCAGCTGGGGTCCTGGCTGTGCCTCCTCTCAGCTTTTTGTGCACCCCCAGTCTACTCACTGGTAGGGTGGTGTGAGGAGCAGGAGAAGTCTTGACTCTGTGTAAGCTCTGCTCAGCAGTAACCAAAACTTCCCTGTATTATCAACACTGTTTCCAGCAGAAATCCAAAATATAGCCCCATATAGCTGCTGCAAAGAAAATTAACTCTGTCCCAGGCAAAAAACAGCACACTTTGTAAGAAGAAATTGCCATGCCTCGCTTTATCAGGCTGACATTAAAATGTGTTTATATTTATATAGTTACTGTTTGTAGAGGTACTTCATTTAAATGCATATATGCAGTGTATATGTGTATGTATACAGTAAAAAGAGAATTGAAAGGTATGAGGCTATTTTCTTCATATTACCGCAACCTAGAAAGGACCATTAAAACCTCTGATATCTGTGTGAGAAAAGGCCTGTCCCCACACCCCCATCTGCTCTTCTCTTCCAGGACAGCAGGAGGAAAAGCAAAGAAATGCAATTCTCCCCGTTCCACCTCAGTGAGGAAGAAGCAGTACAAAGAGTTCCTGTGTCCATCGACATGACTCGGAGACGGGCACAGGGCTCTCAGGGAAGGAAATAGAAAATAAAATCAAATGAGGCTTAATCCGAAAAGCAAACGTTTGCAGGGACAAAGCCACCGCAGGGATTGTCATTTCACAAATTGTATTAATCTGGGCAAATAGTGCTTCAGAAACAGTAACCATGGTGTTTATGCTCAGTTCCCCCTCCTGACCTTATCTTGCCTCCTTTGCTCCCCTCAATATGGGCCAAACCCTTATCACTTTGCACCAAAGGTCTCTTCCCAACACTGCAATCACAAACCTGGAATTTATTTATGAATCCGATAAGGAAAAGAGATGACTGAAATGTGACTTATTTCCTTTAGTTTGACAAATAGTAGGAGAGATTAGTGGTGCAAGATGACAAAGCAACTGAGCACCCAGATCCCCACGGAGCAGTTCCTGCACTTTCTAGGGGTCATGTGTTTGTAAGTAGAATTGTGTTATCAGCTCTGCATCTCAGGTCCAAATAACTGTAAAGGGCTGAGTAGGTAGAGGGAGGGTTGGAGAATTAAACTATACATAAGTGAAAGAGGGTAAATAGGAAACAGCAGGGAAATAACTATAAGCAGGCTTGCAACAATTCTTATGCTCCTTTTTAGTCCAGCCAACACATTGACCACCTCTTTGCCCTGCGAGATTCTTTGCTATAACTGTAGTGCTTCCTTTCAGAAAGGGGGTGAGAGAACAGGGTTTTTTCTGGAAGCTGATGGAATCTCTCTCCATTTGCCTATCACAGAATTTCTCCTGATCACTTTGCATCTGGACACCTACAAAACCAAGAGTTCTCTGCATACAACATTCACTGTGAGAAGAAGGAAAGGATAACGAAGTATCTGTCTCATGGGTGGAGCCAAACAGAAACAATAAAAACAACATTTTTCCTTACAAATATTGATTAAAAATGTTGCTGGGGAAAGAGCTTTTTGGCTTGTTATGCTATGAAACCTGCTCAGGAGCTAGGGAGGTGGAGGCAATTTTTTTTTTGCTTAATTTCAAAGCCACTAAAACATCATGGGTTTGAACATTTCAGTTCAATCTCCCAAGCTATTGAGTTCATGTTCTGATTAAGAGAGGCAGTGAACAAAGAAGTAGAGAGCGTATGAGGGAAGGAGGTAAAAGAGAAAAAACTAGCACAGTGAAAAATGAGACAGAGTGAAAAATATATTTTAACTGTGAAAAGATAAAAAAAGGCGTTAGAAATGAAGAAAGAGGAAAAAGTTACAGAAGAAAAAATAAAAGCTTTCTACTGCATCTACCTAACAGTTCCCCCTAATCTTATCTGTCATGCTAATTACCAGATTTAGGTGTTTGTACGTTATGCAAAGATGAGGGTGTGTGAGCGCATGTGCGTGGCTTCTGACAGTTCACACATACAACCCGCTGATTTCCCCCTTTAGCTAGAGGAAATAATTTTTTTTATTTTTTTTTTCAATTGAATAACCACAGAATGAGCTGAATTACAGGAAAGATGAGGTTAGGCAGCTCATGTAGCTTTTGAGAAATCCAATAAAAAAAAATCCAAAGGATTCCCCAAACCCCAGAACTCCAGGAAAAGTGCTAGTTCCTGTGTATTACATTGTTTCCTTCCTGTCATATTAATGTCCAATATGCAGCAATATGCAATGGCATGTTCTGGTTTACCTTTTCTTACTAAGGCTTTCATTCTGCCTGCAGTCTTCTGTACAGTCTTCTGCACCCCTCTAAGGTTGCAATGACTTTTGCATCTACATTTATGCCTCCTGCACACTAAAAAATCACTAGCTTTAGATAAATTGTGCTTTAAGATACAAACGGAGCTCAGGCAGGGGAAGGTGTGCAGAGGGCAGTTGATGTTGCTTTAGTAATGCGGTGAGGGATGCAGCAGCTCAAGTGACAACTACTCATTAGCAGCTAATCCAATCGCTCCTGCTAATCCAATCATCCTGAGTAGATGGAGTCGTTGCTTTGCGAGGGTGGTCATTTTGCTCTCTCAAATACCCCAGGAAGTTAAGCGAGGACTAAAGTCAAGCCAAGCTGGCCCGGTGCACCCAGCAGGTTCAGCCCTGGCGCCGGGGGCATCGCCTGCAAACTGGCCTTGGATCCACATGGATCTGATGTGTAAAACTGACAAGCCAAAAGTCAAGGCACCCCTTACAGTCTCTTTGCAATATCACAAACAAACTTCTCACTAGCTCATTTTGAGTGCCAGGGACTGGAGGCTGGCTGGGGGGAGGAGAAGAACAGGTTTAACCCAACGTTATCCCCCCTCCTCCAAGGCCCCTACTCTAGCAAATTGCAATCCAGCACTGAAATTTTTCAGCAGCTGCACCAGTATCATTCCACTGCACCTTCATTACCTCCTGATCTCTAAATAAGGGCCAGTTGGGCTAAGAAAACATTATGTGGTGCTGTTACGACTGATATAAACCACCAAAGTGGCATTTTGTGGATGAGAAGAACGAGCAAAAGCCCTGCAAAATCCTCTGCAGTTGGGTTTAAACGAGGGCTGTAACTTCTCACACGTGTCCCGCTCCCAGTCTACAGGAAGAGGCTGATTAATCCTGCATGTGTTAGGCTGGAATATTGCATTACTGGAAGCAAAGAAACCCCTTAATCATATTGCTGGTTATGCCAGAGGTCTGTTTTCTCTCAAGTGCGTCACATTAAGAGCCATCCGTGGGCTACAGCACTATTCCAGGCTATTTTTCAGGTTGCAGCACTACACACAGGCTTTTTCATTCTGGTTTTGTTTAAGTGGCTGACTGGCTGGGCTGTGGTTAACCTTCAGATAACCACAAGCAGCGAGGAAGTTTTTGAGGGGAGAGGAAGATGGGATTTTATCACCTCCCATCTCCAAGAGAAATATTGATTTGCAAAGAAGACCCTTGCTCCTAATCTCTCTTTGCTGCTTGCTCCAAAACCAGGACAGTGGAAGAGCTAATGCCACATGCAGGAGGGCAAGTGATGTTCTGTCTCTCTCCTCCTCTGCTCTTCCACCCTGATCTGAAGAAAGATAACAATTTCACACAGAGGACTGCTATCTGCACCTTCAGCCCTTTTTGAGGACACAGTTCAATCCTGATTACGCGTGCTAGCTGACAGGGCATCCTCTCAAGCGCATTCCTTCCCAGTGCAGCGAGGCTGGTCATTAAGGAGAGGAAAACAAACTCTCTGAGACAATGCTCACTTGGGAGATTTTGGAAGTCTGTAATTCCTCCCTAGGGCCATGATGGGAGTGGACAGCAAAAGAAAAAACACTGTCTTGTTGACACAGACCCTCTGCAGGAAGCCCAAGGGAGTGTGAGAGAAGTGCAGATGCCTTTTGAGATGACACACCATGCACCTGATTTCAGTTTCCTCTCCCAGAACACCCACAGAGAGACAGTTCCCTGTGCCAAGGAAAAAGTATTTCCTTCTGATACCACTGGAAAGTTTTTTTTCTCTGTTTAGCCCATAGCTGAGGTTTGAATTTGCACCCATGACCGATCTCCTGTAAGAGCAGAAAAAACCCTCACTTAAAAAATCCTGCCCTTCCCCAGCTAGGACATTTTCAGAGATCCAACAACCAAATGAAAAAACCCCACGACCAGCATGAGAAGTCCTGCCAGCAGCTTCAACCATTACAAACACATAGACAAGACCCGTGACAATAAATGATGTCCCACAAAGCATGAAACTAAGCAGAAATGTCTTTGGGGATGGCTGATTATTGCACTCAACCCCAGGGAGGAGGAGACGACAGAAGGAAAAGAGCCTCTGTTTGTACAAGCCACTTTGGACTTTTCCTTTGAACAGGGCACAGGGGCACTGAGTCGTACGGCCTTTTTAATAGGAGCATCTGCTCTTGTTCCCATCCCAGCTGGATGGCATCTATGCGTGTTTGCTGTTAGCAAGATGTGCCATGTGTCACGAGGAGGAGCGTATCCTGGACAGGGAGCACATGCACAATTCAGAGGCCTTTACACCACCGTAGCAGGTCCATTTGTTTGGCCTGGGCACTTGCTCGGGGGCAGCAGCTGCATTCTCCATCTACTGTGGAATTTCCAAATGGTAGAGCCCCCAAGGGTGGATGTCATTATCAGGATAATGTGTGTGCAATTGAGGGTGTGGAGGGAGGGGGCTTCATGGGTGACTTCCATTTTATCTCATTTTATTTTACTTTATTTTATTTCACTTTATTTTATCTTATTTATTTCATGGACATCTGGAAATGAAAGCCATGTGACTCCTACAGACCCTCTGAACTCAGGCCATCTGTGGGACCATCTTTTCCTCCCTCTCAGTGATGACCTGCCCTGCAGGAGACTGATGGTGATTGAGGGAGAGTGTAGGAAATGTAACAGGGATGCCCACATGGTCAATAGCAAATTTGCCAAAACGGTATTTCTGTCTAGTTCAGAGGCTTGTTACACAGCTCTTAACACTTTGATAGGTGTTCACAGAGATGGAAATGCCAAAAGAACCCTATTTATTTGCCCTGTGTTCTCCTTATTCCATCTATGCCCTTTCTCTGAGGAAATGTTCACCAGCAATTTTTAAAAGGCTGACGTTTATACAATAGATGTGGCAGATGGAGAAGTTCATCCCATTCTATCCCTTGTAAAGGACTTCAGGGGCCCCATGGAATCCAACAGCAGCCTCTCTCCTCTGCCCATCAGCAGCAAATTTAGCTGCCACCCCAGCCTTCCAACAGAACATAACCCAGCCCAGCCCTTAAAACTAAAGGGCAGATCATACACAAACTACCATATGCAGTGGCTTTTATAGGGTTTAGTCCAAATAACTTGCATGCAAGAGCAGTCCTACCATGGTCATTTCTCAAGTTTGAAGTAACTGCTGTCAGAGGATGGGGAAGAGTTTCTAGTTTGTAAAGAAATGTTTGCCTGAGAAAGCTTACTTTGAGGTTTGTAAGAGGAACCTGCATCGATTTGAGCTGGGTGTTATTAACAAATCCGAAGAGCTACAGTACTGGCTCCTCGCCACCCACCTTGGCGAACCCGACAGAACCTAGCAGACGCAAATACAAGTCAAACTCTGTAGGCTGGATACACAACAAGATACTGTTGTCCCATCTGTAGCAGTATACGTGCCAGTGGATATCAGTCTCACACAACTCAAGGAGATACAGAGGGAAGTGTTTGCTTTCCTCCTTTCTTCCCACTTTCTTTTATTTTTTTTTATTTCTGTTCTGGGCTGGGAAGGAAGACTGGAACTTTGTGCCATATCCGTGGTGCTCCCAATAAACTGGCTTTGATACGGCAAACAGAAGAGGAAGCTCAACATATGCTCTGTTTGTGCCACAACACAGGGACATAAGTTGTCGCATCGATGGAAAGGCTACCTGTGATGCTGGCACCCCGAATTGTTCACCGGGCCTTAAGACACTGATTAATATGGCCCTCACTGTTTAAATGGCAGCAGTGTCCCCAGCACCCACACCAGGACCAACATCCCTGCTATGGCTGGTGGGAAATTCGCTGGACATGACCTGGTTAGTGTCTCTGAGGCCTAATTGGCATCCTCTGCAATCGGTCTGGCTTTGGTTGCCAGAAGAGAGTAAATCGTCTCCTCCTTTCACAGATGGGATGGGGGAAGGGGTGATGACCGCGTGTCTGTGTGTCGGTGTCAGGGGATGGCAACAAAGGATGTCAAGAACATGGCACTGCCAAGGCGCTTGCATATTTGGCTTATAACCTGATGAGTGCAAGGCAGGTGGCAGTGTCTATGTCATGCCCTGTGGGGAGCGGGGAGGGAAGGGAAAGAAAAGGATGAAAAACATAAGACTGGTGCAGATGGGAAGTGCCAGTGCTTCTCACTGGAACAGAGCTGTTCAGTTTGGAAACTCAGCCAGAGAAACTTTAAAGGACCAGGAGGGAAACAGCAGAGCTGGTCAGTGTCAGAAAGCATCCCCTGATCCATCCTTCCCTACAGTCTGCTTCATTGCTATTTTAAAGATCTAATTTCAATAGGAAAATAAATAAAAATGGAAAATTAGGAAAATATCAGAGATTTCAAATAAGTATGTGACATGGGTGTGTGTAAGAGCAAGAGAGACAGCAAGAGAGAGACAGAGATATAAAAAACAAACAAACAAACAAACATCACAAAAAAAAACAAACCCAAACCAAACAAAAAAAAAAGCCAAAACAAAACCAAAAAGAATACAAGAAAACCCCAAAGTACAACAAAAATCCCAAAACAACGAACAACAAAAAAAAACACACAAAAAACTTATTGGAACAAAACACACATGAGGCAATGCCAAAAACTTGAGAAGGAGAGTGGTTACACACTAATTTAATTCTCTAATCCCCCTACTCCTGTCACTGTTTACTCACTGATAAATGTGCAGTAGCTTCAGCAAGACAGCCACATTTGCAGAAACTGACAGCCTGACTCAGAGACTATTTACCTAAAAGACCATGAATATTAAAACAGGTTTCCAAAAGGGCCCCATCTTGAAGGAGAAGATTAGCATGGGGCCTCTTGCTGACAGACTCTTCCCTCTCCACCCCTCCTTCCCCCACTCCGTGATGCATCTCTTGTGCAAACACTCGAGAAGTATCACCTAGTTGAAGAACTGAAATATTGGAGCAATGCCCTGGAGCTGTGCATTCAGCTTTAGCCTGACAGCAAAAACACCCATCCATCCAAGGCAGAAGTTTGAGTTAGATTTTGGGTTTTTTTTTTCTTTTAAAAAATTAATTGAAAACAAAAAGCGAATAATTTTTTCCCCTCCTTCTGGAAGGTAAACTCTGAGCACAGAGTCCTTTAGCAGAATCTAAAAGGCAACAAAATTATATTCCAAAGTCCATATCCTTAAATGAATTTAGCTTTGTCTCCTATGATGGCTCATGGAATTCACCAGAAAGCTGGACAAATAATAAAGTAGAATTAGAAAGGGCAGGGCAAAGGATGGCTGTAAAGATCAGAGGGAATTAATGATTTCCATAAGATGGGAAAGATGAAGTTGTCTGGACACCCCAACTGAAATGAGACAGCAGAATGGAAATCACATTTACATATATAAAAAAAAAAAAAAAAAGAATGAAAGGAATTTTTGAACGTACAGTTTACAAAAAAAAAACAAAACAAAAACTTTAACTACCTAGGGACAGGTCTGAAATCAAAGTAAGAATTCTGTTTGGTTTTTTATGCAATGTATATTTTATTGAAAGAACTCTTTGACATAGACCAAAATTGCAAATAGATCTGAGAAAACCTAAAGAAATTTGTGAAAACAGTGTAAAAGTGCTTTTAAGGGCAATAATGTGGGAACAAAAAATTGTGGATTGCTAGAAGAGAGGCAGATTAAACCTGTCCTACAGCTATTTCACAGTGGAGTTTGAAACATAATATATTTACAAAGGACTTGATTTCTCTCATTATTACCCCTGCTTTCTACTGGGTATGAGGAGTACCCCATTTTCAGAGAGAAAGTCTCCACACACACAGAGCAGGGGTGTGCAGGTATAGGCCATGTGTGCATTGAGTATGACTCCCATCATACAGCCTGGAACACTAACACATAGTTGTTTGTCTAACCTACCGTGGTTAAAGCAAGAAGACCCATGTCTCTTACAATGGATGATGATGTTACCATGCAATGATGCATTTGTCCTGATACAGACAGTGCTGCTTATCCTTGGAAATTAGTAAATATCCTGACCCTGAAGACAAAGACATCCAGCCTCCCTCTTGGGTCAGTGAACTCTTCAGGAAGGATTAGAGCTTGTGATTTTCCAGCTTCTCAGGTACTCTAAGATGCCTTGATGCAGATGCTCCCTTGGTGTAAAATGGCACAGCTCTGTTGAAGTCAGTGGAGTTACTCTGTTTGTTTTTGTCCCCAGCTGAGGATCAAGTGTTTTGAATGCAAGTCTTTGGGAACTTTACTGCCAACTATGTGATAGACAAGGCTGACACAATGATAAACTTACTTGGCTTCCAGGGGAAAGGGCTAATAGTCATCTTATTTACACTCCCACAGCATCTCTGAACACCATCCCAACTGCAACCAGGCTTCCCATGACTAAAAAACTACTGTCAGTGAGGCTGCCCCTCAGCTTTGCCTTTAGCAAAAACAAAAGAGCAGTGCCAGAGGCCACCTGGTCTGAAAGACTTTGCAAACACCTAATGATTTAGCATGTGGAATGGTTAAACCATGAGATCGCTGGACACACAGCTCTGCTCTGGCCAACATCAGGCTTCTGCCTCAACACCAGTCCCAGAACAACCCCAGCCCCTTCAATCTTTATGGTTCCCAGCTGCTGTGAGGATAAAAGTACATCTAGCCAGAGGAATCTCCTCATGAATACACTGAAGGCTACTGAAAGATGCCTTTTGTCCAGAGGGAAAGGGGTAAGGCAGGAATCAAAGTGAATGGAAATGTCTCATAACATAGATGGAAAACCTCGATGAACATTTCTTTCAGGATGGATTTGGTGTCTCATTAAAGAAAGAGTTTAATTATAACCAGAGCTACCATACGGACCAAGTGATGGTGGAACATTAGGCAAGTCTCCTGGAAGCAGAAACGCACCATCAAAGTGCAGATGAAGTGAGGGTCACTCCAGCCTCGGAATCTGGCCTCAGGATAGAGTGGTTTGCTCCAGGTTCTCTTTAAAGCACCTCCCTCTACAAAACCTCTTTCTACCACTTGAATGCTATTCACTTTTCTTGCCCACCATAGGCTTTTAGTAGAAGCCACGAAGCTTTGTCATGTCCCTGAGTATACGCTAGCATAGGCAAATAAGGCCTATTTCAGGTCCAATTTTACATGCAAGCTTTAGTCCATGCTCAAAGGTTAAAGAATGAATGCTATGAAGCTCAAAAGGTGTTTGCAGTCTTTCTTGGTGATCTCACAAGAAGTGTTTTGCTTTCTGGGACACCTTAGAAAGAACAGATTTTGGAAGCCCTTTGGCTTAGTGATTGGCAGAACCTTTGAGTTGTGAATGGAGGCAAGTGTCACTTCATGCTACATTTGTTTCTTCAAGGCTTCTTCTAGGCATTCCCTTTTAGATCATCGAACAGGCAGGTCCTGAGTGTATCTCTCCCAAGGAAGATGAACAGGTATCGTTTTCTGTATTAGGTAATAATTTATTGTGGACTTAATTATTTGAGAAGCTTTCATCTGTATGCTGTTTTCTCTCCATTGGATATACACATCTATACACGGGGAATTAGAGCATCCCTGGTGCACAGGCAATGCCCCCTTGATTTAGGAGGGTCCTGCAGTTTTAATGAAGCAGAACCATGCCCAGACTCCCAAAGGGTAGACAAATCTATTCTCAATCACTTCCCAAGTAACTCATCCATGTCACTTGCAATGAGTGCTCTCTTGTTGCATATGACACTGTGCATGTACACTTAAGTGCCACAAACACTTTTCTGCTCAGTGTACCCATGTGCTCTGTGGTAAACTGACCTCAGGTGGATCCTGGGAGAGTGTTTTTGTCTGTGTTACGTGCCACAGACCCATTGCAAGATGGTGTACCTCCTCACCTGACTCCTTGCTTGGAGGAGCTCTTGTGATAGGCATGTTGCCTGGTAGTCATAGAAACATTTTGTTTGGAAGAGACCCTCAAGATCATCAAGTCCAACAGTTAACCTAACACTGTCACTAAAGCTTGTCCCTAAGAGCCTCATCTACATGTCTTTTAAACACCTCCAGGGTGTAATGATGCTGTGCCCAGGCTATTGCTCTTGTGAGGTGCCTTAGCAGAACAACGACATATCCCTCTGCACTTTTGTGTGTTTCTCAGGCAGTTCTGCACCCTGAGCCATGGTAAGACTCCATGCATAGAAATTAATGCATTGGGAATGGAGAAACTCGAGCGATCTGCAAAAGCACCAAAAACCCCTCTTTAGATGTTTTATGTCCAATATAAGAAAGGAAGATCAAGGTTCTAAAGAAGAATTCAAACATGTAAACATTTTCATGGGTGTAGGAGTCTGTCAAGGAACATACCTCCAAGACTCCGAGGAAGTAGTTTCTGCTTTAACACCACCAACCACGCATTCATCACCCAGTAGACATGTAGACAGTCTCCCTCTTCCCTCTCCCTTCCTTCATCTACAGCAAAACCACACTATTCAAACTTTTCCGCTATCAGTAAGAGAAGCTGCCATTTACACATTTACAGAGCAGCAGACACAACACCAGTTTAATGATATAAGGAGGGAGAGAAATAAGGAGCGATCTGTGTATAATGTGTACATATATATTTTAAAGACAGCAGGAGAGACTCTGCTGTCATTTTAGTTTATTGAGAAACAGCTAAATATTAAAGAGGGCCAGGGTTGATGGAATTGGATGGAAAGTTATATCTCTGTGTCTATTTGTAATCACCTGTGTCTCTGCTTCTTTTCTCATAATATCTGCAGAGACATGACACACTGCTAGCTACCCCCCAAGCATCTTATAAAGAATGCAAGGGTTTTCCGGTGTATGATATTCAGGTGGTGTTGGATTGGAGCACGTGTCAGCCCTGATAAGGCAGGAGGGAAGAGATCAGTTCAGACCAGGTGCTTGCAGCATTTACCCGGAGAGGGAATGTGTGATGGCTGCTCCATGGGAGGGATCACAGTGTCAGCATCCCTGGTTGGACTGAGCTGGGTGACTGTACAAGACCTCTAAATCTCCAGCTCTGCTCTCGTCATCCACACTTGCTCTTTGCAGGTCCTGCACTGAGACAAACCCCAGTCTCATGTGTCTTCCAAGCTTTCCACGTGTATGTGCCATGTGGATTTCTTTAACTCTGCTCACCTGCCTTTTCCTCATCCTTTCATAACAGCTCCAGATGGGTGTGATTAACAGCACATAGGCCTTACACACCTTCTGTGGGAAGTAGTTTTCAGCAAATTTCCCCAAATTGCCTTAATTTTACAGGTAGGCAGAGGGAAAATGAATAACTGAAGTCATGCAGCACAACCAACAGAAAAAATATGGGAACAGAATCTGCATTTGTTTTTCCTTAGATTTTTCCTCTACTCTCTAGGCAACACCATGTTCTATAACACTGGTATTTTAAAAATCAGTCACAACTGTGGGGTTGGGAAAAGGACTGAGAGGCTTTCTGAGATTTTTTTTTTTTTTGTCTGATATATACGCTCTTGAAAATTAATTTTGACTAGCTACTGGCTCTATTTTTTAAAAAAGTTATTCATCAGGGTGCATGTGAGAGACATTTCTTACACTATAGCTGGGTTACAGTTGTTCGGCAGCAAAGCAAGACACTTAATACCCAGTTGTAGTGGATGGTTTTGATCAGACAAGGAGTTTAGCTGGAAGGATGGATAATTGATTTCAGACCTTAGTTCAATTCCTAGCTCAGCCAGTTTGCTTGTCTTGTCTCTAATTCCCCTCATCTTGGCCACTGCGTTACTATTTTTCCTGCTTTTCCAAAGTTTTTGAGATAGTGAGTCAAGTAATGATCGAGAGGCATTCCACAGCTCGACACAGAGAGGACAAGATCTTACGCAGGCAGAAAAATAGTTTCTGTTCTCTGCCTGGAAGAGCATAACTTCTGCAGTTGTGTGTTTCCAGTAGGAGCATTCATAATTATGAATTCAGCAAGTCAGTGTGCTGTGCATAGTCCACAGCTGCTCATGAAGAAATCATTGTCTGTGAGAAATGCTTCTGGTTAACATGTGTGCTGCAACAGGCATAAAAATTGAGCGCAAACTGGCCATGAACGAGCAGAACAAATTCAATTTGGGAGTCACAGGGCTATTGTGTCCTGCACAATGGTCTGTTGTCACAGAGCTCTGCACAGGATCCAGGGACAGATGTAGGAAACTTTGACTCAATTTTCAAATAATTTTTAGTTTGAGTTCCTAAAGAAATGAGGGATTTTGTGATTATTCTATATCTTAATGTCTATTTACATAAGTCGCTCTTTTCCTCCCCTCTCAATAACTGAACCAATTGGCACAGGAGGTTTCATTTGCAGCTTCAGAGATATGAGAGAAAGTAATCATGAAATGAAATGCTGTAGAGAAATAGGCTCTGTTATTTTTTCACTCTCCAAGGAATACATGTTTCTGAAAAACTTTCCTACGAAAGTGAAGGTGTTTTGGAATATTGTCCTTCTTCACCATTAAAAATGTCATCAGTAAATTGACAACCTTATCTGAAGTAATTTCTAAGCTTAGACAGCTGTTTACATAAGACAGAGTAGAGATCATCCAGCCCTTTGCTGACCAGAAAACCAAAGTACTGGGCAAGTGTTGTCTCCAGTACTTGGTCTTAACAGGTTATTTCTTTAATCTTCTGTTGCTCAGACTGATGTTGAGGGGTCTTAAAGGCAACAAACTGAGCTCAGGCTTAGGGACCACTGGCCTAAACTCATCTGAAAATTACCAGTTTAGGCAGTTGTGTCTACTGCTCTATTGCCAGTCAGTTAAAAAACCAGTCTGGGTCCAGAAAGCAATTCTGTGATTTAAGGCCAGTTTTGCAGCTATCTTCATAACTTTCTTAGGCTTCCCTGTCTTGTCAGTCCTTAAGGCTAATATAAATAACAGTTACCTTCATGCTGTTCTGACTTTTATGGAGGAACAGATTCAGCCAAAAACCCAGTGTAAAGGATCTACACACCCCATCTCCTCTCTGCCTTTGTATGTAGTTCACTGACAGGTCAAGCCTCAACTTGCAACAGAAAGACCCAGTGGGTAAAGAACCAGCATGGGACTGAGCTGCAGGCAAATAATTAGCCATTTTCAGCTGCAAGCTCATTAATTTCCATAGGTACCTAAAAAATTTCCAAGATCCAGACTTCTGTACATCTCTGCCTTGGTTTGTTTGTCACCTCCCAGACAGAAGGAAAAAGCACT
This sequence comes from Columba livia, assembly GCF_036013475.1. NCBI lineage: Eukaryota > Metazoa > Chordata > Aves > Columbiformes > Columbidae > Columba > Columba livia. The sequence goes on along the minus strand of NC_088642.1, from coordinate 7,987,899 downwards.
GGTCTGTTTCACAGAAGAACAGATTTTGGTAATGAATTCCCACCCTGTAGTGCTCAGACATTACAGAAATGACAGTATTTAGCACTAGTGGCAAGACATATGCATCCGTGTAGATTTTTCTCTTTGCTCCATAGGACAAAATTCAGCAAGGATGGAGCAGGCTAGGCTCAATCTTTAGCTAGAGTATATTGAGGTAGTATAATGAACTACCATTTTGCACGAGCCAGAATGCCACCTGCCTGGCTCTGGAGTAATATGATGAGCTGTGTAAGCTAAGTGCTCCTCCACACTCCTAGGAAAACCCGTCAAGCAAGAATTCAGATTAAAAGGAGTGTGCACAAATGTTTTCTTAATAATAATTAATACGTGATTAATAGGAACAAATTCTGAAAATAAATGATTATAAGATGTCTCTATAGCATGCCACTAGGATGATGGGGATAAATGATGCTGAGGCACCTGAAAGTTGAGAGCCCATTACTAAGCATTTATAAACGGGAATGCATAAAAATATTTATCCACGTCTTTCTGAAACATGCTCTAATGTTTCTGCGAGCAATTTATCAGCTAAAAAGTAATTTTCATTAATCACTTATTAATTATTAATAAAGTGTTTGTAAGTGTCACCTTAATTTAAAGTGCTTCTGACTCAAGGTGCACTTCCAGACTTTTGTTCTTGAAGGAGAACTTGACTCCCAGACCCAAGTCTTTCAAGCTCAAGTGACCTTGGTACATCCTTCCTCACTGAGCCCACTCTATGCCTCCACAACTGTTAGGCTTGCAAATGGGACTAAGTCATGTTTCTGGAAATCACAATTTGTCATTTCAGAAGGAAACTTGATCTGATCCTCTCTCCCCACTCACAGAGCTAGATGCCCAGACCTAGGAACGCAGCATTCAAATGTTTCAATTTATCATTACAGTGGAACCCTGAAGAGATCACATCTGCTAAGGCCATAAATTGGACAAGATCCCACTTCAGAAGGAGCAGGCTTAGCTCGATACTCCCATTCTTGAACAAGGGACCAATTAGGCAGGCTTATTTACCTGCCATAAAATGAGATGTTAGCCAGTGGGAGAAGCCACTTAAGGACAACAACAAAAAAAAGTCTTTCAGATCTCTCTGTTAGTAATGGCCAGCTTAAGAAACAGCAACTCTTCCTTCTCTTCCTCCTGTTTCTTTATTTCTCTTTTCAAGTCACTCTCTGCTCTCTGCCTTTCCCCCTTCCTTTTATACATTTTATCTTCTTCCCTGTCCCTTCTCTCTCTTTTTTTCTCTTGACTCTTCTTTTACTTAATTTGTCCTCCTACTCTTTCGCTGTTGTTTTTCACACATGCACACATCCAGATAATATTTAATTTTGAGCTTTACTACTGAACAAGCAATCAAAAAGGTCTTATATCTCAGAACAGAACCTGGGCTACAAAAATGAACAAATTGCCCACACCATCTTCCCTTCATAAGATTTTACAGCAAGGATTGGATCTTCCATTTGCCAAAAACTGGATTCAGGCCTCGAGAGACAGTAAGGGGAAATCTTCAGGCTTAAAAAGTGATATTTTCTGCATCTCTTCATAACCTCAATTCAGCTTCCCCACTAGATGGATAATGGTGTGGGAACATCCAGAGTGGAAGCAGAGAGAAGCAGCCACACATCTGTCAGGGATGGTCTGTGTACATTTATCCTGCCTCCGTGCTGGGGGATGGACGAGATGACCTCTTGAGGTCCCTTCCAGATGTACTCATCCATGACTCCATGATTAATTGCCTTCATGATCTGCAGTTTATCTATCTAAAGAAATAAGCCTCAAAATCTCCTGCAAATACAAATCCTGTGGGCTGCCTGAGGATACTGCCCCTCCATCCCTGGAGTGCTGCACCCTAATTTAGACTCCACAGAGGGGTTGTCTCCCTGCTGAACCCTGCAGAAATATAGTCCCTTTCATATCCTCTAATAGCAAAGGAATTAAAGAATAAAGCTGATTTATCTCAGTAGAGAAAATAAAGGAAATCCAGGCTCTAAATGAGAAAGAACATTTCTATACTCAGCTTCCCCTGAAGACAGAGACAGGGGACTGAATCTTGGTGAGGGCTGCTGATGGCATATTCTGGTTTTTCAGTACTGCTTCCCCTCCAGTACAAGCAAGATTAATTTGTGGTGTGGCACAGAACACTGCCATCCTAGCCAAAGGGGAGCCCCAGGAAAGAAGTGCGTGGCCCCTTCTGTCTTCAGTCAGAGAGGGTACTTTGCTGAAGCAAAGTTCATCCAGGTAAGGATGAACATGGAAAAGGGATAAAGGGAGGAAATGCAGAAAGAGTGAAAAGGAAAGGAAAGACAACAAAGGAGGGGGTTGGACAGAAATCTAACACGAATATCTTCTGAAATACAAGTATGAAGGATGGGAATGTCTCTGAAGAGATACAGTTATGGACATCTCCACTTGAACTCCTAGACATCTCCAGCTGATTTGTTCTATGCAATTATTTAACAGTGAGGTACATTTTACTCTAAAGTAGACTTTTTCTCTTCACAGCTTATTGTGGATCAAAAGGATACTGTTGTAGTATGGACCGCAGTATGGTCAGATCTAACCTACACAAATATAATTTAAACTGAGTCTTCACTATAGCTTGCAAGTAGAATAGTGTGTCTTCCTGGAGAATCCGGTCATGCAACACTAATTTACTGAAAAGTTGCCTGGTTAATAAACACAATGTACAATAAAAATACTAAAAACTTAATCTTGCTTTATTAGGCTGGCCAGATCTAGGCTATGAGGAGTTTATATTAGCCTACCCTTTCAATAGTCATGATAAAAATAATAGAGGAAATTAGTTTGATATCACACTTCCTGTCTCTTCTGAATCATTAGAATTCAAAACGAGTTAAGAATTCATGGGGGTGAGATTCAACTCATTAAACATAGTTACCTACAGTAGCTGCATACATGTGAGTTAGTCACCCTCGGCTCACTTGTTAATCAAGAGAGTTAGACAATTCCATGCACTTCAGCGATTTATTTCCTCCTAAGGCACATATATAAACCAGAGATCAGAGGATTTTATTAAAACAACAACAACAACAAAACAAAAAACAAGACAACAATCTATTTCCATTCACTAACCATAGTGGGAACTTACAGTAAACAGTGCAGATGCAGATTTCTAAAGATAGATGGGATTTCTAATTTGTAAATTTCAAATAAAACAAAACAAAATAAAACAAAACATTCTGCCTTTCTACAGACTTTAGCAGGAAAATAGTGTCATCTCTATGGTTCTCTTTCTTTAAGATCTATAGAGCAGAATTATGATTTCAAACTGAATTTTCTCTGGTAACAGGAAAAAACACAATGTTAGCTTTTTTTTTTTGTTTTCTTTAATTCAACCCTCCTGACCAATTTTTCATTACTTTTCTTATTTCTTTCATTTTCCCTGCCTCTTTCCAACAATCTGACTACTTGTTTCTTTACTTCCTTTTCATCTTGAATACAAAGAGCAGGTTGATCCCAGCTCTGGCCCTGGAAATGTCAGGCTGAAAATGTTACTCTTGGAGTGATTTGCATGCATTACAAAGTGACAGGTGACAGGAACACACAACCTCGGCTAATAGATGATTAATGATGTGATGTTGGCCAGCTCTGTTGACTCGTTTTCCTCCTCTTCAGGAAACTTCAAAGGCAGCTGGCATTTCTGTTGCCTTATGACAGGCTCATAGGTGAGTGTAATTGTTTAGTCCATATGTGCATAGCACAGAAGTAGCTGTGAGCATGTTCATGGAACACATTTATCTGTATGTGTGTATAGGAAACAACGTGCAGAATCATATCCATGAGCTCCTGCATTTTCTGTGCACACACAGGCTCCTCATATACAAACTGTCTGGTTTCTGTGGGTGGTTAGAGCATCATTATTCAGCTACTATATTCTGAATAAAATACTATGGCCCATTTGGGTTTACAGTCTAAAGGAATGAAAGAAACTCACCGGAATTTTAATCTGGATGGAGAAAAATCAGCCCTAAAGTAAACAGTATGTTTGGAAGGGAGCCCAGTATCTAGCAATCAGAACAGGGTTAGAAATAAGTCAAGGCTGTAAAGTTGGATCTTTTCTTCACACCCCCTTTTTTCTCATCAAAATTTGGGAAGGTTTAGGTCATTATAGAGATGAAGGACAATGGCAGTGTGTTTAGATTTCAACCCCGCCCAGAATTTGAGGTGTACACTCACTTCTGATGCATGCATTATCAGTCTGGGGTCCAGCTAAAGAAGTATTTTGAGTTTTCTGGGGTAATATTCTTAGGCAGGATCCCCTCAACACGTATAGATGTCAACCTCTGGATGTAAAATTCTAGTACTTGGTAAAAGTGAAGGAAAGCTCATTTCCTGCTCCACACATAAACACCTCTGCCTTCTGCCTGGGGTTTCTTATCATCAGCACTCTCTATTAAGGAATCTATTTTAAAGTTGCTCAGCATTAGTGGAAAAGGAAGAAAACTGGAATTGTAGATGGGAGTTTGGGTTTTTGGTTCTGAACAAGGATCACCCAAATAGTTGTGGGGTTTTTTTAGATTAGATTTAGATGTTTAGATTTTTTTTTTGAGATTAGTAGATTTCTGAATCAAATTTCTGGACCAAAAGTGTGTATGTGTGTTCCTTTTATTTAGATAGAAAAGTGTGAAATTTGGTCTCTCTTTGAAACAAATTGTTCAAGAGCCAATACTCCATAAAGTTGCTGTAGCATAAAGGAAGCATGTCTTTAAGGAGAGCTTAAAACATTTTGTCTCTGTTCTTCCAATAGTTCTAATTTGGAAAAGCACAATGCAGATGTCTGAAGCCGAAAATAGATGTTCCTAAAACCAGAGACAAATGGCCAGAGGAGGCCTTGAAAGATTTGTATCTTCTGTTGATTAAAAGGGGAACACAGGAGAGTCACTGACCGCTCACTGAGATAAATCTTCTGCACAGGATCATGTAAAATTGGATTTGAAAGGTCGTTGAGAAATCAGCTGAGTTCTGGGCAAGAAACTTGTCCTGAGCAATTGAAGCCCATGTCTGAGTTCTGAGTGAGCCCCAGTATAGGACTTACTTGACAAATCAGCTGGACCTGGGACAGATTTTAACCCTGTGTCTGTCTTTCTGAGCCCCCTCAAATGGTGGTTTCTCATCTCTTTAGCTTGGACAAAGACGGGAAATAGGCTTTCTAGTGGCTCACAACATGAGGCAGAGGCTGTGTAGCTTCTGAAACTTTCACTTTGGTTTTCTTTGCTTCACAGATTGTTCAGTTTGTTAACTCTGTCTAAAGATTCGCCATGTTCACTTCACCTTTTCCAGCGCTTACTAACCCTTCAATTTATGGGACATCACCCACTCCAACTCAGACACTGCTCAAGACAGGGCAAGGGACGGTCAGGACACCAGAAGGCAGAGAGAAAGAAAAGTGCTGCGAGAGCTTTGATCGATTTGAGACCTGTTGGATTAAGCAGGTCTGGAAGTCTGGGTGATGGCACTTGTGCTTCAGGTTTGCTTAAGCTGAATTGCCTTGGAAAAAGTTGAGTTTCCTCTGTGGTTGATTGAAAGAATTTGGCGGGACCAAGTTAGGTCAGCCTCTCTGAATCCTTCCCCCTCCTCAATTATTAGTACCATTTACAAGTCATACAAGGGAGTTTTTCAGACCACCTGGTCTGCTGTGAGCTAGCTGGCAGCTGGAGACATCCCTTTGCTGCTTAGCACAGAAGTCAGATACAGGCTCACCGAGACAGTCTCTTTTACCAAAGGGAAAGCCTATTTCTCCTTCTGTCCTTACCATGCTTGTTTTTTCCTTCATGGTGATGTCTGTTTCACCTGAGCTCCTCCTATAAGCATCAGCAGAAAATGTCTTGGCACTTTGGGCTTGTGACAATACCAGCTCCTAATTTGTCACATCTACGCCAGACTTTCAAGTTAACCTGGGTACCTGCTAAAAATGGGTATTGTTGTTTCTAGTACTCCCGGAACTGCAGTCCATTGTGTAGATTTTCTTCAAAGTCTATTGAATAATATGCATGTGCATGACTTTGGGTGTGAATGTGTCAAAGGAAGATGTCAAAGTGACAGAAGAAATAAAGGTTAAAGTCAGCTCACAGAAACAAATGTTTTAACCTGTTAATACTGTTACGGAACTTGAAAATATAAGCAATTATCATGGTAGAGACATAGGTGCCTGTAAATACATAGACTAAGAAAAAAGACTAGTTATAGAGATGTGGCCATTGACTAGCAGTGCTGACATATTTAAGTGATACATTAACTGGTACCTTTCTTGTTTCTGAGCACTTTGAAAGGCTGCTTTTAACATTTTCCCTACGTTTTCGATAATTATTAGCTTCAGGTATCTGTACGATGCTGCTACCTTTAAATGTTTGAAAATTTAAAATTAGAAAAATCTATTTTCTTCTAAGTGATTTTTGTGAAGTCTATAAAGTTCCAAAAAAGGGAAACTAGAATGAAGTCAAGGTTAAAGTTGCTGGCTTACACCTGGTTTTACAGAAGGGAGCACCAACAACAATAGAAATTATTTTAGTCACCATATTCAAGAATCTGCCCTTATTTCAGTTTTAAGGAAAATTTGGATGGCAACATTTAGGAAGAGTGGCGGGTTTGTTCATTTTATTTCCCTTCCAAAGCTTGTATCGAGAAAATGAGGCAGGTCTGATTCCACATGATCTTTCTGGCTGACATTGAGAATGGAAATTTGCAGAAAAAGAGAAATTGTTTTGAGGAAATTTTCTGAAGTATAAAAGGGAGGTTTTCAGAGGGAAGCTGGTAACTGGTGATGGGTACTGACACTTGCTACATCAGTGGAGTCATTGCTCACCTGCTACAGAATTGCAACCACCTTGAGGTGGAAGACACTAGCAGCTGTAAGTCCCAGTCTTTTAGGGCAACAAGAGTTTTGGCATGTCCTCAGTGTAATCAAGATTAGCTACTTATACAGCACAACAGCTGAGTACAGGTTCAACAGCAATTTCTTCTAAAATATTTCTAAGTCTGCTAGACTTAGAAAGTTCCTGGAATGCTGTAAGACCAGCAAGCTTCCACTCCAAAAGCTACAGCTTCCACTCCAAAAGTACAGCTACTGTGTTGGATAGTCCCAAAACCAATCTCATTCCCCCTTGCTGGCCCGATTTCAGGAGTGAAAGTGGCAGCACTGTAAAGCAATTGAATTAATTAAAAGCTCTCTAAACTATTACTAAAAGAGAGATGTAACATCCTGAAGTTTCTCCTGTGATCTCAGTGATAACTTCACACCATTACATCTTCTACAACCCCATGCCAAAGGGCTTGCCAAAATGCTGCGCATGTCTTCTAGGCACGCAGCATGTGTATCCGATCAATCCATTTGATTTGTAGGTCAGGACTAAGTCTTTCAGGCAGACCCAATGATCTCATTGCTGCCAGCGTGAATGTAAAATACTTTGAATGAAAACAAGGGGATTGATCTAAAAGGACACAGGTAATTTAAAGCAAAAGTTGGGCTTTTGTGTATTAATTAAAAAGTTTGTTGTAACCTATGGGACACATCAGCTCTCTTGTAAAGGTTGTCATCTCTGCACAGGCAGCTGTTTGTTTTCCTTTCTTCCAAGAGAAACTCAGAAACTCGGCTATGCCTTTTGCTGCTATATCCTCTGGGACAGAGGTCTGGTCAGAAGATTAACATTATCTTCTTTCTTAAATATTACATTATTAAAACCGGGCAGGGGTTTTTATGGCAGCTGACTAATTAGCCCCACATCTCATTTCAGCTGTCAAAAATCTCCATTCATTGACAGTTTGCTTTTAGTGGCTCAATTAGCATAACAAATGACTCACCAAAAGTTCTGTAGGCATCCTGTTGATTAATGTCATTTATCTTGCAAACCAGCAGTAGATGGCTGAGTTGCTCTTAACAATTATTATATACATTTATATACCTTTATGTGTCACTCTCAGAGAAGCAATACAACTTAAAAGTTGTTTGCAAACATTTAATAACAAATAAAGAGCTTCCATCATCTGCAACAAGATGCATGATTTCTCCATTAGAAACCAGGTGGAGGACAAGTTCCCGTGCACATCCACCTGCATGCATCCAAGTGATACAACATACAGAAATTTCTGAGAACCTGTGATCAGACTGAGAAGGAAAGAACCTGATTAGAAGCCTTAGAGTCTGTCTTTTTGACTTTTGCCTACTGTCTGTGTATGCCTTTCAGTACGCTGGTCTGGTATGTAGTACCTGTGCTCATGCTTTACATGCTCCATAGGTAATGCACAGAAAAAAAATGGCTGGGTTCTTGTTTCAGTTTCAAAGACTTGCCTTGGGATTTATGCTTCTAAAAGTCTCATGCAATTTGGAACACCCAGAGTCCTAAGCTCTGGTGGCCAGACCTGATAGCCTATCAAGGAACACAGTACAGCAGCAGGGCAGCTGATTTCTTATTAAAACAGGACCCTTGATGAGCGACAGTGCAGTAGTACTGGGCAACAAGTGGAGAGGTAAGAGCATCTTTTTTTTTCCTCAGCCCTGCCACTCACCTTTGGTGTGGCCTTACTTAACCTCCTCTCTGCTTTTTTCCATTCACTTTGATTTTATCCACACTGCTCACGAGGTCTGTGCAGTCTTTGCCACAAGGACAGTCCTTCCCTCAATGTTTAAGCAGTGTTTTAGCCAGCCTAAGGTCAGAACCTCAGAAACCCTTGTTATATAAAAATATGTTTCACCACAGAGCAAATTCCAGGTATTCACCTCTGTGGTGGAAAATGGGCTTAGCATCAGCTGCCATCAGATAGTATTTCTGATCAGATGACAATGTTCTGAAATTTCTGCAGATAGAGGTTTTCTCCCACTAAAATCAGAGATGGTCATATCTTATGCTGAAAGGCACAGTTTCCCCCCTCCATAATCATTATGAAAAAGTATGTGTGGGTTTCAGTTGTTTCAAAGTAATTCTCCTGGAGGAAGAAGCTTTTATCACTGAACTCTTTAATAAGGTCTCTTCCCCCCAGCCCCAGGAGGGACCGTGCAAGCTTTAAAGAAAGTACAGCAAGTGCTCTCACTACTGAAGCCACTAGGAGTATATTTTATAAAGCAATATTAAAGAAATACTGAGAGCAGAATAATTTAATCAGATTCATGAAATCAAATACCCCCAAGGCAGCAATGAAGATGCAACTCAACAAGTGCTGGCATTTCATTCCATAGGAAGGGGAAAATTCATCAGCTCTTTTTTCTTTTTCTTTTTCTTTTTCTTTTTCTTTTTCTTTTTCTTTTTCTTTTTCTTTTTCTTTTTCTTTTTCTTTTTCTTTTTCTTTTTCTTTTTCTTTTTCTTTTTCTTTTTCTTCTTTTCTCCTTGTAGCAGTAAAACTTGATACTAAATACAACTAAAGTCAAATAACCCTAGGACATGAGGATTAGTGCAATGGCACCTTGGGCCTCCACTTAGTCACACTCTGTTCTGTCTCTTCTTGTTTGGGAACTGGAAAGTATTCACTACTAGGGAACTGGAGAGAAGCTTTTCAAGAGTTTCTTTCAATTACAGGTTTTTTTCCTGATTACATGATCAGTCACTGGCAAAATATTTCATCATTTTTTCTCTGCCTGCTTCTATCATGTTGCCATGACTGTATTCCCTTTTGGTAAAGAGCAGCACAGGAGACCTTGATACCAACGCGGGGTCTCCTCATGATGCAGAGAAATATAACAATAATAAATGAAAATTGAATTGAAAAATTAGCAGAGAGAGAACCCCCTAAATCTTGAAACTTAAGGTGCCCATGTGTCATAAGTGTCAAAAATCTCTTGCAAGGAAAGAGCCTCTAGTTTTTGTTCCTTTATACCATTAATTGCACATTCAGCTGATGGCTCCTGGCATTCCTGGGGTTGATTCAGGAGCAGTGTTTCTGTAATTACATCAGTGTAGGCTAAGAAACTAAGGAGTAAGCTGACATTGATGGCAACTTGCACTGCTAACTAGGAGGCCTTGGGAAAAGCTCTTAGAGGAAAAAAAGGTATGATTCCTCAGTATCTTCTATGGCCCCATTGAAATACCAACTGTACAACAACTTCGAGTTTACCTATCCTTGAAAGACCTTTGCAGAAGTCAACTTGTTCTCATTTGCCAGGTATATAACTGAAGCCGAGAGATAAATTCATCTCACTTAAATTTAACCATGCAAAGTTGGACATCAGGTTCATTTCAGGCATCTCCACTTGCTGCATTGTCAACAAGGACTCAGGTGCCCCATGCAGTGAATCATCCTGTACTGCAAGAGGTGGCACCTATTGCCTTACAAAGGTGCCTGTCTCTCCCTACTGACTATAGAGTTAAGAATAGTAGCTTAGGCTGAATACTTTTATGGAGCTAAAATTAGCTGAGAAGATTCTCATCTAGCTGTCTTCTCCCAAGAAACATGAGGGAAAATGGATAGTAGAGTAAATTATGGTCAGTTCACCAGGCATACATACTGTGCAGGGGTTACCCTTCCTTTTCATATGGCCATCAAACCATCTCTGCAGTGAGGAGATGGAGCTGAAACACCAGATCTCTGCACTCGAGATCTGGGTGAATGCAGTACACAAGCACTAAGATAATGTGGAAAAGCTGAATAAGCGCAGAGGAACAAAACATTTAGGCAGCGCATGATCCTGACAAGTGGCAACAATATCCCTGAGACAGAATTTGAAGAGTATGGAGAGAAGCGCCTTCAGTTTATGATGCATATTTAACAGCTGAAATATAGCGGCAGTACTGTCCTGTCCTGCCTCATGGTTTGTTTTTCCAGCAAGGCCATCATAAATTCTGCCTCGAGCAAAGCAGAACTGATTAGACTCAATTTATTCTTCTTTAAAACACACACACACACACACACACACAAACACATTCACCGGGGAAGGATATAGAAGTTCCAGGAAAGAGCCGTAACTCAATTGCCATTATAGAACAGAAAGATAATTAAGTAAATGTTGGCAGGGGATAGCATTGAATAACTTTAGCAGAATGAGTTCTTCTTTGCTTTGCCCTTTGCAGAAGGTATATCACATTCTCTAGAGACCCCACCCTAAATTGCTTTGGATAGTTTCCTTTTCCTGAAGGAAGTCAGAGAGAATAGGGCTTGAAGGGAACTCTAAAAGTCACAGTTTCTTCCACTACAAGGCAGGATCAACTCAAGATAAGTTGATAAATGCACATGTTTTGCATGAGGAGATTGGTATGTATATTGTATTGGTGTGCAGGTAACTCTTCCCATATTAGCTACCTGGAACTTAGGAGCATCCATGTAACATCTGAATCACTTTGATCTACAGCTTGGAGCAAAGAGAAGCTTTTTAGAAAGAAATTAATAATAGTGAGACATAACTAGACATTCTGAAATGTAACTGGCTTCTGATTGTGCATGAGTACCTGGAGTACAAGGGAGCCATGAGCTGCAGTTACTAATTATTTCCAAGGGCAGATAAATAACAGCTCTGCTTTTTATCTGTCCCAAGTGGTGATCCACTGGGTTTGTAGACTTTGGCACATTTTATGTCTTGAATTTATCATGAGTTTATAGCCAGCCAATACGTTAACAGAAGAAGAAACAAAACCCCATCATTGTAAATCTTATAAGACTGCACTGTTTTTAACTAGAATATGAGAGAGAAAGAGCACACATAAGAAGAAAGAAAGAAGCACAGTTAAATGTTAAACTGGTAAGTCTGAATTGATTCTTATTGAGGCAGGTAGGCTTCAAGTAAGATGGTTTCTCTTAATGCCAGTGGTTTATGAAAAACACATTTCATGTTCTTTCTGAGTTCATTGAAAGAATTGTATAAAAATGATGTATGTGTATATATATATAGATATAAGCAGCCGTCTTTATAATTATTTGAAATCAAAATCTTACAAATAATTTATCTTACTTTCTATCATGGAAGGTTATTTAAGCTTCTAGGTAACAAATCTTTGTCTAAAACATATTCTGCAACCTTTGCATAATCACGTCACCATATTTCACAGACTAGACCTTCAAGAATCACCACATGATGTGTGAAATGAAGCAAAAATAGTACATATCGTTAGACTGACTTAAGTATATCAGTGCTAATTTCTCAGCCTCCAGAACCATCAACGTAATCTTAAAGTTTCAAACACCTCAGAAAAAAACAATATTGGAGAGGGAAACAAAGACGTACAAGTGGCCCATTTTTGCTTAATAGAAAAGTTTGCACAAAGAAATTTTGGGCTTTTGCCACACCTGGAATATATGGTAGGCTCAGGATGAGAAGAAATGTTTCACAATTGCACAATCACGGGCAGTTCCAGCCTTACATGACACCTTTAATGCTGCACTTTGTATCTTAGGGTTTATTCTCATAACATCTGTACAGAGGTTCTCATTTTAAAAACCATACTCCCAACAATGCTGTTCTGTGATTGTATGGGAAAGAGAAGGTGATCAATAAGAAAAATGCATCCTTCTAAACCAAAAAAAACCCCAAAAAACAAAAAAACAAACCAAAATCAGCAGTATCATGCTTACACAGGGCATTGGAAAAAAGTAAAAAGAATGCACAATATATTCAGTAAGAAGAATATATGTTTAGCATATGATTCATTTCATTTCAATCAATCCTAAATTTAACAGTATAGAATGACACAGTCATTCCAGCTCATTCCATGATCAAATAAAGAGAAGCATATACTTCCAAAGAGAAATTTATTTTGTCTTTAGGCATATCTCGAGGATACACGGAATAAACTTACTTTTGCAATGGTCCTATTCCTCCATTGACTATAGAAAGGTTCTAGATGACCAGAATAGCCACAGTACCTGACTTTCAGACATCTGAATGTTGTGTGTGTTGAATACAACCCAGTAAGTTCTCTCATTTCAGCCTGAAGTGGCTAAGACAACAGTGGTTGAGAAGCCACTGAAAAAACGTACATGTTTTTGTTTAAATGCAATATTAGAGAACACAGATGACCTGATTATAATTTATGATTTGTATTTTAGTGCTACCAGGAAGCTTAAGCTGCCTAAAGACTTTACAGTGTAAGCAGAGATGATGGATAGGAAAGGATGGAAATTTACAGGAACTCTAGCACAGAGATTACTTGGCTTCCTGAAGGTCGCAACAGCCATTTTGTCTATGGAAAAGATAGGAACTGGAGCTGTATTTCTTGAAACTCTGCTCAGAGACCTGACTGCAAAAGTCTTCCTCCCTGTCAAAACCATACTAAACTACTTAAGGTAGAAAGACAGATCTTCATGTATGAATTATGAACGAGTGGCATCAAAACACTTACAAGCAAGATCTAAAGCCTAAAAAGTATCAATCAGATTGTGGTTGAGACTCACACTGAACCCACAAGGCTGAAAGTGAAATCAAAACAAGAAAAGCTCCTCAAATGAGAAAGGCATCAGCTCCTAAGTCAGAAACACATGTTCCTTCAGCTACGGACTTTTTCCACCTTCTTCCACTATGAAGATATAGATAGAGACAGTACAGCAATGAGAAACTGGAGGGGAAATGAAGAATGTTGGACACAACCTTGTGTTTCCATAAGGATTTGAATTTAATTCCAGTTTTCACTAGGCAAGGCATCTAAATTTGTTGTATCAGGTTCCCTCTGTAGTCATCTGAGAAAATAACAGCACCTCTTGAGAAAGAGTGAAATTGCCAAGAGACTGAATTGCCACCTGGAGTGCCCTTTTAGTGTATGGACTGTAAGGAAACCAAATATTAAACCCGCAGAGAAATACAGTGTCTCAAATTTGGTAGGGGAAAAAAAAGTACCTGTGAAGATCAGATGAATGGATGAAAAAATCTTATAACATGGATCTGGATAATTTGAGCATCATACTCTGGATGAGCAGGGTTTGACATTGGGCATGAAGTTTCGATACAGCTTTGCCATGGCTTTCAGCAAAGCCTGGTTTTTAACCATATTGCAGAAGCCCAGAGGAGGAGCTGAGTTTACGGATAGGATGGCCACAGGTTGTCTGAGCATCCAAAGGATGAATAGCACACCTACAGGTGTTCTGGGCTTCAAATAATCCTCTAGGAGATGATTACTAGCAGCAGATCTCTGTATCTGAGGCTCATCTGTCATAATTTCTTACTGAAGAAGAAATGAGGGAAAAGATCTGCCAAAAATATATATGATGGATCAGCCAAATTGTTTCTAAATGGTACCTTAGTCAGAGATCTCCACAGGGGACCAGCAGCCAGCTGCACTACACTATAGAGTAAATGCTACTGCTTTGGAAAAGAATCAGTGGCAAGTGATTTGCATTAAACAGTCTTTTTTTTTCTTTTTTTTTTTTTTTCCTTTCTGTTGTTGTTGTTTTTGTTGCTATTTTTGGCTAACACAGAACTGCATCAGCATGTGAAATTCATAGAGAAAGTGCCCAGTTGCTGATTTCTAGTATATTTTCTGTCTCCATGTGCCATGTTTAGAGATTTTACTCCCAATGAGGGAAGGAAGGGAGGAGTAGCAGGGTGGAGGTGGTGATAGTAGATTCCAGAAAAACAAGCAACCAGAAAGATCATCCAGAGCCAGAGACAGCTTTTGTCTTCCAAAATTTTCTTTCAAGCTCATGCATAAAAATAAATCTGTGAATTCAGAACACCTGTGGTTAGCTAGCCTTCGAAACGGGAACAGAAGAGGGAGAACTAGACCTATCCTAAAAGCCGCCGAACTCATGAGTATGAACAAGGAGCATGGAAGTAAATGCAGTTTAGGGATTCATGGGTCTTGCCATGGGCTAGAAATGCTTTCAGCATACGGTCAGTATGCAGAAGGCCCTGGCTATTTTCCCGCTATTTAGGCTGCTTTTGGAAACTGCTTCTCTCCTACACATGTTTGTCCCAGAGCATTGTTCTTTCTGATATGGTGTGTTGAAATTCATACTTAAACACTCGCAGGTATATGTATGGACGGCTTCAGCCATAACCTGGTTGCTGGCCCAGAGCAGCACATTGCTCGGGGCAGCAAAATGCCTCCAGCTTTCCTGGTCTCATTTCAGGAGGTGCTGGGTGTGTTAAGATGTCACACTCATCCTGCAGCCACCACTCTCTGTCTGCTGACTCTAAAAGTAAAGATCATAATTTCAGGGCTCTGTCTCTAGCTTCACTCCTTCTCTCACGTAAAAGAAGCACCTTGGTCAAACCCAGCCATTCATCCTAGGAGTAGAAAACACTTAGATACTTCAAAGTGTTGTCCCTAGATGTTTTTAATATACCTAGACACACAGAGATTTATGTGTAAATACTAACACATAAATATCTGTAATGATTTCTATAAGGACAAATATACAGCCAAGTGTGTACATTAACATGCATCATATAGGTGGACACGTATGGATCAGAAAGGCAAGTAAATACCTTAAAAGATTCAAAAAATTTAAGGCCAGAAAAGACCCCTGGAACAATCCAAGAGGTTCTGCTTTGCACTAACCCATGTTTATTATCTAAAGCAAGTTCTGTTAGGCTATGGAACACACTAAAATCTTATAGTACGATGAGAAAAGCAACAAAAACAAACAATAAAATATTTAATATCCTCTAGTGGCAATGACACAGTTTTTAAGCACAGGGCAGTACATTAACACTATTGCCTATGCTTCTTAACTCAAGCAGCTAGAAGTCTAATATGGTAGATAAAGAGTGGAGAACAGTTTTTGCAGCCCTTTTACACTGAAAAAGTCTCAGCTGAACAAAGGTTTGGGCACTGTACTTGAAGAATTATGGGGATTGTTCAGTGAATTCAAGGGAGGAAGGGTTAGAGGATGAGAGAACACCAGACACAAGAAACAGTCAAAAGAATTGTGTCAGCTTAGAGTGCAGAAGAATGAGTAAGGATATGAAAACCATAGTAGGATATGTAAATCACTTTTCTAAGAAAACAGTTATGAAGAGGTTTCAATTAAAGTATGAGATGCTTTTTGCCTGGAAAAGTTACATATCTTAGGGTAAGATAGCTCCTATCTCCCTGAGATGTCACTTTCTCTCCATCACATGTGGAACAAGCCAAGCCAACATGCCTAATTTTTGTGTGTGATGATGAAAACCTTTTCCAGGTGTGACTGCACTGTCTGAAACACAGACATTTCCTAAATCAGTGCCATCCCTGGCAGACTACTCTTTCTTTTCAATACCTTTTTTTCTGAGTGTGAGCCACTTGCCATGGTTAGAGAGGACACTAATCTGTGAATCCTTAATTCAACTCAACAGGATAGTACATATGTTCTTACATAAAAAATCTCTGCCAGAATTCCACTGAATTTACTTTGGACTGATGTGTGCAGTGTGAACATAAAACTGTATTTCATTTGAGATCCCTTGCCCCGCAGACAATATGTAAGAATGGAAATCATATCCAAGAATCAACATCCAGATTTTATCAAATTCAACAAATTCAACAGCCACATTTTATCCATTTTATCAAATCAAAATCAACCCTGCACATTTCATCAAATTCATGAAAAGTGTGACTTCTTGCATAAGGTGACAGTGCCTAAGTCTGACAAGGAGTCACTTCCTACATTTAAAATGTTCCTAGGATGATCCATAGACTTTGATGCCTTACAGAGGAAGCTCTGTTGGAAGGACTTGGTTGTACTGGTTGCATTTTATGAATATGATTTTTTTTTCCCCATGAAAGTTCCAATCTCCCACTTCTCAGTGAGAATGTTTTGTTTACTTCTTTTTCCTTGCTTCATGAGAAACACATTTACAAGTCATTAAAATCAACTAAAGCTCTAGCAAATGACTGGTTTCCTTGGCCTGACTGAAACATCTTGATTGTGTTAATGAGAAGGACACATGTACAGTGATTAGCAGATCTTCTGTTCAAGCAGACCTTTTCTCTATAGGCCTGCTTTTCCTGGATGAAGGTAGTTTGTTTTTAATTCCACCTGAGTCCGACCCAGAAGACTACGATATTCACTGTAGCGCAGGAACCAACTTCAAACACCCTAACTCTCAGCATATTGAAGACTTTTCTCTCCTTGACACTTTCTTGACCACTCAGATACATCTCCAAGGCATGTACCTCGAAGGCTGGCAGGAGCTGCCACACACTCAGAGCAGATTTGGTAAATAAGATCCAGTGCCCAGGCTGCAGGTGAGCTAATTCAGTGCCATTAGCTGCAGCCAGGCCTTCATTTCCTCATTAGGAAAGTGATAAATTATGCAATGTGTACTCTCAGTACAAGCAGCAAGAGCTGATAAAGCCATAGAAAAGAGAGATATGGAAGGAAAAAATAGTCTGCAAAACGGCAGAGTAAATGCAACACGGCATTGGAAGTGGTGGGAGGGAACCCTTATCCTGGGTCAGCACCTGGCTGGGAGCAAAAGATGTAAAACTCTAGAGCCCAAGATGGGAAACTTTTATCTCTTATATCCCAAGCAGACCCTCCAAAAGGGAGGCCCTTCCCTGACACCACTTTGCAAAGCCTGATATTTTCCTGATGACTGTCCCTCAAAGCATGGTGTCAATGTTAGTTCTTCTCTGGGTTTGTGCTTATTTTGTTTCCAGATAAAAATACAGTAGAGAAGAAAGTGACTGTGTGAAATATCCTTCAACTACCTGAGCAAGATGAAATATCCAAGGTGTGGGCATGAAAAAACTGGGACCACTCTCAATCCTGGCCCCTGCAGGACTGTCAACATGGTGACCAATCATTCTGGCACCCTTCTGTGGAAGGGGAATCCTGCCAGGAGCTGGGCTGGACTCACATTAATTTTCTCTTGGCCAACAAAGACGGACCAGATTGCAAAGACTGTGAACTCATGACCTTGATTTGTTTCCCTTCCAACAGCTCCTTGGAATGTTTTGTTTCTCAGCCTCCTCCCTGTTTCCTCCTCCTTGCCCAGAACCCATCATGGGAGCAGATACAGCCCTGACTACACACCCCATGGCAAACCTACTCCACAGGGGTGCAGGAGAAGCACAGGATGCTGCTGTGGCTGGAGCCCAACATTCAGCCCCCCAGCACAGGCAAGACTGGGCTGGAAGGACAGCACATGAAAGCAGACTACATTTAGCTGGATACTTTCCCTCAATCACTGCATTAGCTTGTCCTGATCCCATAGTTAAAAACAGCTATTTATTCTATCACTACATGTTGGCAAAGATATATTGCACTAAGTCAGCACCTACAATTATTATAGTACAGAAAACCTTTGCTGTAGCACGTTTAGTGCTGCTATTTATCAGACACAAGGCTATTACAACCTGGCTTCCAACAAGGCTATACAATTCTGGCACCCAGGAAGACAGCAGGTGCTCTGAATTAAACCAGAACCCAAAGACTTTCTCTTCACCTTCCCCTGGCTTTTCCAAATAGTCTAACAAGGACTGGGGGATATCAGGAAAGAAAAGGGTTGCAAGAAAGTACTCACTTCTCTGACACTACATCTTGGCATCATGAAATATCATGTGTAGGGGGAAAAGTTTCCCGTGTTGTGAGGGAGGCTACAAGGTTTCTAGAAATTAGAGAAATTAGAATCCAAGTAGTTAGTCAAGGTGCCAAAGACACAGTAATTATTTATAGTAGAGATTTCCTTGTGAAATTCTTATCCAATACTTCCTGATACCCTATTGTTGAACCTGCCTATTCAGCCATCAGAAAGTGTTCTGATGTGACTGCTTCTCCATTCATATGCAAGCCCAGGACTCTGGACATCTATTTGGTATCTTTGTTGTATCACCAGAGTTGCTAGGTATGTAAGCCTAGGTATGGGGGGGAGGGGGGGAAGTGCATCCACCACACAGAGGTGGCTCATGGAATTTTGTGTGATTTGTTTATTTAGGTTTGATTCTTCAAGACAGCAATGTCATTTTGGTAGAAGAAATAAGCAGATCAGATTGTGTGACAGAGGAAAGAAGAGAGAAGGAAATGAAAATATCCTAAATAGTAATATTAGCAACTAAAGAAAAAGGATGATTTTACTTCTGCCCATCATTGCGGATGTCCAAGACACGCACAGTGAGTGGATCTATTGACCTGATTTTCCTGCTCACTGTGCAAGTGTTACTAATGTTAGGATGACTATATTTAAGAGACAGAAGCCCTTAAGAGGCATCTGCTGATGGAGCTGCAGACACCACCAAAGATTCATGCTACTAACTAGGGGAGGGACCCAGACAGTGGAAATAATTTGCTTAAAAGCATGTTGATTTGGACATCACTAATCTCAGCATTGATCTCTGCCGGCATTAACTTTGCTGTTAATGCAAATAACTGAACATAAGGATGCCATTAATTGTATTGATATAATGGAAGGCATTGCCCTTGACTTCAAGGCCCCCCTCCTTGATTTAGTGCTTGCCAACGACTCGACCTTTTTGTCTTCTCTCCCTCTTTCTGCTTGTCCAAAATGATGTTTCATTCCTTTTTATGTCCCTGTTATGTTTGGAACATCCTGTCTCCACATTCTGCTCCTTCAAATCCTCCTTTCTTCCTGAAGGTCCTGCTTTCACCTTTCTTCCCCAAATACAATCTCACAATTATAACAGAAAGAAAGCAAGACTATATATTTAGAATGCAAGAGCAGCAACACACCTGAAGAATTCAAGTTGTACTTCCAGCATGACAAATTCCCTCTGTGATTCCCCAGACCAAGAGAATTGTGAGTTGCAGGAGTGAAGGCTTAATGAGGAAAAAACAACAAATGTGACTTATCCATGTGGCTTTACTGCGGGTGTTACCTTGAAACAGTCTATTTTCCTACTGCCAAGTTTCCAGACTGAATATTGATAAAAAATGATGACTCTAGATGAGCTGAGGACTTGAAATACTTATTTCAGGAATGGATTTAGGCATTTTGCACATGCACTTCTACAAAGGAAGGTTAGGAAATGTCTGCTGCCCTTTATTATTACCTATTAGACAACAGACATTCTGATGGCAGAAGTCATTCTAGTTTAGGAGGTAAAGACACCACATAATATCACACTAGACAAACTAAGTCTAAAGTTACAGTACAGCTTATTTTAACTGTGACTCAAATTTCTAAGTCATAAAAGCTTTACATCAACTTTAGTTTTCTACAAAGTCTGTTCAAGACATGAAGAAAAAAATAATTTTGTACTAAGGGGAAAGCTCTTATTTTCTCAACAGAAGTGTTAACTCAGACCAGAGACTTACCAAACATGTATGAGAACACTTTCTTTGGCCCAAAGATTTTGCAGTGCCAAATGGGAAGACTCAGTAACAGAAATACTACTTTAGATCTATCATAAGCAACTACAGTTTTCATCGAATAATAAACCAAACATCAATTAACTTTGCATTTTTCTCAACCATTATTAACTGCTTGATTTTCTGAGGGCATTATCATGGTAGAAACTGATATTGCGTGGATCTGAAGAACTGAGCGTATGTGTAAGATGTTATATGTGTAAGTGGATTCGGGGATCAGGAGGCCTTCAGGCTGTCTTTTTCAACCAACCACCACAGCTTAGTTTAAAACAGGGTTGCTGACTGTTTGAAATGCTGTCAACTTTGAGATAATCAGAGGCATAGCCTCTGGAAACCAGCACATTGTGGGACAGTAAAAGGAAGCCCCTGCAGGGCAGAGTGGGAATAGCCTATGTAGCAGCATTAAATTGGCATCTATTTGTCAAAAACATCTATTACCACCTCTTTTCCCCAGCAAAAAATTCAACTGCAAAACCCCCCACACTCATCCTCCAATTCCGGAATTAACATCTGAGTTGTAATCATCAACTTTCTAGGAGTCTTTGAAGAGATGGGAAAATTAGTGTTTTTTTTTAAGCTGAGCATGAAAATACAGTGATGATAGCAGGATCATATTGAATATGTGTGGTCAATATGAACCTTGGAGAGCCCTGATCCATTTGAAATCCAAATCTTTTTTGTTCCCTAGATTCATAAATCTTATTAAAGAAGTATGTTATTGCTAAATAGTTGCATTTAGGATTTGCAGCTGGATTTTCATCTACAGTAATCTATCATCATACATCTGTAAATGCATCTTCAGTAATTGCTTTGCACTTGCAACGGCCTTTTCTCTTTACATAGTGGTACAAATGTTAATTTTGAATAGCAGTTCTGTAAGTGGGAGATATTTGTTAGCTCTGTCTTACAGATTGGAAAACTAAGGGATAGAGTGTTAATTAAGCCTAGCTAAAAAAAAAAAAAAAATCTAAATTATTTTTATCAAAAGAACACATAGAGCTCCAGACATTAAACAACTCCCCTTTATAATTAGCATTGTAAAGAAAACAAAGAAAAGAGAATTCCTGTCTCAAGTAGCGTTCACCCTAGTGTGTGGACAGGTGGATTATCACAAAAAATAACAAGAGTAAAACTTAACTTTGTTCTTTCCCCCTCTTTTAACTGTATGGTAACCATGTGGGTCTTAATATTTCCTGGGCAGGAATTTCCTGGTAAACTGAGGAAATGGGTGTATGCCCTATGTTTTGCCTTGATTTGCTTCAATGTGGCTAATGCGACAAGCACCACACACCCCAAATTGTCTTCCTTTAGAGTAGGCTATGAAGAATGTAGTCTGGGGTGCTCTTGCCCAGCAAAGCAGCAGGATCTTGGTAGCAACTGCCTTCTTATTAGCACAAAGAATATAACTTGAGCTGTCTCTTTTTCGAACTAAGCAACAAGCCAAGTCACTCAGAAGGGCCAAATTTCATGCCGATTTAGCTCTACTGACTTCGAAATCCAAGGTGTAACTGGAGACCCCAAATATTGCACAAATTAGTCAAATTTCAGTGGTTCCACAGCTCCTGAGGAGGAGGAACAGATGGACAGGAACACGAAGAGTTTGATTGCATAAATCCTTTTTTTTTTCTGAAGAAACTAGACTAAAATTAGGTATTTCAAAATCAAGATCGAGGGTTAATTTTGTTTGGAAGTAGGTGCCTGAATACTGATGAATGTGGCTAGGACAGTAGCTCTTTCCATTACTGTTGTGAAAACCAGGTTCTGATAGACCAAATTTAGTTCTTGTGTTTCGTTACAGACTGATATGTCATAAAATGAGCCCTAGATCCATGCATATCGACGTAGGTAGGTAAGTAAGCTCCGTGGTCATTTCCATTTCAGCCATGCAAACTTCAAATAAGAACTTCTGGTTTCAGTCAATTACTTTATAATTATGTTTTAAAATATCATGTCTGATTTGAGCCAAACACTTAGCTTTTAACCTTGCCAAGAGAAAGAAAGACTGTGGCATGAAATTGCAATATTATAAGAAAAAAACTGTGCCATCTATAGAGGTGCTCACAATTTAGGGCTGCATTTCTATGCATAACTTGGGGCATGGTTCCACAACAGACATCCTTCCATCTTAGAGCCCTCATAAAAGGTTTCAGCCTGACTGAAATGATACATTGGCAAAATAATAAGTATTAAAAAACTCCACCTAAACACACCAAAACAAACAGCCCCCCCAGCCCCCACCTCTAAAACCCCCAATCCTAAATAAGAATGTCACCAACTATGGATTTAGTTGAAAGCTCATCCAAACAATTTTCTTGTTACCGAAGAGAAGGGTGGTAACCCCTGTATAACAGCAGTGAGGACGGGAGTCTCTAACACAGAAGACTGGTAATGTAAAATAGTGATGTACATAACCTCTTTCTGGGAGGCCAGCAAATGATTGTCTATGCTGACACACACCCTATCTCTCAAAATGCCAGAGAGATGACTTCTTGATTTCCTTTTTTTCACCTACCCAGAGAAAAGGTTTTGCCCTGTGATGAATTTGTACAGAATTATGTAGAAGGTGATCATATCCAGTGTTATTCTGGAATATGCATGCCATGCAACAGGGTCAAAACCTGCTGCAAATCCTCATGTAGCTGCAGCCTTCTAGGATTTCCACAAATCTTCCTCCCATCACTTCCCCCAGCATTCCCCACCACATGACTTGATATGAATCATCCTTCACAGTAGGAAAGGAAAATGTTGAAATTATCTGGCAGTACCTATGTACAGTAGTTTAAGGACTGAGTTGTAGTTCTGAAAGTGCTCTCCTTTTGCACAAGGCCAAAGCACTTGGTGATGAGCATTCCAGCAGGACTGCCACTACCCGTGTATTCATGGCACTCATATGCTGCTCAAATCTCCATTGTGCCTTTGGAAAATCTTAGAATAATCTTTGAATAATCCTAGAATAACCCCAGTGCCATTCTAATGCAGCTGTTTGTCTCCTTGTGAACTTCTTATGATAATAATGATTGTAATAATGACTGACACTTATATAGTACCTTTCATCCAGAAGAATCCCAAAGTGCTTTGCAAAGGGATTCGCAAATGACTGCATACCCATATTAAACACCCCATCCCTTTGTTAATGTTGCCAACTTGAAGCAGCAAAAAAGACAGAAAATGCAAAGGTTACATCTTCAGGAACACTATGCCGTGCATCTTGTCTATGAAGGTCTCCCATTCACATAATGACCTGGCAAATACTGCGTAGCAAATAATACTTCCTGAAATGAAGGAAAGGTGCTCAAAATCTTGTGCATCTGGGCATGAAGGTAATTTGGTGAGTGAGATGGAAATTTCACTCAGTCCCCTTCCTCAGGTGCTGATGTGGAAAGCTGAGTTATCTAATTTTCTATTTTTATTTGCTGCAATTGAGAGGGAAATACTAGATGTAGATGCCCAACAGTTAGAAGTAATGTGGCTAATGATGCTGCAATTGGACAAGGGAGGGACTGGAAAGAATCCTGCTGACTTCAGTGAATGCTGGATCAAACATTTGTTGAATTATCTGAACAGAAGCAAAATTTCATTCTCTCCCTTTCTTCTACTTATTATTGATATTGTGAGTTGCTCTATGTTTTCACAAAAGGGAAACCATTCTTTTCTTTTTCACCCCTTTATTCTTCAAACTACGGGGAGGATAATCTATTTTGGAACCAGATCTCACATGGCAAGTTTCAGCTGAAAGGCATTTTATATCCATTTCAGCTATGTTCCTCTGTTGAGGAACAGATGAGCCCAATGTTAATGGTGCAAACGGTGCTGTTTTCAATGCACAATTAACCAGGTCAACACCGTGATGAATAAAAAATAAAGCTGACATCAGGGAGGACCCCATGGAAGTTGAAATCAGTTGCCTAGGTGCTTATGACTCCCAAAACATCCTTATCTCTCAACAGACAATTTCCATGTAAGATCAAATCACCTGCATCAAAAGACTGAAGCACAAGAGTTTGAAAGAGAGGAATCTATGTTTGAAAGTGAATGGTTTAACAAAAACAACAGCCCCAACCCTTTTGACTACAACCAGCTGTGAGTTGTGTTTTGTACCATCTGGACAGAGAAAAATTTTTTATTTTTCCTTTTTTCTTGCTTGCAAGACAGCCTGGTGAACAGCACAAAAGTGCATACACAAACACAATAGAAACCGACTGTATGCACAGGGCAAATACCCTCTATCTCATTGCTATAGCTTCTTAAAAGCAAACATTAAAGGTAAGTTATCTGTTACAGCAGTCATTTCTCACAAAATAGGAAGTAGATACTGACTATGCAGATCACTTTGTTATTCTGGTAGGAATCTGGCATTAGTTTGGACTTGTCAGTCTGAGCTCCTGCCATACCTCTTATTGCAGGGTAAACCTCTCAGGAGAATGGGGGAAAATAAGTACAATTTTATCTATCAAGTTCCTCAAGGCTTTTCTTGCCCATGATTTTAGAGAATATTTCCTGCCAGCTCAGTGTAACTTCACACAGTGATGACACCCAGAGGAGCAAAAAAAACCCAACCCCAAAAACAACAAAACAAAACAAAACAAAAACCAAAAACAAACAAACAAACAAAACCCAGCAGCTGCACTATATAGAATATAAATTATTTACTTTGAGAGGACTTCAACCTGTGTTTGCCTCAACATCCATATCAGCTCATAAAGGTTAAAATTCGCTCCTCTGTAACTACTGTTGTCAGGGTAGGTGGTAGAATGGCTCCTCAAATCTTGTAATTACCCTGGGGGTGACTTTAGCTTATGACTTTTGTGCCATGAAGACTTTCATCCCACCTCAGCTAAGATTCTTTATTGCTTGGCTTTGCTCAGTTCTGGGAGAAGAGTGGTTAATAGTGTCATTTTGGAATTTCTTATTAACAGGCCAGAAAAACTGCAAGGTTGACAGCACTATTAAATATGACAAAGTCTTCTTTAAAACACTGACTGACTGGTGAGAGAAAAAAAAATCATGGCATGATTTATACGCAGCTGTGCGAGTCACAGACTCTCTATATCTTGTGTCCAAAGAATGATTGCTCAACTACAGTCTGCAGTGTCCTCAAACAGCTCATCACAGATGGCTCATCTTGCCTCTATAACATTGAAACATGCTTCTGCATCACCTTGCACCTTTCCTGGATAAACCACCCCCTTTTGGCCCTCAACCCACCAAAGGGTTTGTTCCCAAATTAAAGTGTTTGTAATTGATCCCTACGTTGGACAGCCACAATTCTGAATGGGAATGTCATGCCCGTAATGGATGACGTCACTGTTCAGGGTGAAGATTTATAGCAGGATTGATATGGTAGAAGGGTGTCTCAATCCAGAAGGCCACTTTCAAATGGGATTGAGGAGTTTATCAAGAAAAGTTTTCACGTGCATAACTGCAAGTTTTTGATGCACACAGGAAAAATGAACTAAAATGAGATGATATGAGATTAATAAAGCAGAGACATAGTGGACCAGATCAAGTCAGTCTTAGTTCAATAGCCTGTCTCAGACAGTGGTCAATAGCATCTTCTCCTCTGTAACAGGCAGAGCACCCTTCAGTAGGCAACTGTGGGGATAACATACTCATAAGGACAATGTCTTCCTAAACCCCATTAATTAGGAGTTGGTTTAGGCACTGAAGCAAGAAAGCTTTTATCCACTCTAAAGCTCTGGGATTTTTTTTTTAATACTCACAATTGTAAATCTGGATGTTCTTGCTACCTAATAGAAGTTTAATCCCATTCTCCCCCTTCCCCTCCTCTTCATAAACTGTCGAAATTTTGGTTTCATAGACAATATTAAAAAAAAAAACAAAAAAAAACCACACGAAACAAAACAAACAAACAAACAAACCCCCAAAATTAATTTCAGCTTCTGTTTAGGCAGGACTGAGAAACGTATGTTGCTCGTAGCAACTCTGCCCAGACTTGCAGAAACAAGAGAGAAGAATGACTTCAGTCACTGGAATCAGAGATATCAGAGACAACCGATTTTGTGTTATCTCGTTGTAATCATTAAGGCAGTCTGAAAAATACCCTTTCACATATTTTCACTTTTCACATTTAGCACCTATTTCCTTTATGAAACAAATCTAGTAACTAAACTCACTTGGAAGCGATCCAGGGAACATGGTTAGCACCCTGTATTTTAGACATCTTAAGTGCATGTTTCTTGGCTGGGCCACTGTCTTTACACCCCATTTGAATAATGCAAGATTTTACTGAGAGGAAGTATTATCCAAGAGAATAAGGAGAAATATCAGCTTTGCCTTATTTCATGTGCCAGCGCAGCGTCTCGTTTTACTGGATGAGTTGTGTAATGTCGAGAATACAACCACAGGGCTCAGAGAGAGAGGATAGTGGGAGTATGTTTGTGCATGAAGCTTCAAAAAGGTTTAAAAACACAATGAAAAATTTTTTAGGCAATGTCTTATAACTGCCAGACACTGGAGGTTTTGTTAGTTTGGCCAGTGTTGCCTGTTTGCATTTCTCAAAGTCTTTGAAGTGTGCATGTAGGTCTGACTATCAGTGAAGAGATCTCTATAGAAATCACATGAGGTTCACTCTGTTATTATGTTATGCGCTTTAACTTGTCCAGCCATTAATTTGTCCATCTATAAAACCTTGTGAACAACAATTTCTCTCTTACGAAAAATACTACTTTATTTCTGAACCCCAGAATTTTTACAGAAGAACCCAAATATTGCAATAAAGGCCTGTTCCCATGTGGCCCTATGAGCTAGTGGGCAATTGCCAGAGGTCTTCTTTCTCCTCTGTGGGCAGTGGTGCCCAGAAGGCTTCATATCTGGTGATGAACTGCTCCTTTTAAAGCAAAGGAGGTGAGATGCAACCTGAACACAGTTGAGCCTGCTGAGGTAAATGAGAATCTGAGTCATTCCAACTCCCACCAGGTTATGTCCAACATTCTTTAATAAAAAATTGCAGCTTTCAGATGAAATACCTTAATTTTAAATTTTACTTATACAAGAAATGTTATATTTTTTTCCAGGTGAAAGGAGAACATATTTTGAGCAGATGCAATTTTAGTATTTGCCGGCTCAGTCTCATCTTTGAAAATCAGGACTTCCTGTCCTGCAATCCAGTCATCAGGGGCTAGACAGGGTTTAACAGTTCAAATCCAAAGTGGTATAAAGGTTCTGTGAGATAGGTCAAAAAAAAAATCTATATCCAGAAAGAGTTTGAAGAATACATCTCTGCTTATCTATGCTTGCATGTGTATATGTGTTTTTGTTTTATTTTATAACAAGATGTATTGACTAACTGGGAGCCTTTTATTAAAGAGAAAAGTCTGGGTAAAGCCAGCAAACTATTCACTGCCAAAATTTACCCAGAAGTACCTGTGTAATTGAATTTGGCTGGCTCTAGCAAGATATTTGATTTTCTATAATTGGATTGGCTAATGGGGGGAAGAGGGTGGGGAGAAGGAGGAACTGGAAAGTTATCTGTCTCCCTTGACAAAATGATCCAGTGACTTGGAAAATTTCTCTGCCTTTAGGGAAAGAAGGGCCAGATGAAAACATGAAAACAAAGCAAGTGCTGGACTGAGGCAAGAGGTAGGGCTGGAAAGCAGAGGTTATTCCATGGCTCTGCTACAGACTCCTGGGATGCTTGTGGGCAAGACACTTAATCTTCCTGTGCTTAAATTCTCCACTCTGTGCCTGTCTTATTTCATATTCTCAGTGCTTTGGGGTGCGAGTATGGTGTGTGTTATACTGCCACTGGAAAAGAGCTGGACCTTGCTGCATCATGTAACAAAAGCACACCCTTTCATTGAATTAGCAAAAGCCAGTAAATATATGGTGATGTAGATAGGTGATTTTGAAGGGCTATCGCATCTTCAGCATGCAACTGTTTCTACCACATTATCGTAGACACACTGGATTAGAGGACATGGGCTATTTATTTTGTGGCATTCAGCAATCCTGGACATATGAACTGCACACAACCCTACTGATACTAAATGTTGTTAGATATTTTCAAGGAATAAGAACAGCTCTATTGGATCAGAGAACAGGTCCATCCAGCTCAAGTTCCTCTCATCAGTCCTCTCCAACAATTGGTGTTTAAGGCAAATGTAGGTAACAAAGGTGAAGTTTATCCTGAATACTCTCCTGAACTTCAGTCATTTTCAGTTCAGGGGATTCTTGACATGTGATATCTGTATAGTCAGTAACATTCACTGCATTATCATATCCATCCTGCATGCTAGACCCATTTAAAAAAAAAAAAAAAAAAAAAAGAAAGATAACCCTATCTTGTGCTATAGCCATGTGATTGCCAAAAATCTAATTTTGAGTAATATGGAGCATACTCTTGTCACCACAGCAAGATCAGATGGGAGAGGAACCAGAATCTAACAAGGGGGAAAAAGATAGAGAATGACAGTTTAGCTAATCCCTCCCCACTTTCATATACAAGTAAAACTTTTATCCTGGTTGTATGAATATATTATGTTTGGCAGTATTGTGACACTTTTTGATAATAGTATCAAGAAATACTCTAATGCTATCTCTATTCTTCATTAAAAATGCAACATTTTCATTTTAAAGGATTTTAAAATGTCTAATCAATCTTCCCTAAAACATGAGACAGATTTAAAGCCAAGACAGAATAAAATCTTTGGTTTCTGGACTCGACTGTAGTTTGAAATGAGTGCTAGAGTCCTTTTTTAGTAAGTAGAGTTTGGTTTTCCAAAGAAATGAAGCTGCTGTGTGTGTGTTATGCTATGACTCTTTCCTGATTATATTATAGCATGGTTCAGCTGCATGTACATTAGGATAGAAAAAAATAAAGGGTGAAACAATAAAACACAAGTTAGTACTGTCATGGAGCAGAAGAATTGTATTAGTTGCTCACTCTTATTAGACAGCAGAGAATCCACAATAGTTAAAGTCATCATCACCATCTTGGCCACAAGCAAAGATTCAGCCCCTACATGCACTGTTTTAGACATTTGAAAATCTAATCATCAGACACAGAGTCAGAGCAATTCCAGGTTCACACGTGCATGGCTTACAGAATAAATTCTATTTTATTTTGCAGATAGATGAGCTATTACACAGACGATTGTAAAACTTTTTGGAATTAAAATAGATAGAGGAGGAAGAAAGAAAAAGAACACATACCTAAATCTTTCTTTAAGATTTAATGACAGTCTACTTCTAAGAACAACCTGTTGGGAGGGTTGGTTTTATAGCCTCACAAAACTACAGTCTGGGTTACCCTTGCTATACTGTTCCTTGCCTGCCTGTTCTTTGTAGGAAAATGTGCTGTCCACTATCAATATACATGAATTCAACTTCCTTAATCAGTTTAAAAGCCTTTTGAAAATGTAGTTTGTGGGTGTCTCACAAGCTGAATCTTTTATTTATGGGCTTGTACTGGGATGGTCATTTGAATTTTTGTTGTGAGTCCATATTTTATTATGCATTTTATTTGTTTTTTATTGAAAGCTTTCTGAAGCACTAAGAAAAATGCTGGGCAAGTGATTGAATAAAAGCAAACTCATTTCAAAACCCTTCCCTGATCTTTCTGCCTCTTCCTACTGCAGATATGTGCACACCCAGACTTCTGTTCTCTATTTCATAGCACATACCATTACTTTCTTTTATTTTCCTCTTCTATGAAAACCTAAACAATTTGTCCTATTTCTCAGAACAACCAGCATCAGAATGATAACAGATGTGGTAGAAACTGCTGTAAGTTTATTTATTTTTAAATAAACCTTCACAAACAGAGAAGCCTCCTTTTTTTTTTTTTTTTTTTCCCTAAAGGCTCAGAATTTCTTTTTCCCCCATCAGGCTTCTGCTTCTGAAAAACATTTTGTGAAAAATAAAGTTAAATATCATGTAAAGATTTTTTTGAAACTTGTTAATTTTAAAGAATATAATTTTGAGTTCATTCTTTCTACCTTCTTTTTTAAATAGGAATCCTTAATATTGTTACCATTATTCTGTGTGTGTGAAAAATAGATTTTACTTGAAAAGAGAATGAAAGAACAGTATCTGCTGTTTTCTGATTTGCTTTGTATTTCCTGTGCTGTTTCCCATATACTGGCAATCCTTCAAAATGGGTTATTCCACAGACAGATGAAGTCACAGCATCCAAGTCCATAAAGATATTTCCCATTCAGACTTCTGGCCAGCTCTCACTTTCCTTTGGAAACTGATGAAAGATAAAATCATGAAGGAAACCAGTGATCTGTTCAAGAGCTTTTTACTACTGGCTGACCATGTTGCAGGAGGAAAACTCTGCCCCGGGTTCCAAAATGCCATCATTTTTGAACAGAACATCTGCTGATAGAGTTACACACAAATACAGAAACCTGAGTAACAAGGAGAATTTTCTTAAATGAAAAGTATATTAGATTGTAACCACCATGGGAAATAAAGAAAGCCCTTTTATTTGGGATCTTGAATACTCAATCAGACAGATCAAGAGGAAATACATAACAGAAAACAACTGGCAAAATCACAACCTATATCATCTAATCTGTCCTCCTTTTACAGGAATGTTGAGATTGCTGATATTTCCTGAATGTAGCAGTCCACAGCCATGTTATTGGATGTTTACTCCTGATGAGCACCCCCACATGACTCCCGTTTTATTTTATTTAAAAGGCTAACTCAGCATCCCTTAGCATGATAGCTATGTAATGTATATACAACTTACGAAAAGCCAGCTCTGTAGGAACACCTCTTTTAGGTTTCTGTTACCTGCCTTGAGTGAATCTTTAGCATCAACAGCATGCATGTTTGTCAATAGATTTACAGCAGTGATCTTCTAAACTACACAACCACATGATGAAGAGCAGAACAGGTGATTAACTGCATTAACCACACACCTTTGACCAGGTCACCTGCACTCTTTTCCCTGATTTATCACATCTGTGTGAGAAAACCAAACCCAAGATTTCAACAAAACAGTAGAACTCCTAACAGGTCAGCCCCCAAAGTGCTCAGATACTACTATTTTCTTCAGCATTTGTGAATAAGAGTAAAATGCTGAAGTCAGGCAGATGAACTCTTATTGCACTTCAACATCATGTGGTCCAGCTGGGCACGGATCAACACACAGCATTCACACTTTTTCTTTTTTCTTATTTATTTATTTATTTTAAACATGGGTAAAAATCTGAGACAGCTTGAAAGACTGAACACCTGTAAAACTGCAATGCTTATTTTGTACAAAAATAAATGTTTCACCCTGACCGAGCTAGAAATGTTGTAAGAATGTATTTACCCTAAGTATTTTACATAACACTCAGGTCAGGAGGAGCTTTTCATCAC
The DNA here is from genome assembly GCF_036013475.1 of Columba livia. Taxonomy (NCBI): domain Eukaryota; kingdom Metazoa; phylum Chordata; class Aves; order Columbiformes; family Columbidae; genus Columba; species Columba livia. Next base: position 7,956,351 of record NC_088642.1, on the reverse strand, counting down.
ACTACCACTCAAAGGCACAAAGAATATAACTGGAGATTAAATATTCTTTGAAGGAAGTATCCTTGACCTGGCAGGGGGGTGGAGGGCTGAACACTGAAACGAAGGTCACATTGTCACCACACAGTCTGATTCATATCTTTTCAAGAGGAAACGACTCTCAAACAAAACATCTTCAACCCCTTTTAGTAAAGCTGAAACCAGGGAAGTATCTAGGACATGTCTACATGATTTTTCATATGCAGATGCAACAGCACCGTCCCTAACCTCTAAGCACACAGGAACTTTTAACAACATGGATACCACAGTGTTGCAGTGAGCTAGATAGTCCTGCTGAGGAGTAGGAGATAATAGTCTGTGTTTGTTGCCTCTAGGACATTTCTCCTCCAGGAGACCAGTGCGAGTTTAAGTTTACTCAGCCAGATGTGGTTGTCGAACACAGATGACTCCGCCTGAACTAGCAACTGCTGATTTTCTCTGTATCAACAAAGAGAAATAGGTGCATTTGGGACACAATTAATTTGGCTGATTTTAAATTTCAGCATTAGGATGAGAGGAATTACATCATAAAATAGTGTTTTTCTCTCTGCTGACTGTAACAGAAGCCCATGTTTTTTAGCTCAAAAATATATAACCTAAAAATCTCTGTAGCTAGAGTTGAAGTGTAGCATGCCTGTATGGATAGACTGTAGTGGGAGTTCTAGTAAGACGAGGTGGGATAAGGGAGTAATTAAGTAAAATCTCATCTTTTCTTATTCAAAATTTAAATATATAATATGGTGAAGTGGCTGAACAACAATTAACTGACAGAATTAATGAGATGGGGGGAAAAACACTCCAAACAGAATGAGCATCAGGTTTGGTGTATCAGGATTCCTGCCAGTACCTTACAAATTTACAATGTCAAATTGACATAATTTGAAGGAGATGGCAGGAATTATCCTAGGGAAAAAAAAAAAAAAAAGCAGTCCATTTGTAATTTGCATATGCATATTTATTTATTCAATATAGCAACAAATTCTGCTGTTCTCTGAGCGGCACCTTTGCATCTTACAAATTTCTCCCCATTTGTGCAATTAGTGCTGGTAGATAAATGTGCTGGCTGGTGAAGCATCCCCTTCTATCCTTTCCCCTGCCAGGTGTGCTGGCCCTCAGATGTCTTGTTGAAACACAAAGCACTGATAGGCTAACCTGTAAACTCTGGATCATAATTGAGTGTGAAACTACTCTCTGTGGGTCACATAGAGTGGGGTACCTCCGATGTGTACTCACCAATAGGTGTGTATATATATAGACTATAGCCTATATGAGCTACAAAAAGATGTGCAGGGTCTGGGAAACACTATTTAGAATGAACAGAACATGTGATACGCATAGTGCCCAGAGCTGCAAACTGTTCATCTCCTACAACATCAATGGCTCAGTCATATCTTCTGAGATCTGTTTCTAGCTTTGACCTGTTCTGTTTATTTGCATGAAAGTCCTGAATTTCTCAATAGCTCTGTTTATTCATTAGTAAGGCAGTTGTGTACTGTACTACAGGCTGTAAAGCTTAATGGTCACAAATTGTTCCTTACTGTGCATTCCTAGAAGAATCAAACACAAAACATGTATATTTCCACATCTAAGACAACTTTTCCCCATTTTCCTCTTTCTTCCACTGCAGAGTATGCCCAGAAACACAAATAAAAGAACAGGCTAACTGGGATATCACCTGTATCGGTCAAGAGGTACCCCTTGGCTACTTTCCCAAGGGCCCATAGAACTCTCCGGAATAAGGAAGGGATTTTCAATTAGACATCAAATTAATAAGGCACTTTTGATGCTCTATTCCTGCAGGAAGACATTAGTAATTTGTTTGTTCCAAAGGCACCACTCATATTCACACAAAATGGCATTTAAATGTTAATCGAGTCAGGGGATGGGGAGTGCTTGCCAATCACTACGCAACTTAAGGTCAAGGTTTTTGTCTTAAAGGAGGACTCAATGTTAATTTTAAATTTAAAATTCTTGACAGATACCAAGTTTTCAAATGCCTTCTACAATCTGGCTTGTTTGATTCATTTTAATGAGTAAGTAACTCCTGGCAAAATGAAGGTTTCCCCATGTCTTCAAGGAAATGGAAGGGCAAAGAGGCACAGTGGACTAATCCTGCATCCACTACAGGGGACAGGAAGCAAAACCAATTTAGACTCCCATTCATCTCCTTGCTCCCCACATAGAGACCTAAAACAGTAATTTACATTCCTATGAACACTAGGCAATTATTGGAGGTTTCAGTTTAAAAAGAAAAAAAAAAAAAGTTCTCAATATTAAATTCAGCTTTGACTCTCTGCTGGAGGAACATTTTGTGTGCATATCTGTGCACATGTTTGGTTTTGCTGCTTCTGTGCTTTACATTCTTTGATAGGTTTGGAGTTTTTTGGTTTTGGTCTGGCTTGGTTTTTAACCTTCAGAGTGTAACTTTTAAATAGTATAAATTTATGAGTTCTCCCTCTCTTTTCCAGATGTGTCAGCCCCCAAAATGAGTTAAGCAACTTCACTGCATGTAGCCCTGGCTGTTGCAAGATGTGGCTGGGACGGATGCCCCTTTCATGCAGTTCTCACCACCACTGCACAGGTACATGACAGACTGTCAAATATCCCAGGCAACCTTGAAGAGATGGTGATAGATTCAGACTGCCACAAACTCAAACTTGTAATCTGAGCCAGTTAAGAACAAAGAAGCACTATTTCTGCTGATTTCCTTGCTGAGAGAAGCAAAGCTGGAAGGGAATGAGAAGGGCTGTGGGTGATCAGTGCAATCACTGAGACACCAAATGTTTTGCAGACACCCTACAGAAAGAGAGTGAAGCTCAACCCTGTTTGTGTTCAGGAGAGAAATAGAGTTTCTAGGGTACACTGCACGCAGTGGTAGACACAGAAGGACACATGGATCTCATAAATGAAAGAGTTCATACAAACATCACTCAAAATTACTTATTTCTCTCTGTTGACAAGGTCTTCCATATAACTAACTCAAACACGTAGACTGACAAGTTAGTTTAAATGAATTCCATACTAAGTATTGATAGGATTATCAGGAAGATTACTTTGATCTCTTCTTACATCAGTAAAACTAACTTCTACTCTTTCCTGTGGTTAAACTGGAGAGTCATATGTGCTCTGCTGGAATGTATGTTGTTAATGTATGGCTACGTATCTGCAGAACTCAAAAATCTGGATACTTACCGCTGTCTGAACCTTTGTGGACCAGTCTGTCTACTTCAGTCTCTCCCCCATACTTATAAAATAGATGGAGAGCATTTCCATGACTCACCAGAACATATAGTTATGTTGAGATGCTTCTATTAAGCAACAACAACTTTGTTTTATTTGACAACTGAAGGGTTTTGACAGGTTTTGCCCCACCTAATCAAAGAAGAGAAGTCTCTACCATTTGACTTTATAGAAAATGGAGAGAAATGGAAGACAACTAGGCCTCTTCAGGGAGCTATTCAGTCTAGGGTCTGAACTGACGTTTAAAACTGTCAAGACTCTTTGTTAGGTGGAATGAATCCAGAAATTCAAAAATATTATTGTGTTGGAACTATCTGTCCATTATATACATATATAGTCTTCAACAAAGAGCAATAATCTTGACATCTACATGTTTTGATAACTGTAGTGTCTGTTCCACAACCCCATAATACACATGGCTGGCTCGTTCTTATGCCATCACCATAGACACATGCGCTCTTTGTGATTACACTGGAAAATGTACTTTCTCTCACTGAATTGGCATGCAATTGCATTGAATTGAGTTGCTGACAATCTCCCAGGTCTCTTAAAATCTGCAGGGCAAGAGAATGCTAAAACCATATAAAACTAAACAAGGTTGAGTCGGAAGTAATCTAAAGAAAAAGAAATAGAAGAATAGAAGTCACATAGTCTAATCTTCAGCTGATGTAGTATTATTCCCCAAAACTTCATTGATTAGTTTGCTGTTACTTCAAAGCAACCAAAAAGCTGAGAGTCTCAGCTTTGACAGTTCCTGGCCTGTGTGATGGTGCTTAGGGAGAACTTTCTATGGACATATAGTCCTCATTATTGAGGTTTATTTATTTATTTATTACTATTAGTTTTATTTTTTCTTACTGTGTAATTAATTCTGAAGTCCTTGTGCATTTTTTCTTCTTATACCGTCAATTCTCTTTATGGGGTTACCTAAACTCTTATAGTCAATCAGGAAAGAGATTGATGAAATGAGTTATCTTTGCATTTGTTCATAGAATGAGCAAGTTCAAACACGCAGAAATAAATTCCTTACTGGTCCTGAATATTTTCATTTATAAGTGACAGGTCACTTACTTATTCTGCAGTGTAAATACTAGTATGGTGGTAGGATACAGAAATATGTCACTAGTAAGTGCCACCAGTGCTATCTTTTTTCCATTTCTCATTTAAGGAAACTAAAATAATATCCCAGGAGTCCAAGTTCCAAATAATAATATAAAACTCAGTGTTTAAGGCAGTAGTAGAACAACTGTTTTGAATAAAATGAGATCAATCTATGATTTTCCAGTCCAAGGAAATGGAAATCTATAGAGTCCATCAGATTTGGCTAGTTACAGAAGCAGTTAAGTCATGTCAAGCTATTCGTGTAATCTGCAACCTATCCACTGTGAGTTACCTATGAGAATTTCCAATCGGCACCTTCTCCAGATAAGTGTTCACATCACTATCATGTCTTTGAATAAGTCTATGTCAAGACTAGAACTAGGCTTAGAACTAGACTGGTAATCAGGAGAACTAAGTTCCTGCCCAGTTTATCAGTTATCAGCTGTAATCTTGGGAAACTAATTTCATTTCTGCCAGCTTCTGCTTTTATCCCCTCCCTCAATCCTACTTAGTTTTAGTTACAGTAGGACAGTCTTTGCAGTGGGGACTATACTTGAAAGAGTTCGTGCACAGGACTTGGAACAATGGGATCTTGATCTTCATGGTGACCACTGGTTGCTACTGATATGTAGATCACTTGTAACAGTCAAAGCATCCACCCTCCCTCTCATGTTCCACATTCCCCTCCACCAGAAACAAACAAATGAACATACATCAAACCAGGCTAAATCAATGTATAAGTAAGAAAAGAAACTTCATTCCTTCTTCACATTATTATATCAATGAAAGGATAAAAAAAAAACAACAACAACAAAAAACCACATTATGGGAACTCTTCAAATACTAAGGTTGGAGAATATAAAATTGAAAGAGGGACATAACCCACCAAATCACCCTGAGAGAAGGAATTCTATATCATGACCTATTAAGTTCTTCTCTGGACTTGGTTTTCTGACTTCTTTCAGATGCCCATTTCTTATACATAGAAAAATTGTTTTGTGTGGCCGAAAGCTTCCCTGGTGTTTTTGAGTATCCTAATGTATATAGTGTCTTGTAGGCTGAAATATTATAATATCACTTCTTGGGAAAAGGAAAATCTCAGACATTTCAGTAAGTGTGGAAAAAAAATTATCTTACTTTGCCTAGAGAAGCAAGAGAAGGAGTTAAAGTTAAGATGAACCTAACACATGAATGCACTGTGCCCGCTGGGGTCTGGCTGTATATTCATTATACAAGGTCAGGGTCTCACTTCCATTCCTCCTAGTGTAATTTAGGTAAAGCCACCACACAATGCCTGACCTTTCCATGGGACAAGCTCCCTGCCTCCCTCCTGACATGCTGCGGTAAATTTGTACGTAATTAAACATAGTGTTCTGACACACCGGGCCTCTGTGGCCGCCTGGCCTCGCCTCTCCAGTTGACCTTTCAGATTGAATCCGGCATAGACCACCAAGGCTGGGAAATGGTTAGTATTGGAGTGTGGCAGAATAAAGCAAGGCATGTCTGCTGAAATTAAAACACACTCCTTGCCTCCCCCTCCTTTTGGACTGGCAGAGTCTGCATTACACTGCATGTTCCATGTTGGATCAGGAGCAGAAGTCATGGCAGGAGAGTAGGAAGGCAGCTTTGCTCCTCAGTAATCCTTCAGCTACCCCTTGGGCACAAGATACCTCCAGGTCACAGCCATGTTGAGAATCCAATGGGCAAAACCCTAAATACATGGGAAGAGCAGGTCCTTCTCTAAGGAGTTCCTGATCTAAACAACCACCTTTGGAAAGATAAAGGCTCTTCACAGCAGGGCCCCCACAAGGTTACACCTGTTGTTGCTGCCATGGGCTGATCAAGTCATCTCTCAGAGAGCATAATAGCTCTGGGTCATGAATGTGGGAGAACACAGGGAATGTCCAGATTAAGAGTCTCAGAATTAACTACAAGAACCTCCTCTTGTCTATAGGAGTTTGCTTTAAAAGCAGGACTTCCACTTGCAGGAAGCTGTTGGAAAATGCAATTTTATGATGCTGAAAGGGTTATTTGTAGAAACACAGCTGCTTTGAAAAGATTACACTGTATGGCAATGCTGGGCATCTAAAGTCATTCTTTGGGGACTGCAGATACCATTCTGGAAGGGCTATAGGAGCATGTAGCTGTTGCATGGGACTTGGTTACAAGACTGTGAGTCAGCTCACCTATCTTGATTCATCTCTATCTACATTTGAACAAGTTTTCTAGTTTTACTTTATAGTCAAAGAAGGGAAACTGAAAATTCCACACATTAAGCAGCCTGGATAGCTACTCTAGGCAGAGGTTTCAGCATTTAGATATACAAAGATCAGTCAGAGCAATCCCACCCTAACTTCTTAATTTACACACACGACCAGTGAGCACCACTGTAGTGAAATAAAGGGATCTCAAAGGTCCTTTTGGGCCCTGAAAGTCAGACTGTCTGTTCTCAGATAAATCAACATCAGTATATCCAATTAAAATGACCTCTTTGTGCTTCACTTTTTCTAATAAAAAAAGAAGACAGTGTAACAATAATATGAAAAACTACGTTCCTCTAAATTATAGTGGTATATTACTATCAGCTATGACTAGCACTGTCTAGAATAATCAAAAGTGTGAGAAGCTTGAAAATGAACAATTTTGAAATAACATTATTTCAAGCAAATGGTACTGCAAATCTGGATACATCCCTTGGAAATATTTCTTTGCCATGACAGGCATTTAGGACTAAGATTAACTTCCTCCTAGTTGGAAACATTAACATGTTGGTTCTTTTCTGCATTAGGAATGAAGACACCACAAGGTAAAAGGCACTGCAACATACTTCCAGAGCAGTCTACATCACTAGAAACCCTGCTATTTATCATCACCTTCCTTCAAACAGCCTAACAAGGAAGTGGTGGTATCTTAGACATCTAAATGACCTTTTGGGTCCAAGATTTTTAGATGCACCATATCAAACTTATTACTAAAATCTTATCGAACAACCTTTCCCCTGGTTTATCTTTATAGTCTCATGTAAATTATTTTCAACCCCATCTTGCTCACGGCTCACGATCCCATTGTCCTCTAGAAGTTTCATGATATTTTCTCTGTCTTTACATTCCATTATTTTAATGGGGAGAGAAGTTAGATTTATAGGATGGTAATTGCCAGGATCAGAAGTAAGAAACAGAAAAAAGACCTATTTTTTTGTAGGTCATCCAGCCATCTCCCTTGCCAGTGTCTGAATGTTCCTTCCTGCATATGTTCCTCTGTTTTACCCAATGTGTCTGTTAAGTCGCCTCAGCAATGGATTTTGCACCCTTTCCTTTGGGAGAGCATGGCTTGATATACTTCACTGCCAGCAAGTGTTTTATTCCTGATATTTATTGTGAGTTTTTCTTTGCTTAATTGTATCACATTACTCTTAGTTATATACCCATGGACCATCTTAAATAATTCCTTCCATCATTGGCATCTTTCCCCTTCAAGTTTGTGTATTTATTTCTCAACCTGTTAATCATCCTTTAAGCAAAACACAACCTTCCAGCACCTTCATCCATGAGATATAGAGGAGATGTCTCTACCTCAACCGGTTAAGGTCATTTTTCCTGTTCCAAAAATCAGAGAGCTATCTAGGTAATTTCCTCTGCCTACAGATATAAAAGATAGTTAAGAGAAAACAGATAAACTTTGCCATATAGTGGAAGTGTAATAGTGTTAAAAGAAAAAGCTGAAAGAAGAAGATTTACATTACAGTGATCAAATCCATGTGGTAATCTTCAATCTATAACCAGGGGAGTTCTCTGGTACTGTTCACTTGTATGAACTTAGGAAAAGTGAACCACATTGAATTTGTCTCCTTAGTTATCTTTACTTTATCCTGCATGGTGAATGATACGCTGCAAGACAATAAAAACAAAAACTTGAAAAGAAAATGCAGCATTTCAGGACTATAAAAGCAAAACACCCGGACTAAATCAAGTGGTTTAGCTTTTTCTATTGTCTCGCTCCTGCACATTACCAGTTTATAAGTTTCTCTTGCATAGATTCAGAAAGAAATAAAGTTATCGAAGGATAAAAAATCCGTTTCTTGCCTACTTCAAGTTTTAAGTCTGTGTTTTGCAATTTCTAGCATTCTAAAATACAGGACTTCAATTAAATTATAGGGTGAAGATATGGTTTCAACGTGCATGTTAGTGCCGGACTTCAGTATCAATACCACCATCAAACTTCTTATATCACCAGGGTGCAATGAGGATTACTTACTTAAGGTCTGTAAAGGGCCGGGAAGTGCTGTTTAAATGTTATTCTTATGAGCTCTCTGGGTTTTGGGGCTGGTTTAATTTCTGTTGAAACTGTCACTAATACTTCCTTGACCTTTTGATTCAGCTGCAGAACCTTTGGCAAGAGAACTTCCTTTCGAGGCTGCTGGTAATTCATCCATTTGATTTACCCGTGTGCCTGAAGCACATTTATTTACAATCAGAATTAAAGCATGGGACAACGGCTGCTGAGTTAGTTCTTCAGCCCTGCTCAAAAATTTGCAACACAAAAATTATCAACAGAGGAGGCAGAAAACAGAGACCAAGTGTGTTTGTGTGAGTCCATCTTGCCAACATCCTGCTTTTGCAGCTTTTGGAAAGGGAGGAAGGGATGTAAATCAAATCCATTGGAGTGTTAGGTAGAGTAGAACTGACATTTGAAGCTGCAATACCTTAAAGTCAATATCATTAACTCTGATATTTACTGTAGCATACAATGCTTGGATGAAATGGTAAAGTTCACTTATTCTTCCCATACACACTACATTGTCATAGGTGCTGTTATACACACACTCACACACACACGCAGAAATTAGAATTAACTTCACCTAAACATTCACCTAAACATCCAGTGTGAAATTCCTTCAAAGAACATCTGTTGCTCAGACTGCTCAAAAGTCCTGTGTTGGTGGGTGAGACACTTTTAAATATGGTTCATCTTATATATAGGTTTTCTAACTCAAATGCTTCTTCCAAGCAAAAATGCTGATACTATTTGGGATGGGTGGTTGGTGGAAAAGATTAAAATTACTAAAAGGATACAGTGTCCAAAAATGTCAAGTTTTGGGACTTCTGAAGCAGGTGCAAGATAACAAGAATCTCACTTGCATTTAGGTATCTGCAGTTGGGCTGTCAGGACTTTTTGTTTGTAGTCAATGGAAAGAAACATGCAAGCCCTGGAAATATGCAGTTGAGTTATCTGAGATGTGTATCTCAGGATGTGATGAATCATTCTAGGAGAGTACTATTTCTCTCTGCTGACCATAAAGGGAGTCTAGCATAACTAGTCCAGACTTTCATGTCTCTATTTTGGCCTTCAAGATTACGACAGATAGATCTCACCCCAGGTTATATTTTTTCTTTAGTAGGGAAAGATTATAGATATTTAATATAGGGTAGAAAGGAGAGTATGGGACAAAAGGATCCTGTAATTTCTTCCTAGTTCTTTAATGAAGCTCTGGAATGGTCTTCTGTAAACTTATCAGAATTATATGGAACCTTGTTCACTCAACTTAGGCACTGAAATCATTGAGTTATTTCGAAATATATCCATCAATTTCCTACTTTACCAGTGGGGCCTGCTGAAAGCCACTGAAGACTTCCAAAGAAAAAGCTTCATTAATTTAACCACTGGACCACTGTTGCTCAGGTCACCATATTATTAGTGGAGGAATTGAGTCTAATATCCTTTAAACCACATATTGGATACTATTTTATACTTGTTGAACTACCTTTCATCATCTGACATACACCCCTTGAGCAAAGCAAGGTGAGAACAGATGTCCAAATTCCAAGTAAACTCTGAGTCCTCTTTTCAGTGAATGATCTTCCCATTTACTTTTAATGTCTTTAAACAGCATACTATATACTGTCATCTCTCGTACTATATACTGTCATCTCTCTTAATGTAATTCTCACCTTGACACCACTCTTGCCAAGTTGAGCTGCCCTACATTGAAATCAAAACCTCCTGTAGACACGCAGGGCACAGACTGAGATCTCAGTGTTTGGTGTCTCAGACGCACACATCCTACTATTGCTACAATATTGTCTCGGAAAGGACACAATAGCATGGAACAGTCTACAACAGAGTTACCCAAACTTTTAGTGGTGTGTATGACCACTGTTGCTGACAGTGAGTAAAGGCAATGTGGAAACACCTGGACCATAGAAGGGACATGCTTATGACCTTGTGGCTGTTCACTTAAAAGAAAGAGTGTTGTGGACTAAGAGCAAATTATTCTGGTGATTACAGCAAACAACTGAGACATTAATTTCTCTGAGCAAACACGAATTCTAGGGCTATTTCAAGGGATGCCAGTGCTTCTAGATGCCAGAATACTCCGTAGTCTGAGTGACTTAGATTGTTTCTCCTAAGAAACGAAAAACAAAACAACCTCCCCCCCAAAAAACAAACCAAACTAAAACAAAATAAACCAAACCAAACCAAAACAACAACAACAAATCAAAATTACAAAAGCACCCTTCCTCCGAGTTCTCAGTTTCATTATTAATAAACTCAGAGTTGCCTCCCTCAGAAATGACCACCAAGATGACACCAACAGTCTTGACTTCAAAAAGAATCCTGCTCATTTTAATGCTTTTGTAATTTTACATGAATTGAACACTTTAATGTGATCAAGAGATGCATTCATCATGTATAGCATTATCTTGGGAGATGAAGGTAGTTTATTTTTTCCTGTTTTCTTGCTGGAAATAGTCTTTCCACTACTTTTTGCTATTATTTAAAAGTTTGGTCTTCAAGAAAAATCATTCCTATTACTACAGCACTAACCAAAGTGGAAATAGAAAAACACAAAGAGAAACAAAAACAACACTGGAATGAACAAAAAAATTCTGCAATGCACCTTCAATTTTTTAGTGGGAATTTGAAAAGCTGTCAATTTTCTGCTGCTAGCTGACTAGTTCTCTGTACCTCTAGCCCCCACAAGCAATAATAATGATGCTTTCCAGTTCTTATTTCTTTACCTGAACTTCTCAAAACCCTTGACTAAATCTGAACTTGGCAGCCTGGCATCTGGGAAAGCTAGGTAGGCTTTGATAAGAATTCTTTCTTGGCTGCTCACAGGATTCATTATTCAAAGACATGTGCTTGGATGGCAGGAGTTGACTTTTTATAGGACAGAGGGCCAGTTCTGATGTAGATTTGTTTTTCATGACAGGAAACATATCAAACACTAGTGGGAAATGGTGTTTCTCATCTTAGACACACCACCTCCAATGAAAAGAAAATGGTGGCATCTCCTTTTCCTTTTTCTGGTGATACCAGTCCTTACCCAGGTGCTTTTTCCCCATATTCCTTGGACCTCGGATTCCTTTTAAAGAGCTTTACTTGCTTTAATTATGTACCAAGGTCTGGGCCCCAGTTTACTCCCTCCTTTATTTTATTTTTTTCTTCACTTGTCTATTAATCAAACTTGAACTGGTATTCAATACTGGTCAGGGAGCTTTTCTCACTTTGGCTTTTGTTCTCTGTTCTCTTACTTTCAGCCTCATGGACTATCTTCAGATTGCACTTGAATTCCTGTTTTTCCCTACAATAATGGGACTATATCTGGAGGTACTAAAACTTAGTTTATGCCTCTCAAAGATGCTCTGCATTCTCACTACTCCTGTCTTGAGGGAGCTGATATGTCATTCACATGATGTGTGACAATTTTTAGTTATTCTAGGACACTCATTGCATGGAAGCCATTCTGCAAAGTGTTTTGTATTTTGAAATGCAGATTAATATTTCTCTTGTAAGAGCATCAGGCCACTAAATGTGATCATTCTACTCCTAAGAACAGCAATCTCGTTTTACTGCAGTAAGCCCATTGGTTCCAACTCTTGCTGATCCTATTGAATCACTCTAGCAGCCTGAAATAACTTCAGAACTGGTGGAAATCCTTGCTGGAAAAATCCCTCAGCCCTCTTATAAGAGGAGAAATATAGTGTGGTCATGTAGCTCCTGATGGAGATATAAGAAGTAGAACCAAAGTTACAAACAATAGGAAGTTTTTTCAGACTTGTCCAGGCATGTTCCAACCTAGTCCCAAGCAGCTGGGCACAGAAAGATAGATAGCTTTTGTCCTATAGTCCTTCTCTATGACATCTCTTCTTAACATGGAACCAGGGCCTTCAGTTTGTGTGGCTGAGACTAAAGCCCATGCATAGTACCAAACCTTTGGGAACTACTTGTCTGATAGCTTCAACTCTGTTTTCCTCAGGCCTTTCCCAAAGACCTGGCTATACCCCTAATCACAAAGGAGAATGAATGGGTGAATGTTCCATTATACTCTGTTAGATTATCCTGTACACCTTCTGTGTTAAGTTGAAAATTTTGGATCACTCTTCCCATCCCTTTTTACTGGACAGCATGTTTTATTTGCCAAAGTAGAATGAGACCCAAGAGCAAAAAGCTGAAAGAGGGCTCATTGCTTTCTACTGCCAGAGAAGAGCTGAACAGATGAGACCAAGCTGGCTGGTGTCTGGAGACAGGAGAGGGCAAGAAGGGCTAAGAGACTCATCAGTGAACCAAGATTAAGTTCACCAGCAGATCTGGTTTAGTTAGTAATATTCTAGGTGACCTTTTCATTTTGTGACTCAGTTACCCTACCTAAGAAAAAAAAAATCAAAGCAAAGATAAACCTAGATGTTTTTGCTGCTTCAAGAAAAAAATAATATTGACTTCCCTTAGAGCCTACAGTTTGAAACTTGCTTACTGGACAACATAACTGCCTCAAACCAGATCCTAGTCTTGAGGGGTATATCATCAGTTCAATAGCTTCCAATACTATGAGGCCTTGACTTCAGTTAAACCCATATCCTATGGAATTTAGTGGGAATTGCATGGGTGTTTAACAAATAAAGCTGGTGAAAAGGGGCTAATAAATAAGAAAATTGCTGAAAGAACAAGCTGCCTTTCACAGCCAGAAAGGGGCCTTAAAACAATCCAGAATTTTAGTTATGATAGCCACAAAAAAAAGGTTTTTCTTTTTTTCAGGTAAAAGACAAAAGTACACCTTTGGCAGCATTTTATTTACTCGCTTAATTGATATTCACTCTCCAAGCTGATGCATTTTAGTCTCAGAGTGGGATGATCTATTACTTAGCAAACAGAATGATCTAAAGCAGAGATGGAAGAGATCTACTGGGACAGATTTTCAAGCAATTTAAATGCGTTCTTATATATACAAAATATGAGCACTGTTGCACACATAACTATATACACAAGTCTGCATTGATGCATATGTAAATTGGGCTATTGTGCAGGGTATTATACCAAATCATTTATTCAATTGTTGCAATTAACCAATTTATACGCAGAACTCTTGTAACTGGGCATGCAAATTAATGCAACTGCATGGAAAGCTTACACCAGCATTTGTGTACCTGAATGTTCTGTGTATCTAGCCCATTAAACCAGGGTCTGTTTTAATTAGACTATGTAATTCAAGCCAGGCCAGATCACAATGTACTTGGGAGTCCAGTTTACAGAAACAAAACCATATTTGCTGGTATTCTATGTTGTTCAAAGACAATATGATCCCCACGTTACTTCCCTTGCATTGTGAAATCACAATCATAGCCTATCAAACCTTAACATGGGAAAAACATTTCTCCTGATCTTCAGTCTAATTTTTTTCTCATTTAATCTTACTTTCTTTACTCATCCTCCCACTCTAAACACCATCTCCCACAGAATCATAAAGTGGCTGTTATGTTTGCTAAACTAGTTTACAATATTTCTGGGAAACGAATTATGTTTGTATGAAGAAATGAGATCAATGGACATAGAAGGAGGGTCCTCTTCTATGGGTCTTGTTGGTGACAGTAGCTTATTTTGACAAGTATTGATAGTGTCCCATTCTAGTAAAAGTAATCATTGAGTAGTACTCAGTAGGCCTTGTATAATAATGTCCTATGCCTTTCTTCAGTTCATTTCAAAGCCAGGCTCAGGTAAGCCCTTTCTGTGGATTGAGAAAGTAAAGCAGAGAGAAGAAAACATTTTCATGATGTCTCATTGTAAATGAGTAACAAAGCAAACACAAAATTTAGTTATTCTGAGACAAAGGCCAGCAACAAAATCCAGTGAGTGGAAGACTTTTCAAAACAATCATATCCAAAAGCCAGGATCTTCAACTAAACATACCCTGGTGGGTCATCACAAGCTTAGGCTGTGTTCAGAAACGGTGGACTAATCTCCAGATTCAGTCCAGGAGTCCTTAAAATAGTGCAATTCAGCCCTCAGGGTTGCAAAATCACTGAGTCATTTAGTTTGGAAGGGGGTCATCTGGTCCAGGCTCCATATGAAGTAGTGCCAGCTTAGATCAGGGTCCCTCAATATGTACATATTTATATAACATAAAGATGTTTTAATATATTTTCAATCCCTTGATAAATGTGTTTTCTGTAAGTACGGAATGCTTATTTTTCTTAAGCAATCATTCCATGACAAAATAGGAAAAATTAAAGCTTGCAAAGGTAAAAATCTTGTCTAGCTACAAAGATGAGGTTTATCTATGTTTTTTCCTTATATGAGTGATGGTGCTAAACCAGTATAAACTAACGGTACACCGAGTTAAACCCCGTTGTTACAAAACCCACTTTCGCTAATAGCTTAAAAACATTCTGCTTTATAAGGCTTACGTAATATTATGCTTTGCAGATCACATATCTTACAGCACCAGAAGCTATGTTCAAGGTCCCCTTTCCTACATATCAAACATCACAATAATGAAGAATTATACTGAGTTGCTAAAATATTAGAAAGAGAGAAGGAGGGAGAAACACATTTTTGCAATGTTTTGAACCTAGTGTCACTGGGATTTTTAAATGCATAAGAGTCAAAGTAATTTTGCTCTAGTTCCACATTAATTCCTACACAACATGCATTGGGGATATTATTTTTTTACAAGACGTTTTAAAACCAGGGCTGAAAACAAGCAAAATCCATTACTGACTTACAGTAAATTCCTAAAGGATTCTCTGTACTCCTGTTTCTACTTCAAAATGGCTATATACACACATACAAACAGATTCAGCAAACATGGCAGTATATTTTAAGATTCACTACCCTGAAGAAAATAAGACAAGAAACAGTAGATCCCATTCAGCGAATTTATTGTACCGCCTTAATATCCAAACCTCAAAAGCACAATGGGCACTTACAGTACATGATCATTTTTAATTCCTAGAAAGTGATTTAAGTTGGGAACATTCCTAATGATGACTTCCAACAAACAATTCAAACATGGCCCTGTTCCTAGATTTGAATGCTCTGGTAAGGCTTTTGGCCTTATTGATGCTTCATATTTAATATGAAGTAGAATTAAACTTTTAAAGCTATTCTTTACTATGAAGTCAGGAAAAGTTAGTCACCAAACTGTAAATCTATGATCACATATATGCATATATATATACATACATATACACACGCATGCTGTATAATACTGGAGTAATGAAAAAGGCAAGTGATGAATATTGTTTCCCTTAAATAAAAAAGGGAAATATGAAAGAAGAGATACAGTGTTATACCTTCTAACGTTATACAGATAAGGAAGAAGAACTGGAGAGCTTACTTAGATATTTGGATAGAGTGTACTACTTATATGAAGCGATTCCTTGGGATTAAAGGATCTTTGGATCAGTTCCTAAAGAAAACTATGGCTGCAGAACTGGGAAACAAGCTGGAAGACTGATGAATGAACCTCAGACCTTCAAAAGACTGAGAGTGAGGAGCTAACTTTGCATACCTGAAGGCCTGGATGATTAAAAAAAAAAAAAAAAAGAAGAAAAAAATAAAGGAAAAGGCAAGTTAAATATTTCACAGAAGTTTTTATTACCTGGCCACAACAGTTTTGTCTGACTTTTGGAAGTGCTGTAATATCTACAAAGGTGCATGCAGGTGAGAACAAAATGGCACAAACAGTTAATGTCAGCACGGTCCAGTTCTTACCCTGTGTGATTTGGTTTATGTTGAGGATTAGACAGATAATCGAACTTGCAGTCAGACTGCCATGGCTCTTTGTTGTCACTAGTCAGGATAGTGAGTAGCACATTTTACCAGCACTGCTCATACTCACAGAATGAAAGCAATGGTATGTATGAGCATTTCAGAAATCTGCTTTTGAGATTGCAGATGGGAAGATGAGGCCCACATAGATTTCCAGGTTTTCTTCTGCAAAGAGATTGTAGGTTTTGCCACTGGTTGTCCTGACTTCTCTCTTAGGTCAGATTCCTGTTGCTTGTCAGAATCTCATGTTGTCTTCACTCTGCAGTGGTTTATGTTCTGCTCCTTTCACCTCAGCCATCCCACTTTAAGGTACACAAAACCAGAGCCCACCCTGACAGATATTGCTTAAAGTCTTGAGTCTGACAAAAAACAGGGAAAAAGCTCCAGGTCTGGATTTGAATTAGGAACTTGACAACTTTCAGTGCTCTGCTCTCCACAGCTACCTAGATATGACAGACATGGCAAGATGAGACATGATACAAGTACAGGCTCCCCTGAATCCTTCATCACATCACTCATGCATGCAAGAGACTGGGAGACACAACACATACCCTATATATTTGCACATATGCAACCACTCCCTTTGTTGTACATTCCTCACTAAGCCAAAGTTTTGGAGATCAGAAGCAAGAATGAATTCAACTGGAAATTGCAGAACAGAAAGGCATTTTGTTGTCACAGGAAAGATTTTGGTCTCTCTCCTACTACTTCCCTGTAATGTTTTATTAATGTAAAAGAAAATCTAAACAGCCACTGAGATTTTCCCATCGAAAGCAGGGGAGGAGAAAGACTTCATCTCAATTCTATTTTTAAAGCAAGAGAAGAAGGAAAAGAGTTACTTTATATTTATACTTTCAGACAAAGAAAGGAAGGATGGGAGTTAGTAAAATAGTACCTTCAGAGTATGTTTTGGGTTAATGGGATACTGATAACACAAGTTCTTAGCCTTACAAAAGTAAAAGATCCCTGGCTTCTTCTATAGATTGCTGTGTCATTTACATATGAATGACTCCCCTCTATTTAGCCCCCTCCTTTTTTTTTTTTTTTTTTTTTTCCTTTGGACTTTGTATCATCTCCATCTATTCTACTAGACAATAAAACAGCTGAACTCATCACCAGAATTTATAGGCTAAGGATTTGCTCTGGTCACCAGCCTAGGGCAATGCAACACAAAGCAGTTCAGTCAGGTCTAAAGGGAAGAAGTAGTATGTGTACAGGAGCATGTAACAGAGAAAAAATAAAGAGAATTATTTCCAGTGATAATTCTTCTATAGTAATTAGAAGATACATGGCTTGTATGTATATGGTGATGTATATACAGCTGAATTTGGGTTTGTTGAGTAGGAGATTCTTTCATGTCCTATATCAAACTTTCTTCTGCAGTAACAAATGGGCCTGCATGTAAAAAACAGGTTTAAATATATAAACTGTACACTGTTCCTGTAGGAGGTGTGTTCTCA
The DNA here is from genome assembly GCF_036013475.1 of Columba livia. Taxonomy (NCBI): domain Eukaryota; kingdom Metazoa; phylum Chordata; class Aves; order Columbiformes; family Columbidae; genus Columba; species Columba livia. The sequence continues at coordinate 7,938,466 of NC_088642.1, read as the reverse complement.
TGCTGTCTTGTCCAATGATGTACAAGGGGTAGGAGGTTTTGTTCTAGCATCTGAAGAACGTATGAATGTGTATTACAGCTACACATATGTTAGCACGTTCTGACTTCCTGTAAAGTCATTGAATGCTGCCTGTGTATAGAAAGGCTACATACTTGTCAGAAAGTCTGCATGATCATTAGCGTGAGTATCTGTGTATTCAGGCACGTATTGATACATGCTGACTTGTATATGGTTATGTCACATTGTGAGAGTACGTTTTGCCTTGTTTGAAAGTCTCTGTGAGAGTGTATATATCTGCCTTTAAAAATTGCATTGCTGCAGCATATAAATATTTATATATGTAACTGTCATAAATCTGTCAGCTTGGCAAACGTATGAGTCGCCAAGGTAACTTTGGGAGATTTTTATTGAAGAACTCATGAGCTGGAGTTGAGGAATAGCTGAAAGAAATGAGAATTAATGGCTACTCAACATCACTGTCATAAAGTTAGTTATCCCAAGTTTCAGAAAATGAAAGAGACAGCATGTTGGTGACCACAGACACAGTTTAAGTATGCCAGATTTACTAAAAACTTAAAATTTTGCCTAAAATTAAATCAAGGTCCTAGGACAGTGTGCTGTGTACTGCTGGGGAACCCTAGGCAGTCACAGTTGGAAACCAAAGGCTGTTGTCCTGCTGTGCTACACTAGGATCTCTTTTGGCAGAGCCAACAGGAGTTTCAGTTGGCACTTGAATTTGTGGCAACTTACAAAAAAAAATCCTTCAAACAGAAATGCTTTTTTAGTTTAAACATCATGTGTATACAGGAAAGTAATATTTTATAATCATGCAGTTATGTAGAGGCACTTGGTTATGAAGTTTCCCCATGTAGACAAACCCTTTTGCCATGGCCTTGCACAAGGTAGTTTATCACAGGCTGAGCTCATGTTACAGCTTTGGCGTAAGTGTTTGATTTGATCAAGGAAGCAGAGATCCAAGCTCTAGTTTAGTGCTGCTGGCTGCTGCTACATTCTATCATACATGGGTGATTTCTGGTAGTACTTCAAAAGCATGGAGTTAGAAGATACATGGTTCATTACTTTGGGGGTAGACAGTAGTTTCTTAAATGTGGGAATGCTCATAAGTATTAGTATTCCACTGATTACCAGTTCATTATCCTGAGACGCATGCCTTTAAAATTTGCCAACCCAGCTGGTGCTGCGTTGTTTTATGGCACTTGGTTCATCAGCAATCACACAGAGTCACAGGTCCTGTTTGGATAGAAGATAGTTTGATAAAACTTTGGTTCATATCCTTTAGGATTTGTGAATTAGCACAGGAATGTGCAAGGCTGAGTCTGTTTGCACCCTGAGAAACAGTGCAAGGACTCACTTCTCCAGAGATACTCCTGCATCTTGGGGAGACCTCTACAATACTGCAGATACAGCTGTTATAACATTTAAATACAACAGGCAACCTTTCATTTCCATCTAGTTAATAATTTCCCTTCTAGTATTATTATTACTTTTATTAGGCATTGACTAGGACTCCTGTTTCATGTCTCAGCTTCGACTAAGATCCACTGCATCTCACAGACAGATCATGTTTTTTCTTTCAAGCACTGCATCAATTTATTTATATTAAGTACATATTCTTCTTAATGTCTTGTCTTTGGGTAGCGAAAGAGAAATCATTAAACTGAGTTGTTATCTTTCAATATGTTTACACATATTTCTGTAGGCAAATGTATGGAGCTGTATCTCTGTATGCATCCATATTAATCCACTCATATACATAGACACTCATACATAGAAAGAAGCACATTTCTACAATTTTATATTTCATGACAAGGCTTTGGTGATTTGGAGAATTGTTTGTAGATAGTGAGAGCCTTCCCTATGGTAGGCAGGAGGACAGAAGAAAACTATAAACACAAGGATGTGGGAAATTTCTACCTTTTCCTCCCAGCAGCTCTCTGAGTTGTGCACAGTTTCACACCCCAAGCAGTGAGTTTGCACACAAAATGCTCCTGCTTGGTGGGGGAAAGAAAAAATATCAAGCCCTAAGCCCCACACTCCTTCGCAGAAAAACAAGCCAAGGATGCAAGTTTTCAGACAGCAGCTGAGTAGTGTAGGACTGTATCAAGCTGGATTTACAACATCCCAGAGTGCAGGACAATTCCTTAAAACACACTCACAGTCAGGAAAGTGACTCTGTATAAAGTGCCATCTGGGTTTTCTATATTTTATTCTCTCATAATATTTTCAGGTTGAGTTTGTTAAGTCAAAAATAATTTTTTTTGCTTCCAACTCCCAGCTCTGGCACACTCCCCTAAGGATGGGTCATGTGTTACCCAGCTCTTACATCATCTTGGAGGAGAAAGATTCTTCTAAAAAAATGAAGTTTGATAATTTTCATCCTTACACCTTGCCTGTCATCTTGCAAACCTGTGGAATTTCTTTCAGAAAGCATTGGGAGACTAAATACACCAATACTCCTTTGAACCTACTTCACCTGGAGAAAATTATTTTAACTAAAAAGGTAGATAATGAAACAGAAGAACTGGAACTTTTTTGCAGATGTTTTACAGTTGAGTCTCAGAAACTCACCTTTTTTATTTTTATTATAAACAACTCTCTAATACAGATCTAAAAATATGTAAATCTGAAACCTGTATGAATATATCACAGGTAAACTGAAATACTCATTTTATTGTGCTGAAAGAACATACAGTTGTCATGCTGACAGGGCTAAAAGATGTAATTTGTGCCATTTAAAAACAAACAAACAAACATATTTTCTTAGAAAAAAATAAAACCAAGAAATAATAACTAATTGTTCCTTGATACTTGTAATGCTTGAGTTTGGAATCATACGAGGAATAAGAAGGAATCAACATTACAGCTCAGTGGGGAAAAAAAAAAAAAAGAGTAATTACTTAATTAAAAATTATGAATGTAACTTTTGTTATGTAGAATTCCCTACAGAGTAGCTCAGATCCTCCTCACTGTGACTTCCAATAGCTACTTAGAAAGCTGGTCCTAAGATCAGTACAGTTATGATCTTGCTGGCTAGCTAAAGTGAAGTAAGAGGCATCTCTTTGTGCATTGAGCATTTAATTAAGCAATAACAAATGAGATCTACCCATAGTTCTGTGTGTCGGGCTTTGGCTTAGGAAATATAAAGACCGAGGAGCTGTGATTCATGTTCAAATATAATGCATGGTTAGGTAACATCCAAACTGATGAGAGAGGGGAGCCAAGGTCCTGATATAACCTTACCATTCATCATTTATCAGCTCTAACCTCTTGACAATAAGGGCACCCCTCCCTTCCCTGGTAATAGGTTAATTAATTACCAGTTTAGAAGTAATCTTACAAATCAGCTGTTGGCCTTGATAAGAATTAATTGCAAATACTTTTTGAGGAGGAACATATTAAATGGACCTTTCTTTAAAAGAAATATCATCAGAAAGCAGATGAGGAACAAGACTGCTAGAGTAGTTCCAGAGATAGGAGAATTGTCTGAATCCTCTTCAATGGTGATGTAGATGACAACAGAACTCATTAATTTTCTTTATTGCAGAATTACTGTGATAGTGATAAAACTGTTCTAACCCCATTTACAATCCTTCTTAGCCCACCTATGTTCGAATTCCTCTGAAACAGAAACTTCACCCACTTTTATTTCTTGTGGGAGATTTAAATGCAACCTAGGTTACTCTCTACTGAAATTAGCAAAGCTTTTGAATTATTTTGGGTTGGATTCTTGTCACTTAAGGCATCCAGAAGGCGGAGGTTTAGGATCTTCCTGTAATCAGTGGAAATCTCAGCAGTGTATTCATGTAATGAAATGAGAGTGTACACTTTGGAGTGAGATGAACTGTGGTCTAAACTTCAGTAACTGTCCTGTTTACCTACCCATTGAGCCCAAAAGCAACCTTTGGTCACTTGTGCAGATGATGTCATGCATATTCTAGGCAGATCCCTTTTTCTGAATACCATTCAACTTGACCCTTGTACCATATTGGCCAGCAGGGCTAGGGCATTGATCGTCCCCTTGTATTCGTCTCTGATGAGGCCTCACCTCAAAACTGTGCACAGACCTTGAGGTGCTGGAGTGAGTTCAGAGAAGGGCAACAAAGCTGGTGAAGGGTCTGGAGCGCAAGTCTGATGAGGAGCGACTGAGGGAACTGGGGCTGTTTAGCCTGGAGAAAAGGAGGCTGAGAGGAGACTGTATTGCTCTCTACAACTACCTGAAAGGAAGTTGTCTCAATTTCCAAGTAAGAAGTAGTAAGACAAGAGGAGATGGCATCAGGTTGTACCAGGACAGGTTTAGATTGGATATGAGAAAAAAAAATTCTTTGTAGAAAGAGTTGTCAGACACTGGAACAGGCTGCCCAGGGAAGTCATTGAGTCACCGTCCCTGGAGGTCTTCAAAAGACAAGTACATGAGGTTCTTAGGGACATGCTTTAAAGACAAACTTGGCAGTGCTGGGTTAATGGTTGGACCTGATGACCTTAAAGATCTTTTCTAACCAAAATGATTATATTATTCTGTATCTGAACCTTTTCTGCTGTGCTGCTAGCATTAGACTTCCTTTAGAGGCAATAAAGGAAAACAGGCACCTTCCGGGATTGGAAGGGTACCAACTTTTAGATGTCTGCTTCAGCATGAGAATCATCTTGAAATGGCTAACTTTTCTTCATGAACCACAGAGGTTATTTAGAGGTATAGGTGTGATATCTGTCTTAGCTCAGATGAAAGCCAGCCTAGATAGTCTGGCTACCGTCTGCCCCAAAGCCACAGTTTCTTTCACTGTGTTGAGGCTGAGTTCTCACCATGAACGACAACAGGCTTAGGCTGGTCTTAGCACAATATCTGAAATATAAGGGAATCATGACAGTAGCTGATGTCAGACTGCAATATTGAGTTCCAGAGCCTTTGAAATCTGAGATCCAACCCATCAGAAAAACAGGTACCAGCTATAAAGAGTTCAGTGAATCTAGATCTAAACTCCTCTGGAGTTGGAAGGGCTTTTCACAAGTAGAGTAGTCTTCTCTAATAAGAATTCAAACTCCCTGGACCTCCTGATGTTTATCCATTACTAGAAAAATATATGCTTCATTTCCCATTCCCATTAACATGGATAGCTGTGGCAAAGGTACATGAGAACCAGCAGGTTTATCGATCTGTAGCTGTATGAATTATCAGCAAGATGCTTCAAAGCTACTGGAGTCCAATAGTTACATCTCCTGCACAGAGCCATCATGAAGTGTATGCACCACTTGAGTCCTACCTAAGCACTCAGCTGGGCTGTGCTCTCCCACATCCTGTGCTGCAATGAGATCACCCAAACTATTGTAACCATCAGTGATGTGTGGCTTAAATTTTCAGTAAGAATTTGAAGATTGGTTCTTACTTTTTTTTGGTTGAGAGTTTGCTTATTTCTTATGACAACTAAGTAAATAAAGAGGGTAGCATATAACAGAGTCTTATACCCCATCATCGTATTATCTCATTGGATAAATATTAGGTTATTTCTCCCATAATCTTTTTTGGTTTTTGTTGGTCAGAAAGGAGTGAAAATACTTGCAGAAAAAATATGGTGTCCTAAGCTGTGCAGAGAAAACTGCAAGGAGAAGGAGAAGGAGAAGGAGAAGGAGAAGGAGAAGGAGAAGGAGAAGGAGAAGGAGAAGGAGAAGGAGAAGGAGAAGGAGAAGGAGAAGGAGAAGGAGAAGGAGAAGGAGAAGGAAAGGGAAGGAAAGGGAAGGAAAGGGAAGGAAAGGGAAGGAAAGGGAAGGGAAGGAAAGGGAAGGAAAGGGAAGGGAAGGAAAGGGAAGGAAAGGGAAGGGAAGGAAAGGGAAGGAAAGGGAAGGAAAGGGAAGGAAAGGGAAGGAAAGGGAAGGAAAGGAAAGGAAAGGAAAGGAAAGGAAAGGAAAGGAAAGGAAAGGAAAGGAAAGGAAAGGAAAGGAAAGGAAAGGAAAGGAAAGGAAAGGAAAGGAAAGGAAAGGAAAGGAAAGGAAAGGAAAGGAAAGGAAAGGAAAGGTAAACTGCACACATGTCTACAATTTTAAAATAATCATGATTCAATAATTTTAAGACAGGAATTGTTGGCTAAATGTCACTAGAAAATTACTTTTTGCTTTGAAATTGCAGATTATACCTAAAGGACTAATAAACATAGTAAGCTAAAAAGCAAATTAAACAGTTTAAAATAATGATCTTAAAATGTATTCACCTGATTTAATTTGATTTTCTACAGTGTCTCTTTTCACATTTTTCCCAATTTTACTTTCCATCAGAACTGGAACAGGAAATATTATGTAAAAAGCAACCTCAGGAACTCTTCTCCAGTGGGAAGAAACAATTCCTGTCCAGCTCTGATGTGCCACTGTCCTGTTTTTCATATATAGTTAAAATAACATTATTTAGGCATTCCACTGCTAATGAAGATTCTCCTTGAACTCAGTGGTAGGGGCTCACACTTGTGCAGCATGAGGGCCTGTTTTACAAGCCCCCTGTCATAATGAAATTCTAAGTGGCCACAGAAAGAAACATGAAAAATGCCACAAAATCCCAGACACCAATGGGTTGGTTACAAAAGCATTTGCTGCTAGGAATGTGAACAGCATTCTTTCTATTTCTAGGTGCAGCACAATTCCTAAAATGTTTTCCCTGGAGCCATGCAAACCTGTTGTTGCAAGAAAATGAATGGAAACTAGGTTTCTTATGTGGCTTTTGTTGTTGTTGTTGTTTGCTTGTTTGTTTTTGTTTTTTTCCTGTCTGATCTACACATGGGACTGAAATATGGCTCCTGTATGTTCAGCATCTTCTGAGTTTGATTAAAAAACAAACAAAAACAAAAACAAACAAAAACAAAAAAACAAAAAAAAACCCCACAAACTAGTCTCAGATCCAAGGAAACCATTTATTAGCTCTTGAGCAAGATTCAGAGTTTTCTTTCAAACTGGGGCAACTTTGCCAGTGAAACCCAATATCTTTATGTCTCGGAGTAAATAGGGATGTGACATTCAAAAAGATATTTTTTATTTTTTTTTTTAAATCTATGAAACTGTCTGAAACTGGAACATAGCCTCCTCTGAATAGAATCTCTAAAGATTCACAGTCCCTGCTAACCCTTCAGCCTTGCATTCCTCATCATATAGACGCCATACATCATTTCTGAAACTCAGACAGCAAATGGGAGTTGAGAATGTGCATTTCCTAGAGGCAGGAGTAAATGATTCCCCTGACATCTCTTTCTCATATATGGCGTTCCACCACCTATTGTCCACTCCGTATACTTCTGTCTCCCTGTTAATACCCCCAAGAGATGGCTGATGTCCTGCAAAATAACCAGAGAATGCATCTTTAATTGGGTCCAGAAGAAACTTTATTACCCTGTAGGTAGCTTCTTTGTTTTTTTCCATAACAAATTATCCTAATGATCTGACCCAGGACCAGATGTTAATTGCAATGGAAAGTAATCAATTTCCTTTACTGAGCGTGAACTCATTTGCAAGGTTAGTCAGTGAGCAGATATGGAGTTCTTAATGAGGCAAGAACCTAGCAGACCTTCTGGGTTCCTTGTGTCGATTCCAGGTTTACTGCATTGCACCCATTTTCACTCTACCCATCTTTAGCCAGGCCACCCTATTAAAAAAATAGCAACAAAAATCACTGCAATCTGTCTCTAATCACTTGGTAAGGGATAGAAAAAAAATAAGAATGCAACAACCACAGCCATCTGAGAGCGGTAGATTCTGAGATACAAAATCACCCTCTGCATATATATAAAAATAAAAATAATAAATATGTAAATCACACAGGAAATTATGGCTAACGGCATGTTGTTTAATAGAGGGTATTATGATAAATATGGGAGATGCTCAAACAACAAATTAAGCCTGCAGTATTCCGAAAAAGAGCTCAGAGGACACAACCTAAATTCTAACTTGGCTGCTGTCTTCGGTGCTTCTGTGCTTGCGTCTGGGTTTTATATTACCACTGAGCACAGCTTTAAGAGGGAAAGGTTGGGCCATCCAGAGCGATAAAAATATAAAGAGGCGAGGAGGGTGGGAGCAGAAGGAGGTACTTAATCTTCCAGTGAACTTCTCAGAAGATAGTTTTGCAAGAAAAAGGGCTTTCAGTGCAGTTGGATGTGAAGAGTATTTTCCATCCTGGGGAGGACAGGGGAAGGAAGGTTATCTGTTCAGCAGCCACCAGGATAGCTGTAACAGTGCAACCTCTAGTGTATTTGCACCAGTGGAGCTGAAAATTGGAGTAGACACTGCTGGTGTGAAGAGCAGTTTAGCCTGCCTACCTAGGGGCTGCAGTGGGGCAATTACACCTCACTGCTGCTTATGGTAAGTCTCTAGTGTACCATGGCTCCATGAAACAATTTTTTTTCTTCTTTTTTAAAGAGGGGATAGCATTCTCCTCCAGCTCACTCTCAGTTCCTAATTCTAAAGAAAGCCCCGCTGCTTTTCAGCCCAATTTTTTAACATGCAAAATCCCATATCCACCATTTTATGCATGAAAGGGGACCACAAAATTTAAATCAAGGCCTCTTACAACCAAACTTGGTTTTAAAATATTTAAGAACTAGCCCCACTGCATCAAGATTGAACCTCATATCTCTGGTAATTGGGAAATTTTAGATATAAAATCTAATAGTAGTTTCTCATGGGGTGATCTTTACCAAAATCCTCCAAGGTATACCAGATGTCAGAATGATCTCTATCCCAAGGATGCATCTGGACAGGAAAAAGAAAAGCATGCTACCAGGTATATGATAATAGTGCCTAGGAATGTCATTCCCTTTCAGAAGAAGGTGTTTCACATCTACAGTCCCAGTAAATGATTCTTTAAATTCACAACTTTTGGGACTGGTAGTACTGCTTCTGGGAGATGCACAGCTCAGGTGAGCCTAGAGACAAGAGAAATGTGCTATGGAAGCAGTGAAGGCAGGTGAAAATCTAAGGGAACTCGGATTAATTAAAGAGGAGGAGGGGAAAAAAAAAATCCATCACCATAATATTTTTTTATTCGTATATATTATAGTAGCTAATTGCATAACTGAAATCTCAGTGGCCCCCAATGGAGTTACATAAAGCATTAGTAATTTTCAGTGCATTCAGCTAGAAAGGGGTATTGGAAGGTGCATTCTGCATCTGTCTACATTAATAAATAGCGGTTCAGTAAGAGACTTTTTCAGTGACGAGGTCACCCCCAAGTTGTGCCTATATTAGAGACCCTTTCAAAGTGCACATGACAGGTTGTACTGCTACGTCAAGGACAAGGTTCAACGAAGCCTGGCAGCTTCCCAATTTGTTTGAGGTGAATACGAATCCTGGAGGTAAGCGTGGTGTGCCCATGGTTAAAGAGGAGAATGTGCTTCTCGCTCTCATCCCTTCGGTACTTTCAGGGGCAAAATCTGAGTGAGAGATTTAGCGTGGGGTGGCTTCTCCACCAAATTGAGTTAATCAAGAAGGATGCTTAAGGAAGAAAATGTATCATCATGGTTCTGGCTGAGGAGAATGTGTATCAGCTCTGCTCACAGCTCTGTCTATGCCCTGGAGCTATCTCAACTCAGGCAACAGGAGAAAATGTACTTTATAAAAGTCCTTTCCTAGCAGTCTTTCAAGTTCTCATCTGAATTGTTTATACATTTAAATTGGAAATCAGAGGATTAAGTGACTGTCACTGAATTTATGAGAAGATGGGCTTGATAACTACTTGTGGTGTTGTGTAGCTGAAGACTCTGGACCATTGTGGTGTAAGAGGCAGCCCTGGCCACAGATTCAAGTCCATCACACCCATCTTTTCTGCAACAGGGGAGGAAGAGCTGCCCCTGGGGCTCTTAGGCACTGAGGTAGTTTGGCAAAATTGATAACAGAGAAGTGAAGACCTCAGACCTCTTCACCTGGAGTTTGATCTTATCTGCTCACAGCTCTGCAAACCCAAAGCCTGTTCATCTGCCTGTCAGACACTAGCCCAGATATCTGCATGAGTAATCACTGCAGATCCAAAACACTGCATGTGACCGAGACACTACTTTCTCCCTCGCTTCTCCTTTCCCCATCTCACCCAAAATATCAATGACATGACTGTTATTTTCACCTGTTCCACAGAAGAGACATCAAAAAACACTTCTCTGTCTACTTATCACCCCTCCTTTCTCCTCAGAATCTCTCTATGCACCAAGGAAGAAATGATTCTTACTGGACATTCAGTGAATCTGCCCTCTCTTTTGTGAGGTTGCTTATGAAAAACTTTTTAGCAGAGGATGTTGAATGTTCCCAGGGAATGCACTAAGTCATTAAAATAAAGCTGCAAAGAAACTGCAGGAAATGTCATGGGTTCACAACCTGTACCATGAACCCCAGACCCCACACAAACACATTTTCTTGTTCCATGAGGGTCAGCTTTGGACAGACTCACACAAATTCAGCCAGGCTTATCAGCCTGGGCTCCCAGCCAGCATGTTGGAGCTTGTGACAGGGTGCAGAGGCAAGGTGTGGTTGATGTGGAAGGTGGGGAAGTGCAGATAGCATGGGAAGAGAGAGGTGGAGGCAGTGGCAGGAACCTGTGCTGCAGGGTGGGGATGCAGAGGATGCTCAGGGGACCAGGAGGAGAGATGCACCAGGAGATGGGGTCAGCACCAAGGCAGCAGGAGCACACGGAAGAAGATATGGCAGCAAGGCAACACTGGGGGACTGCCATGATGATGGGCTTAGTCACCCACTCCAGCAGTAGCCGATGTGCCGGTGTCCCAGCCAAAGCAATTCCCCCCGCTCATGGCACTTAGCCAGTTGTGCAGTGCTGCATGTGGGGAAAAAGAAACTTCTTTCTGACCCCTGCAGGCAATCAGTTTACGCCCTGAAGCATGAGATTTGATTAGCCTCATTATCTCAGCTTACATAACTGTAAACGTTATTAATGGTAATAAAATTAGCTAGCCTGTTTTAATAATACAGCCACAGTATTTGTCTCGATGACCTCCTGTGGCTGTAAATCCCATAGGGGACCGGCACATGGCATAGTGGTTCTTTTATTTATTCTAAATTTACCAGCCATTAATTTCACCAAGTCACCCCTTGTTCTTCCATTATGGGATGGAACGAGAAGAAGCTGATTAGTTGTTGGTGCATCTTTCCTAATGTCAAACACAAGTAACTCCAAGTCCGATTAATAAGTTTGGGAGTAGACATCACCATGACTTCAAGTTTTGAGATGAATTCTCTCTCCCTAGCTGTCAACTGATGCATTCCCATGCCATCATGGAACATGTCTTGGACTCTCTAAAAGCCACCACACAGTTAAGGAGATTGAGTATGTAAGATGTGAAATCATCAATTACTTGAAGCCTCAGCTACAGTTTTGGCTTCCAAGTATCCAAAAGTAATACACCTGCCCTGACGTCTGTAGAGAAATCTTGCCAAGAGAGATGCAACAGCATCACTTTAGATTTCAGACATAACATCTTACTCCATCTCTGATGTTCTGCTTTCTGTCTCTGCTGAAGCAACCAAGCAACAGCACAAATCTGCCTTCTGCCAATGGATGATGTTTCCTCCAAAGGCCTTGTCCAGCATGTACTCAGGGAGTGTTCAAGAGAGAAAAATTTGGAAATGACCAGAAACTCTTCTTTACACAATGTATGCTTGCTCCATACTATGAGAGGTGAAAAGATCTGCCTTATCTCATCTTATGCAGAGAAGTAGCTGTGCAAATCAGATAAAGAATGAGAGAACAACCTATTCCTTGTCTTGCCTGCAGCAGATTGTACCTGTCTATACAATATTTATGGAAATCAGAGAATCTGCTCCTGTACCCACACTTTCAAATACAGGGGATGGTATTATGGAACAAAGTTACAGATAATTTGGAGAGTAGAGGAGTAACAAAGAGATTTTTACTGTGCTTCTGCATACAGTGTTTTACTGTGTTCTCATATAGAATGTGAGGAAGCATAACTTCAGCTGTTTTTTTCAAGAGTAAAGATACAATGATATAGTTCATATTATTTGCTTTTTTTTAAAAAAAAACACACACACAAAAAAACCCAAAACTACGCAAAAAAACCCTAACAAACAAACATACAAACAAACAACAAAAAAAACCACCCAAACCTAGTTTTTGCCTGCTTGTCATAAATACCCTATGTAAACATTTGCTTATCATCACAAATGAGGCTGTCCTCAAGTGACTAAATCAAAATGAAAAGAGTTGAAAAAAAAAATAAGGTCAAGATGGAGGTTGCATTGTTGGTTGGCTTAACATAATTCACACTTTAGATTAAACCCTTCCATTTCTTGTTTCTCCATTTGAAGAAACCATTTGTAGAACAATTCTGATCCAAAAGAGAAATCGGGGTAAAGACTTGCAATTCTTCAGTGACCACATCAGAGGCAGGGAACGAGCAGTGGAATGAAGGAAGAATTTGCTCTGTGCATCATGATTACGCTTGTCTACCTATGGCACACACACAGGGTACTATCACAGAAGCCATGGTGTGCCATTACTTCCGGAGGACACCACAGGTCTTAAGCAACAAAAAATGTGCGAGATCTACATCTATCATAACAGGACCCCTGAGACTTCCATCTGCACACCCTCAGTAATTTTGGGAAAAGGGAGTGTAGGCTCCTGCCTAGGGCACAGCTGCTAATATTGGGCTTTGCTTTGCTTTCACCTCTTTAACCAACAACTTTTTAATATTAGAGCTGAATCCAGCCAGTGTCCTCAGGTCATGAAGAAGGAGAGTCCCTAGTTTAGGGCAAGAGCAGTTTCCCAGTAAAAGCAGAATGAGGCAGAGTGGTTCCCACAAACCTCACCAGCTTTCAGAAAGAAAGGCAGGTCCTGGTAAGCCTCATGAAGAACCAGCAATTTCCAGGTCTTCCCCAAGCAAATCCTACTCCTTGGTGCCACCACAACAGCATAAATCTGTGTAGATAAACTCTCCACATTGAAGGCAGAGCTGAATTCCCAGTCCACAGCACTGACCTACTAGTTAAGCACTGCAGTGCCATTTGCTGGATTCCCAGGGCAAACACATGCTTTCAAACACAAATTTGGATTCTTCTAGCAGAATAAAGCTGCTTTTCTTCCCTGGAAAACAGACTATGAGGAAGAGAGCTAAAGGCTCGGCTGCCTCACTGTGCTCCCTGGCTCAAGAGGATTTAATATTCAAGTCGCTTGTCTTCCATCCTTCCCCACTCCCTTTTCCCCTTCCCCCCCCACCACCCCCTGCAGACCAACTCCATGTCTCGTGCCTTCCTCCTACCAATTTCCCTCAGGTCAGAAGAACTCTGTCATCAGTCCCCCACTGAGACTTATTTCCAAAGATCAGCACTGACCCAGAAGACACTTGGCACCGCACCATCAGAACAGCGTGTGCCGGCGCTGCTGAGAGGAGAATCTTACAGAGACCGGATTCAGGATGTCGGGCCGTCTGCTAAGCACTTGTCAGGCTCCCATATTTCAGAGAGAAGGCTTTCTGTGGCTGACCTGGTGACTGGAGGATGTATTTATAAAACAACACACAAGGGCCAGGCTGGTTGACCCCATTGTAACACTCCGCATTGCTGAGCAGAAGGGCTTGTGCTGGATTCCTGGTTCTCACTGCTCTCACCCAAAGGCAGCAGCAGGGCAAGATGAGGCTGCTGCAGATCTTGGAGTTGGGGCTGGAAAGGGGGCCGACACTCAGTGGTGCAGATTTGCTGTGAGATGAAAGTCTATAAGGAGAATGGGGAAAGATGCACGTGAGGTACACATTGAATTCTGCACCTGGTTGTTGGCAGAAGGCATCCCTGGGTTCACACAAGAGGGAGGACCTCTGTCTCAGGGCTAGTGTGAGGTAGGGACCAGGTAAAAAGTATTCTTCAGCTCAAGAGCCCTCACTAGAAACCGTACCCAACACCATGTCAAATTTCCTGCTCTGGGACTACAGTTGCTGTTCAGTGGACCACTTGCTCATCAGACACCTCCATCTGATGGAGAAAGTCCAGAAACAAGGGAGAAGCAACTGCACTGTCTTGCAGATATACTCGGTCAAGGAAGCAGCAGAGCAGTATATACATGAAAGACTGTTTATAAGCATGAGCTAACAGGTAACTTAGACCTTGTGAAAGAAAGAAAAATAGAACCTTACACTACAGATTAAAGAGGACTTTACCCTGAAATAGACAATGGAAGGAGATACCTTGGCACTGAGGAGTTAATCCTCCTACCCAAAGGTTTCCATCTCATTGGGATTTTATCTGTGGCCTGCAGCAAGTGATGCCCCAGCTCATCATATCTCAAGACAACATACGTCCCTGAAAAGAAGGGAGCATTCTCCACATGAACATGAAGTACAATTTGCAAATATCCCTCACACAATTTCTGTGGCCACAGCCTGAACAAACTGATACATTTTCCATCATAGCCAAAATCCATCCTTTGGTGCCTGATAGCTCAGCAGACACAGAGGTTTCCCAAATCTGGGGCCACTGGATTGCATCCTGCATGCAGATGTGGGACAGCTGATCCCACAATCAGAGCAGGACAGATGGAGAACAGTGTCTTGCTTTGGACACATAAATGCCAGCCAGAAATAAACATTGTGATAAAAAATGATTGCACTGCTAGTGTTCAGAAGCTATCTGGGATCGTACCTTTTTGCTGCATAAAGGGGGTCCATGCCAGGGAGCATCAGTTCTGACTTCACCAGTGTTAGCTGATGTTTCTGGGCAGGTAAGCACCAGACAACAATAATGTTTATACAAACAGTTTTAAAGGTGCAGATCTGAAACCTGAACCACAGCTTTTCACCATGGTTGGTTGGAGTATAACACATGCTATTATGCTTCTGTGTTCTGGGGTGAAGGAAATACATTTTTGTGGTGATATTTCAAGTTGTCATGCTCACAGCTTTGAATTTTGCATTTTCTGAATACTGGTAAATCCTCAAGGGCTTAAGCATTCAGAAGAAGGGAAAAGGCCACTAATGGGAGATGGAGAAAGAATTAAAAGAAGCCACAACATAATGCATAGCTAAACACAAGCATACACAAACATACACACACACACAATCAACTCAGGCCTAGTTTGAATGGAATTACTCCAGGAAGAACAATTCCTTTCACTCCAGGAATTACTGGGTGAATTTCTCCAGCCCACGTTATGTAGGTCAAAGCAGATTATCACAGTAGTCCTCAGGGCTTTAACATCTATGAATATACCCAGCTGATTGCTGAGCAGGCCTTTGGAGTGGTTTGATGTAACATGTGCTGATACTGTTCAGATGCAGAGGGTGGGTGCATGTCTCAGCTAAGAGGACTGTATTTTTTAGTTATAACTCAACATTTTCAGTGCACAGATGCTGGATTCACATCCAAGTTTGTTTACTTTCCTAAGCTTCACTTTCTGTGCAGTATGGTAAAAGGATATGGGACTTCAGCCGTTATTTCAGATCCATAAGACAGATTTTCTTGACAGCAGGAGTTAAAATCCCTTTTGCTACCTTTTTCTCATGATGGCACTGGTGCTTGTCTGACTCCACATGGGTCTCACACCAGGCCTGGACAGACCAGCTGCATGAGCTGCTTCATCTAAAGCCTAATGAGTGCTACGCTGGTGCAGTAGAGAGAACATAAACACACAGCTAAGGGCAGGAAACGACACTGCCCCTTTTTGTGGCAACTTGCCATAGGAGCTATTTATTTATATCATCAAAACACGTCCTTTGCTGTCCTGATTTAGGAGCTGTGGTGATTTATTCGGGGCTGACTTCAGACATCATTCCCTCTAAGCCAGCTAAGTGCCTCAATACCGGCAGCAGAAGAACTGAAGCCACCTCCTTCCCCAGCGTCTCGGCAGAGGACGGCTCCAGCAGGAACCAGACCTGGCATCTGTTGCACACTGCGTTAGGACCCCGGGCTGTGAGCTGTAGCAGCATGGAGCAGACAGGCCTTCTGCTCCGCCGCCGTGTCTGTGGGGAGCAGCAGACACTGGGGAGAGAGGGAAGCAGGCACTGCCACACATTCCTTATCATAAAGCATCAGGAACCCTGAGTCAAAGCAGGGGCCAGGTCTTGAGGCGTTTTAATCTGCACTCTTCCAAGCACTGGTCCAGCTGATTTCAGGTTCCTCTTCTTGCTCCTCAGCCTCCACATAAGGACTGAGTCATCAGGATGTCAGTATTAAACCCATGGTACAGGTAAAAACAACATTGAATCTTTGCTTTTCTGTTCCACCATTTCTATTTCAGGAGCTCTTGGTACCTTGGGATGCAGCCCTTACGCTCTGAGTTTAGCCCACAGGTAAATCCTCAGAGGTGACAGTACCTACTCTTTCTATGCCCATTGCTTTAAAAAAAAAAACAAACCAAAACATAATAAAAATAAGCCCACATTGCTATGCAGAGAAAGCCAATTTATACAGGGCATTAGGCATGCAGTACAAATGAGGCTACAGGAAGAGCAGAGTGGATGGTGAATGTTTATGGAATAAGTTAACAACTGGGAATGATGTTGCATTTTCCATGCAGGCAGACAGACAGATATAACATGGTCCCAACAGGGAAGAATAAATCCCTGTAGTTTGTGGCCTACTTTCAGCTTCATTAATGGAATAAAGGCCAGGAGGCATGATGTCATGAAATTAGCTTCCTAATTAAACATTGCCTTTGCCTCTCTTACCCTCCCCTCTCTGGATGAAGTCAGTGACTTTGCTGGCTCAGAGTGCTTGCCATTTGTCAAGGGTTGAAACTCCTTCCGAGCAGGGTGTTTAGATTTTTTTAAAGCATCTTGCAACACTGTGATCTGCAGTGTGAAGCCCAGAGACTGGCACCATAGCTTCTCTTTTCAGAACACCTTGAAATACAGGGGGCTCTTTGGTTCTCAGACATATCCATCTCCTTTAAAACACCTGCCTGTGCAATGTTCTCCAAGAACCTCTGAAGAAATGTGCTGCATGACCCATTAAGGATTCTACTGCAAACTTGCTCACTGGGACATTTCAATGGTATAATACTTGATCTGAATTTGTTCTTTCAATCCACCTTTTCACATAAAGAAGAGTCAGAAAACCCAGCTGTAACTGTGGACTGTACAATCCAAACTGAGTGATAAGCCTGCCTTGTTAGGTAGCAGGAGATTGGGTCTTGGTTGTCCTGTCCTCTCCACGTTGCTCTGTGCCCATCACTACTGAAGAACCACCTGATTGCCTGAAGAGATTTTTTCCCCATTATATAATACTTAGTTTACAATAGTAGTTCCAAGAAGGGACCAAAAATTCAGTACTATCATAAAAAAAATTGGTCACAGGCTTTCAAACTAATCGAAAGCTTGTGGCAGCCTGGTATGCTCTTGTAATGCAATATACATAGATCAAATCCTTAGTGTAGTTATAAACATAAGCAAACTAGACCTCTCCCAAGTTTCTGCACATCCATCACTGGCATGAACGTGTTTGTTATTCTTTTCTGAATCTACAACATGGGGAGTGCACTGACCTTTCTCCCAGAAAATGTCCATGGCTTTACTTTGTCCATTCAGCTAAAAATCCTGCAAATACAGTATGGCCATGAATAATAGAGAGCCCAAAAGTTGATGTTGCCAAGAGTGGGTGACTCGGGAAGTGGTTCAGACATATGCATGAGAACATTTAGCCCTGCAATTCATCAAATGTGGATGCCTTGCTCATATTTATCATTTTTATTCCAATACCAAAGCAAAATCTACTGTATTTATTAAAAAAGTAACAGCCACTGCAGCAAAATAGTTACCTGAAGATCAGCACACCCCCATGGGAGGCCAAGATCCCACTCTCCTTGCCTTCCCCACTCAGGTTTTGTGATACACATCCTGATACAACTCTGTGCTAGGGCTCATGGTGTGATGCAGGAATATTCTGTGGAGGTTTTGATGGGAAGAGGTTCTAGTTTGCTCATATTAATCTGCATATATAGACCCCACAGCACTGGCACCACTCTAGCTTCTAATTTATCATCGATGGGTACCCTGCAACTCCTTAAATCCCATTTGTAACAATTTGGGGATTCAGAAATGAGCTGAGCTACTCTGTAGAGGTGAGTGCGCCATTCGAATGTGACTGATATTCAGGCACACAAACTCCCTTTGCTCAGCTGTTTATCCTCACTTGATGAACCACACTGATACTGGCAAACTGAGGCACAAAGTGAGATGCACAAGGTCATGAAAGGAAGTGGTAATGGTGCTGTGTGCCAGTGCTCCAAAACATGATCTATAGCCTTAACCCCAAATCAAACATCCTATCCACCCTACACTGTTTCTCCGCTCTCTCTTCTTGCTCTGCCATACAACTCCCAGTGTGATACTACTATGGGCATCCCTGTAATGTATGTTAAGTAAGTGTGTGTCTCCGGGTGTGCTTGTCTCCCATCGAGATGGAGCTATTTTCTCTCACTCGGCATCTTTTGTGCAGGTGTGTGCTTTACAAACAGAAAAATCAGCACTCTGCAAAAGTGTTTCTGTTAACATTTATCACCCCTTCCCTTAGTCATCACCACAGCAGACCTCCCCGGGGGAATGGGAATGCTAATTCAAGGGAAGATGTAATGCTGGCCCGTTGGGACCCCTGGATTAGAACAACAACACAAAAGAGAGAAGGAGGGGAAAAAAAAGAGAGACAGAAAGGGAGAAAGAGACCTAAAGACAGAGACAGAGAAAGAGTTGAAGTCTCATTCCCTTTTATTGCAGCCCCATGCTTTTTAATTGTTCTGCCTGAGTAAATCCTTCCTCTGTGATCCTGTTGTTAATGAAAAAGTCCATGCGGTCATTCTGCGGGCTTTAAGCTTATGCTTGTCCAATGGTTTCTTGAATCCCAGAGCTGTTAATATATCTGGAGTGGAGCAGCTGCAGGGCAACCTATTTCTATGATAATGTGTATACAGAGCTTTTATCTTTTTTTTTTTTTTTTTCAAGGGGGATAGGGGGAGTGAGAGAGGAAAGAGGAAAGTGATGCTTAACTGTTATCCCCTTTCCTCTCCTTCACCTCTGATCTTTCTCCTAAATATTTCCAGAGGGTCTACCCAGAGCCCCAGGTGTTACTATACAACTTCAATTTTGATAGGCCACTGTTATGGGCTGAGACTTTATCTATATCTGACTTGTATACAGCTCAGTGTTGCTACTGCAAAATCATGACTGCACAATGGTTAATCTCTATAAAGAACTAGGCTGGTAAAATGAAAATCCCAAGCTATTCCAAAGTGTTTTCAAACTGCAGCAAACCTGGGGTTCTGAATTCCAGGAGTAAAATGATTTCACCCTTCAAGAGTTCCCGGAGATACACAATGATTGAAATTGAAATCAGGAGTTTCACCCTGTAAAATTGTGAAAAGTTACAACATGAAACCAAATAATTTTGCAGACTCCATCCAAAGCTGCCAGCATCTGTGTTTGAGGCATCTACATGTTGTAATACTGCATGGAAACTTATTATAATAATAGATTAATTTAGTGCTCATTTCCTTGCCATACGAGTTGGTCATCTTTCTGATGAAACTTATAAAAATTAAGATGAAACAAAGACCTGAAATATTGCAAAATATCTCAGATGCCCCTCAAAAGACAATGAACTGGCAGCCACATCCCTCAATTTCCCCCTTTAAGAGGCAAAACACATTTTTGGTTGGAAAAAAAATACATTAGCTACAGTTTTCTCATACACAATATTCCTATTTTTAGCAAGAAGTGTAGTAGAGTGAGGATTGCCCTACAAAGCTAAACATGACATGTAAAAATAATCAGCACGTCAAGACACAGAACCTTTCCCATATTATGTGGATCTCATTTGTATAAGAAAGAAGAGAATTCCTTTGGTTATATGCATCAAAAGCACATTCAATTTGAAGACTGTAGCATATAATATTTTCCCTAAAACTCTGCTAAAACCAGAGAGACCTGGGCAGGCAATGAAGAAGCACTCAACTCTTCCTCTTTTTAATACTGTCTAAAGCCAAATCATCCAAACCACAAACTTTTTGTAAATACTGGCATCGCAGTCTTAAACTTTGTGAAGGGTGTGGTCAGAACATAGTGAAAAATCAAGCTGTTTCTTTTTTGTTTTCCACCATGTTATAAAAGGGAAGATTGCTCTACCTTCTCTCCACCCCCTGGTATTTATTTAGATGATGTTGTCACAGAAGGGTCAGATAATGGAAAAGTTGACTCAAGTCTCTCACAAGTACATTTGGTCTAAAAAGGTCAATGGCAATTCACTTATGTTCACTGAAAAACAGTTTGAAGTTCTTACTCAAATGCTTTTGGGAAAGTTATATTCACTGTTACAACACAACCATGTAGCAATGTATATTTTTACTATATTTTTTTTTTCCCCTGTAGTTCTGTATTTCAAGGCAAATATTGCTCAGGTGAAACCAGAAAAATGAGAAATTGAATGACCAGTATCCTGCAGCTTTGCATTTTTCTCAATCTAAAGACAACATTGTGTCAGTAAAAGGTCTTGTTTGAGCAGCTGGAGACTTGAAGATTTACATTTTTAGACAATGTAGAATAGTTTTCCAATGAAAACAAATCTAAAGGTGAAAGGAAAATTCAATCTGAAGCTTATTCAAATCCTTGGCCTCCATTTAACTTCAACCCAGCTAATGATCCTTAAGAGCGCTCTACCTGCCTGGTTGTTGCAGGTTATACTCAAATAATCCTTCATCATATTGAACTAAATTAACACTATATCTGCAATTAAAAATGAATGAGAGAGAGCAAGGAAACAGGGGAAACCTATTCAACAACAACAAGAAGATTCATTTGTAATCTCATATATCAGACACACTACCTTTAGAGCAGTGAAAGGTGCTACTCAAGCTTCTGTTGCCATGTTTTGACAAAATTCCTTTCTTTACATTGTTTGCTTGATCCTAGAGTGCACAAGATCAGAGCCCTGCTGTTTCATACATTGTACAAGCTCCTAATAAGGAACAGAGTCTGGTCCCAAGAGGACTTAAATTAAAACAGACATGACAGGAAATAGGAACCGTAATAAAAGCAAAGACAAAAGTTGAAGGGCATTATTTTCAGAGAAGAATCAGATACTAGAAGCTTTCGAAGCTGAGTTCTTTTGATTGTCAGGCAGAATACAGTGGAGCCTGGTGCAAACACCAGTTCTGGATGATGGAACAGGACAGCTGCATTTGCTGCTGCGTGGACACATCTCCTGTCTCCAAATGTGCTCAGGTATTTGTACCTCAGAGCTCCCCTCTAATGCAGACATTGCTTGGAAATCACTCTGAAGCTCTGAGGTCACTTCATTGCTTTTGAAAGCCTTGTTAAAAAATTAATGCCAACAATGTTGGCTATCAAAATCCCACCAGAACCAGGATCCGAATAGAGGCTTCCAGCGTGATAAGCCAAGGTCCACATCAGAGGAGAGAGAAAGGTGAAAAACCCTCTAAAATAATTGCAGTTTCTTTAGATGTGATTTTTGTCACTAAAACTATGGATGGTGAATGTTAGGTAGGGCTGAACTGCAACATGCACTGCAATTCTGGAGCTATATTTGTAGCTCAGACAGCTTTCTCTAGGGGTTGAGTTTTTACCTTTTCTAGAAAAGGTACAAATTCACATCCAGAGTCACCACTGGAGACCAACGACTTCTGATTTTAAATAACAGAACCAAAACAAAAATCCCTCATGGATCCAACTGAGACTAATATCTTTGGCTAGTTTGAGGACCAGATCTTGGCATCTTAGCTGGATCAGATGGCTTGGACAAAAATATTTGTACTATTTGCCCACTCCTGTGTGGGCCTTGAGTTGGAATGATAGTGCTTCCAGAAAAGCTGCAGCTGTGTGCAAGGGGAGGAATCACTAACTCATGCCCAGGATGGTGATATACAATGAACTGTTCTGGTCTGTTTCCTCCTGCAGAAAAGAAAAATATGTTGACTAGATAATTCAGAGAGAAGAAAAAACAAAGGAAAAGGAAACCGGATTCACAACAGCTCAGCCTTTGCAAAACCCAGGCTTGTCCTCAACCTCGCTGCAAGACAGAGGTGAATAGAACAGATCCCTCTCCAGGGGCCTCTACCAGCACATATCACAATGGTACCAGCTGAACTGCAGATGCTTTGTAGCAGGTAGCCTTTAAGGACTTGGGAAGCCAGCCCAGTGTCTTATTGAGCTATTTCCTCCTATACAAACATGACATTTACTATCCATATCCCTAACAGAGGCATTGTGGTTTCATCCTGGCTTTCCAGGCACAAAGGCTGCTGCTCTCCAATCAGTCCTTTTCCTTTTTCTGTTTTCCTTCTTCATTGTCCTTGCTGTCCTCAGGAAGGAGGGAATCTGGGGCATTGATGCTTCAAAGCCCACTGCTGTCTACTGATCAGCGCGAAGCTGTAGACACGTGTTTCCATTTCGCCCTTATTGTCTGCTCTGGATGAGCAAAACAAGATTAGCTTTACTCCTACCAGAAAAGGCAGACTTTGAGAAAGAACAGCATTCCCGCCTTCAGTCTAAAATTACAGCAAGTATAACTTTACACACTCATTGCAAAGCTACACTAAAGCATCATGTCTTTTTAGCTGCTGCAAGGAACACCAAATAATAATGCAGCTTGCAAATTATAATTTTCAATACAGTAGTTGCTGGCTCAGGCAAAGCAAGTAAGGAGGGGGGGGAGGGCGGGCAGAAAACCCAAAAGAATTCTGGGTATTTTTTTTCCTTTTACCTCATTAAGCTTTGCTTCCAATTACATTTTAATGATGCTTGATGTCTTCTGTATGCTAGCATTTACTGCAGTCTCTTTAAATTTAATCGTCTTGATAATGGGTTACTCTGACACTGCAAATTAGGGGCTGAAAGAAACCTTTTGCCACATCCAGAAAAAGCTGTATGTCCACTCCCCAGCCTGTTGCTACTCAGCAGGAAATAGCAGACTTGCATTGTAGCATTTCTTCTGCCTCATGGCTTCCTGCTTCCTAAAAGGTGAGTTAAGGATGAAGATATCATGCATGGAAAAAACAAGAGAGACATTTCCGGAAAGTTGTTTTCTACAAGCATGTTGAAACCACTTTGGGGCATTGGCCATCATTTCAAGAAGCTAATTTCCTCCAGTTTTCACCACCCCCATAGGAGCTCTAATGGTTGGTTTCTTGCCATAACCAGCAGCTAAGGGGAATTTAAGGAATTATTTTTGAAGTTAGTCTTACATTTTTCCAGCACCTCTTATCCTCATACAACAGGGATCTAGATAGTATCCGTGCTAGCTGTAAACTCACAGCCTCATGTGGAAAGATGAAGAGAATAAAATTAGAGGCTGATCACCCACATATTTTCACACCTGCTTGTGCTGTATTTTGGATACTGCTTTTGCTATCTGTTTATGTGACTTCCCATCATTAAAACATCAAATCACCTAGCAACCACTGGGTCAAAACCCTTTCTAGGAGTTGAAAATTTTTTCATTCCTTCTTGTTCTAGGAGCATAATAAATGGAAAAAAAAATGTCCAGGAAAATAGAAGAACACAAATAACAAGACAGAACACTTGGAGAGAGGGGAAAATCAAATGCTACAAGTCATAAGTCAGTTGAGAGACATACTGGGATTTAGGTCAGGTCTAGGTTTTGTCGAGATCTAGAATCTCCCTTTCCTTAAACTTTAAGATATTTATTGAAAAAGCAATTTTGAGCAAAAAATATTTCAAAGGAGCTTTATGGATTTATCTCTTGATTCAGAAGTTGGTTATATTTCCCAGCTTCCTTTCGGTAATATTTTACTCTGCTGAATTACTGTTTCACTAGAAAGTGACAGCACCTCCAAACAACATTAGCATTTTGGGCAGTTCAGTGTAACAGGTTCCTCTTCAGCCACAGGGACAAGCAGGGAATAGCACTTTGTTAACACATCTGGTTTGTCATTATAAAAATGAACCTACAACTTCAGCTTGATCCCAACCTTTCAAGCGTTCCTTAGCCCAGAACTCGCAAATTGCACTGACAATGGTGCCAGTAAGCTCATAAAGAGGGAAAAATGGGGCAAAGACGCTGTTTTCTTTCCAGCTGTTATCTCTCACTGATAAAGAAGCACAATAGTGGAACAGATAGTAATGGTGGAATCATTCCCCTCCTTGACCTCATGACAGCACCTGTTCTGCAAAGAGAGGAACGTCACAGACATAGGTACATGATTTTGGTTCAGAAGGTGGCAGGCTGGTGCAAATAATGCAGATCCTTCTCATCTTGTTTACAGAGAGTGACTAGTTCACTTAATGGCTGTCCCATTAAAGACAATAATTAAATAGATTATGGAAGCTGAACTAATCTAACAGCCTCTATGACAAAGATAAACATTTATTCTCTAAGTCTGATGGATATTTTTTTTTTTTTTTTTTCACTAAAGGGACTGTTCTGCTATACCAAACATGATAATTTCAGTCATCTTTGAAGGTCATGGTTGAGGTCTTGCACCTCTGAAGGAGTAGAAAGGATTACTCCAGGTGACCCTGTAGAAACAGCTTTTGTGTCTACAATCTGGAAAGGACTAACTAGTTTATATTTATATTATGATTCTCAACTGAAAACTGATTTTTCTGTTTGTGAGTTTCATAAGCTCTAATCTCTACAAAATAAAACTAATTTACCTTATTTTTCTCAAACTGAGAGAAGGCATCTGATCCACCATTCCCCCACCCGCTGGCCCTACTTCCTTGGAGGGCCATGAAAGCACAATGGGATGACTGTGAATAAAAATATATTCATGCAAGTGTGTGAGATTTCTAAAATGAGTATGAATTTGTTTCTGAAAGTTGGCAATTTTTCAAGTAGCTACTTCCCTAAACTTTTCCAACATGAAATTTTTACCTCTATTGTTTTCTTTCCAACTGGTCTCTTTTGTGCTAAAACAAATTTAGAAAATAGAAAAAAAACAAGCCAAACCAAATCAAAACTCACAAACTTGCTGATTTTAACCTTATAAATTAACTTGAAAGAAAATAATATCCATTACTGCCAAGATGTCTCTCTTACAAGCAAGCACTACTATTTTGGGGGAGCAGAATGTGTGGAAGGAAAATCCTGGCTGTTATTCTCAGTCCTAAAATAACCCTTTATATATTTTTATTTGGATTTTTTTTGAGGAGTTGATTTTATTTGTTTTTAAGGATCTGATTTAGGCTAAGTACTGTATAAAAAAAACAATCAATATCTCAAGGAAAATGTCTCACTTCAAACAATACTCAGCCTAACGCATCTCCATTTGTTCAGCTTCCTTTCAATTTCAGTGCTATTTTAATGGGGTCTCCTCCCTTCTGCTCTAAAATAAACCCCTTACATCTTTAGAATCAATTTCTCAAAGGGCCCAAATGCCATCCTGTTGCTTCTCCAAAACCTTCAGAAATGGACTGGAAACCAGAAAGGGTCAGGCTCTGTCTCCAGAGGTTTCAAATGCCCACTGATTCAAGCAGGCATTGCTTTATTGAGGTAGGTTGTTCTCCTCAGCACATTCGTATTTCTGCTCAAGTGCTACCCCAAGAATTTGCAGGAAGGCATAAAATATAGTACTTCTCTTCTGCCTCCAACTCTAAAAAATAGGTTACTTTTCTGCCTTTGGATGAGCGTGACTCTAATGAATGCAGCTTTCACCTGGGCCAGGATCAACATTGATATATATGAGAAAAGTTTAGCTGAATCCAAGGAAGTTTTGCTTTTACATCAGCTACAGAATTTATGTTTACTTGTGCTATCCATTGCTATTTTACAAAAAGAAGCCACAACCTCCTATTTGCCAGTGGTAAAGTTAAAGAATTTGCCAAAATGCATTATGCAAATCTGTGGTAAAATTAGGACTAAACCTCCATCTTCTGTTATTGTCTTTTTTCTCTGAGCCTTGCTAGGTGATAAGCTGATCTACCACCAGCTGATCTAGGGTCTGCTTTCTCTTAATTATCAGCTGAGCTCATATTCCAGTCTAAAATAAATAAATAACTAATGAGGAAAAATTATTATTTCTCCAGATTCCCACTACCTTTAGTTTGCTTTCTGTCTTCACCTGCCCATTTATCATTCAGGGAACATAAATAATTGAAAAGAATAGTACATAAAATTAATTGCAGAAAACACATGCTTTTAAATTATCATCTGCATTAAAAAATAAAACAGTAATGCTTGAGCACTCCATTTTGTAAAGTCACTTCCAGAAGACTTTTTGCATCTGCATAGAATTAGCCGCAAGACTTAGCAGCACCATTCATCCTGTGAAGATGTTCTTATCTGACACCCTAGATCTTTATCATAGCAAAACATTAATTGAATATTTATTGACAAACACCAGAGAGAGGTGAGAAAGAGAGGCTGACTGAGTGGAGATGGAACAAGGCAAAAAGAGGTGAAAGTGTGATTGGTAAAGTGGGAGTGGAAATATTAAACAGCTGTTCTTTTTATAGATGGCCCTGACTGGTCTCCCTCCTGCTAAAGTGAGGCACTATATGATGTCAACGGAACAAAGGGAGGGCAGCGAATACCTGTTCCTTACCAAGACCTTACTCTAGGCAGGACAACTGAAATGCTTGACTTTAAAAAAGGACCTGAAGAGAAAGTGTACAATGTTCCGTGCTGCTGCCCCCAGCACATCAAGATAGAATCAACCTGTCCCGGACATACAGGCACCAGGATCACTTCCAAGGACAACCTCTGCCATCTGCACTGCACACAAGGGATCAACAGAGGCAGTGAAGAAGCCTATCACACAACCAGGTTGAATCCTGAGCATCCTCATCTATCCATTTTTCCTAAGGAAACAGGGCTTACAGAACCATGCTATGTTTACTACCTATCTCCTCATCCCATTCTTTGTCTGTCAATATTTCTTATAGCAATTGGGCAATTTTAACCAAATTTGACAGTGAGAATAAGAATTCTTCAAGACAAAAAAAGACATTGCTTTCCATAGACATTTATGAGACTAGGCAACTGAGTGAAGGAAAGCTTTTAAAACCTCTTTTGGGAGAAAGTTGAAGTATGTTCACATCTTTATATTAGACATTGGAGAATCCATCCAAAAAAAAGGGGTGTGATGAGAGAAAGGAGGGAGATTGGATAACACTGGAAACTGGGCTCCATTCCTTCTGCTGCACAAAGATAAGTTATTTTTGTTTCCAGAACTTAACTGCTTTCCAACCATAAATAAAGTGACATAACTCATGTCTGTCAAAAATGTTTTGTGCCCTCTCTCTTCTACCTCCCCCACCCGAGGGAGAAGCATGTGTCAACAGCAAAGACTTCACTCTGAAGATTTTATGGTAAATGTTTTTTTGTGACTTGCTGTTGAAGAAGATGGGCTGATGAAGGGCAGCTAGAATAAAACACACTAGGATGCTCTGGAAAGAGGAAATATAGAAAAAAAGGTAGAAATGAGGGTAAAGCAAGAAACAGGCAAAATGGAAGTGATTAGTTGGCAAAGTTTATAAGGGAATTCTGTGTGGGTTAAATAAATGGATCAGTGAAATCAGGGCTGACATTAGGACACCTGAACTGCAGTTCTGTCACAGGTTTACTCTGGAATGTTGTGTCCAATTTCCTCATCACTCAGGAGCTGGGGACGTGGAAACAACACATAACTGTCAGATAGGTGGAGAGAAATTTTGAACTGGAGGAGAGTAGCACTGGGGTGGTAGAGCACAGCCACACAAACATCACTCAGAAAGAGATCTAGAACTAGGATGTTCTTAAGTAATTTACAACAATGATTGATTATCGCAAGGAACAATGGGATGGCACTAAAAAAGGGAAAAATGCAGGCTGAATACCTGGGGGAAGACTCATGGCAATGACATGATGCAGTAGGTTCCTGAGTGAAGCGACGAAGGCTACTTAAGATGTTAAAAACCAAGCTAAATAAAACACTAGGAAAACATCAGGAGATACTCTCACATTGTCCTCACTTGACTGTGACTGTCCTATCAACTTTCTTACTGTAGATGTAGAAAGCAGCTTCCTTTCCCCCCTTTTATTTTCTGGAAGAGCTCCCAAACTTTCTTTCAGAGACATTGAGATTCTCAGCTCACACTCTGCTATTGACAGAAGACCTCAGGTTTGTTTGCACCTTGACTGGGATTCAGATAATCCTGACAAAAACATTGCACAGACACGGCAGCTTTGCTCTCGCCAGCAAACTCATTGATGTGTGGCCCAAGGTTGTGTGTGCCACTGTTGTGCTTCCCTTAAATCTTTGTGGTTTTTAGTGGAGGCATATCAAAAAGACAGATGATGCCAACTCCAGCACGTGGGTAAGTGCCTGCCCTCTCCCTTCTGCAAATCACGTGGGTGGTCTCTGCTCATAAGCCTCTGATAAAGGACATCCCTCTCCATGTTGTTGTCCATGGGTGCAATTTTGCTCAAAAACTCCTAAAGGTTGCTAGAAGGACAAATGGTCCAGTGGTTAAGAGCTAACCGAAGGCTCAAGAGATGTGGTGTATAATTCCCCCTGTGTGTTTCAGGCAAGAAACTTAGCCCAACAGTCCACACAGGAAAATGTCAAAACACTGCATTTCAACGCAGTCAGAGACAAAGTGTTTCATGGTGGGAAATGCCAAAGGAAAAACAAACCCAAAACAAAACCTTGTGTTTGGAAATAGGGTTTTTTCTTTTATTTTTCTCTTTTCTTTTTTTTTTTTTTTAACAAACAAACAAACAAATAGCATTTCAACTGGGGGCAAAAATTGGGGCATTTAGAAAAAAAACCACATAATTACATCAATTTCATCTGCCCCATTATAAAGCAAGGCAAAACCAAAATGTTTCAGGCTTCCTCTGAAAAATTTTACATTTTTAAATTTGTTTCAGACAAAAAAGTACATTTTGATCAAACTCAGACTGAAAGTGGGTTTCTCCCAGTCCAAACTGTAATTCTGTTTTGACTGTCCTACACAAAATTAAAGCTCCAACTGGTAATGTATAAAGCCAAATCGAGGAGAACAAAGGAAAGAGTTGACAATGAGATAATTTCAAGTTGTTTCTTGTTTTGTAGTTGCGTTTTCAATCCTAGATTAAAAATACAGTAAGCCAGGAGAGACAAATCTAATAGGGTGAGAGTCTCTTTGAACATATGTTCTTGACATAGAGATTTCTGAAATAAAATAGTCTGGCTATCAGCCAGTTTCTCTGCTTAAGACTGATGTGACAAGTAATTAACTGAGATGGGGAATATATCTTTAATGCACCAGTTACGTATAAGTTGCTCTGTTTATATATCTGTTCCTCTTCTCCCTGCTCTTTTTCTGACCACCAGGCTACTTGCACGAGACACTTTGAAAGCCCATTGCTTGGTAAGATTTTGATCGCAACTTTCCTGCGGTGGTGGAAGAACTTTGGGAGGCATTCAGCATTTCATCCTCAAAGTGTTTTAAAGGAAGAGAGAGAGGAAGACAGAAAGGAGGACAGAAAGAGAGAACTAAGGAATTGAGAGGGATGCATTATTCAGCATGCTTGGAAATAACCCTTTTCACTGGCTCCACTAAGCCCAAATGCCCTGGAGGTTTTCACTATCTATCTTTTTCCAATGCAGCTCGCAAAAAAAAAGCTCACATCTGTCAAGATCACAGTTTCAAGAGTCCAAATTTATTCAGCTGAATGGATAAAAGCGCCTGTTGGAAAAAGATTTGAAAGAGGGGTGGGGGAGGGAGACTGTCCGGTTCCTACATCTATCTGTTTTTCTGACTCTGTGCATGTGTGTGCGTATAAAACACACTTATTCAAACACACACACAAGCCAAGCTGCCCGCATTCCTACCAGCACAGAACTGTTTGTCTGTCTTCACGTAGGGCAGCTCTGCAAATCTCACATCTGTCAAGAGCTGGGCAGATTATATGCAATGACCTATAGGTACACAACCTAAGCACATTGATGGTATCGAGGTACTCAGAGACACAGATATATATGGGAGACTGGGAGTGTGAGGAGAAGGAAATACGAGAAAAGCTTAAAAATCTTGTTGACTTTTTAAAATCTCTGCCTTCTTGATCTACTAAAGTGCTGTCACAAAAACATTTATTAATATGCAAATTCTAAGTAGCAATCTGAGAGCAGTCAGGTTGTGCTAATTTGCACATTAATATCCCTCTTCTGGTTTGCCTTTGCTCTCCAACGAAGGAGAAGAGACAGAGGAATCGCATGCTGTATCCTTTTAAAAGGCTGTCA